>NC_057387.1:105398516-105698516 GCF_019320065.1 Cervus canadensis
TCAAGTCCCTGAGAGGCTGGCACCAGACTGAGCACGGTGTGGAAGGAAGATGGGAGCAAAGCTGCCTGAAGCTGGAGGAATGACCAGGGGCGTGGGGGCTTCCTGGAGGGCAGTGGCAGCCCAGAGGGTCTCTGGGTGTCACCAGAGCTGCCTCCTCCTCTTCCCAGGCTCACTCTCAGCCTCCAGCCCTCCACCACTGGGCGGACACTTCCTTTCCACCCCAGGAATCTGGGTGCCGCTCCGGAAGGAAGATGCCCTTTGGCCTGGTGCATCCAACCCAAGGCAAGCGTCTTTTTATGGCCTCTGGGCATCTGCACTTGCTTTCCCCTGCTAAGAAGCTCATCTTACCTCCCTTAAACATTCCTCCCTCGGGGAAGCCTCTCCTGATCACTCCTTCCTCGGTTAGGGGAAGCCCTGCCAAGTGTAACCTTGTAGGCAGCAGTTAACCGGCTTCTTTCAATGTCTGTCTCCCAGAAGGGCCGCCACTGGGCCTGTGGTGTGACCTATACCAGATAGACGGCACAGTGTCCGGCGTTCAAAAGAAAAAATCTGCTAAAGACGAAATTGCATAGTGTAGTGAATTCAGAGTGGGGGCACCCAGCACCCGTAGGACCCCTCCACCGGCACCATAGGACCCTGCTTCTGTCCCCACGGGCAGCCCCAGGATGGCCCCCCCGGCCCCGTGGTCAGATGGGGGTCATGGTGGGTGCCGAAGCACACAGCTTGTTGTCGCGGGAGTCCGGGCTCAGGTCCCCGGCCTCCAGCAGCTTGTGGTGGCAGCGGCAGGTGGAGGCCCGGCTGGCGGAGGCGGCGTGGCCGCGGCCCCCGCGCTGGCTCTTCCTGTGAAGGCTTCGCACGACCCTGTGGAAGATGAGGTAGCAGATCTCGCAGAAGGTGAGCACGATGCAGGCGGCGGAGGCGCCCACCATGAAGTAGGTGAAGAGCTTCTTCTCGGTGGGCCGGGCGATGTAGCAGTCCACGGTGTTGGGGCAGGGCGCCACGTTGGCGCACTGCACCAGGCGGGGCATGCCGAAGCCGTACCAGAGCGTGTGCAGCAAGTAGAGGAAGAGAAATTCGATGAGGAGCTTGAAGACGAGGCTCAGCAGGTAGGTCCACCAGAGGCCGCCGTGCTTCTTGCCCGTGTCGTCGTAGAGCTTGGCGCACTGGTCGCCGTGCTTCTGCCGGTGCCGCCGCTCGCGCTCCTCGCGGTAGGCCACGTGCAGGATGACCAGCAGCGACGGGCACGTGACGAAGATGAGCTGCAGGGCCCAGAGGCGGATGTTGGAGATGGGGAAGAACTCATCGTAGCAGACGTTGGTGCAGCCCGGCTGCTTGGTGTTGCAGTCAAAGTCCTTCTGCTCGTCCCCCCACACGCGCTCCGCGGCCACCACGTAGACCAGCACGCGGAAGACGAACACCACCGACAGCCAGATGCGCCCGAAGGCCGTGGAGTACTTGTTGACTCCGCTCAGCAGGGCCTGGAGCGTCTTCCAGTCCATGGTGCCTGGGGCGGGGCGCCGGGGCCGTGCCCACCTGACAGAACAGGAAAACCCCTGTGTGAACCACCAATAGGCGACAGACACCTAGAGAACTTCTCCCTGGAGGGGGTGCATGCCAAGCCACTCCAGGATTCTTGCCTGGAGAATCCTCATGGACAGAGGAGCCTGGCAGGCTACAGTCTAAAGGGTCGCAGAGCTGGACACGGCTGAAGCGACTTAGCACACACACATAGAGCTTTTACTGTGTGCCAGACGCCTTCTAAGTTCTTTGTGTGGATGGATTCGTTTGCTCATCCCAACCACTCTGAGACATCAGGGCTATTCTTACTAAGCTACAGAGCGGAAACAGGCACAGACAGGT
Source organism: Cervus canadensis (assembly GCF_019320065.1). Taxonomy (NCBI): domain Eukaryota; kingdom Metazoa; phylum Chordata; class Mammalia; order Artiodactyla; family Cervidae; genus Cervus; species Cervus canadensis. Next base: position 105,400,377 of record NC_057387.1, read on the forward strand.
CAAGTAGCCTGCCCAAAGTAACAGAACTAGTGTGCTGGCAGGAAGGGAATGCACACTTGCTGCTAACAATAATTATTACTTATTGAACACTTACTATGAGGCCAGGCCAGAAGCTAAACACTTTATATATGAAAGTGAAAGTGAAGTTGCTCAGTTGTGTCCAACTCTTTGCAACACCATGGACTGTAGCCCACCAGGCTCCTCAGTCCATGGGATTTTCCAGGTAAGAATACTGGAGTGGGTTGCCATTTCCTTCTCCAGGGGATCTTCCCGACCCAGGGATCGAACCTGGGTCTCCTGCACTGCAGGCAGATGCTTTACCGTCTGAGCCACCAGGGAACTCATTTAATCCTTATAATGACCCTGTGAGGTAGGTACTGTTATGCTTCTCATTGACAGATGAAGAAACTGATAATCAAACGAGAAAATGATTGCAAAGCACTCGCTACACAGTAAGTGCTCAGTAAATGCTGGCTACTCATTGTGATGTGAAATCTAGAGTGGTCAAGTCACTCATTTAAAACTAGAACTGAATTCAGAGCTGGGCTCTTTACCACCTTTTCTCCCCTTCTCCGATGGATGTCTGCCCCAGACCAGCTTCTCAGAACTGACCCTGTTGATGCCTCACTACCTTCCTGTGAACTGGGGTCATGAAGCCCATTCTTCAGAGAGGAAACTGGGGCTCAGAAAGGGGAAATCAACCTCCCTAAGGTCTCACAGCCAGTGGGTTGTGAAGTCGGGAGACCAATTCATGCTGGGGGGGGGTGCGTGGAGAGGGTAATGGTCTGGTTCCTGGGGACATCAGTTCCAGGGAAAATCTAGGGACACCCGCTGCAGGCTGTGCTGGAGCCTGAGGGAGCCCCAGCCACCCCAGCCATGCGGGATGCCAGGCTTTGTGGTGGGGAGCCATGCTTTGTTTAAGTCCCCGGATCACACATTTTTCTACCAGTCCTGGAGTGACTCAGAGGGTGTGGACAGGTGGGTCTGCCTGAGTGCACCTAGTATCTGCCTAGAGGGTGTAGGAGCACACGCCTCTCCGTGTGTACATGTGGGGCTGTGAGCTCCTGGAGCTGCGTCTGAGCGTGCACGATGACTGCAGGACCATCCCTGTATCGCTGCTTCTCACCCCTCCACAGCCCTGCTCCCAGCCACCGTCACCCTTGCCGGTATTATTGCCACAGCCTCTTGGCTGGCCTAGAAGGCTTCTTGGGCTTCCCTGGTAGCTCAGCTGGTAAAGAATCCGCCTGCAATGCGGGAGACCTGGGTTCGATCCTTGGCTTGGGAAGATCCCCTGGAGAAGGGAAAGTCTACCCACTCCAGTATTCTGGCCTAGAGAATTCCATGGACTGTATAGTCCATGGGGTTGCAAAGAGTCGGACACGGCTGAGGCACTTTCACTCACTTGGCTGGCCTAAGTGTCTGCTCCTGGGCCCCTGGAGCTCATTAAGTTGAATCATGTCACTCCCTTGTTTAAAACTTTCTACTAGGGCTTCCCTGGTGGCTCAGTGGTAAAGAAGCCACCTGCCAATGCAGGGGACACGGGTTTGATCCCTGGTCCAGGAAGATCGATCGCACATGCCCGTGGAGCAACTAAGCCCGTGTGCCACGACTACTGAGCCTGTGCTCTGGAGCCTGGGAAACTCAACTACTGAGCCCTAGAGCCATAATTATTGAAGCCTGAGAGTCCTAGAGCCTGTGCTCTGCAACAAGAGAAGCTACCACGATGAGGAGACTGCGCACTGCAACAAGAGTAGCCCCTCACTTGCCGCAGTTAAAGAAAAGCCTGCTTAGCAACAAAGACCCGGCAAAGCAAAAGAGCAATAACAACAACAATAACAACTTTCTGCTAGCTTCTCATCACTCTTAGAATAAAACTCCGGATTCTACATCCTCACCCTACTCTCCTACACTCTAATGAGCGCCTCTGGGGCTTTGTAATTATCCCTGTTGCCTGGAGTGCTCTTCCTCCAGAACCTTGCATGACTGGGCCCTAGTCATCGCTGAGGCCTCTGCTAAAACATATTCTAATTAGAGGCTTCCCTAGATACCTGGAGGCCCTGCCCTCTCAGTCACTCTTCTCCTGCCTCCTTTATTTTCTTCCTAGAATTTAATTACCATTAGGAATTAAAGTGAAAAAGTGAAGTCGTTTAGTTGTGTCCGACTCTTTGTGACCCCACGGACTGTAACCTATCAGGCTCCTCCAACCATGGGGTTTTCCAGACAAGAATACTGGAGTGGGTTGCCATTTCCTTCTCCAGGGGATCTTGCGGACCCAGGGAATTAGGAATTAAAGTGTTTGTTTAATCCTCTACCTCTCTGAATTTTCATGAATTTCTGTTTCACAAGGGCAATTGCCCCCTCCCAGTTCCTTCCCAGACCTTTGGGGAGGGGCAGTGGGATGTACATGGAGCCTGGAGCCACACCTGGATTCAAGCCTCAGCCCTACCCCTTCTCCTTGGGTGACTTCCCAGGTAATCTCTTTGACTTTCTTGCCTTATCACCAAAGGGAGAAAATAATTCCCACTTTCTTGAGCTGATGTAAGGATCATAAAAGATCATTCCCTCCGCAGCCTGACACTCACCTGGTGGGAGTTCAAGAAGAACTGGTGGAGGTTGGAACCCCGTCTGCCAGCCCGGGGAGGAGAGGGGCCCAGACAGGTGTCTCCACCTGAGCCATCCCAGGCCAGCCCACCTGGGGGCTGTCCCTCCTTGGCCCGCACCTTCCACCTTCCAGTCCCGTCTGCCCAGTCCTGCCTGACACGCCCTAGGAACGCGACTCACCGGCAAAGAATTTCCCTCCAAGCCGAGGTTGGGGACTGGTGGAGCCGGTTCCGGTCCCCACTGCCGTCCCCAACAGCAGTTCCCTGCGATCCGCTTTGCCCATGCCCCGGGACCCAGCCGAACCCAGCTTTCACTGCCCACTCCACAGTGCCCACTGATCGGCCCCACTCCCCGGGGCCGAACCCCTCTATCCCCACCCGCCACCCCCAGTTCCCGTCCATTCCATTAAGTTTGCGCGACGTGGGAGGGGGTTGTCCAGGAACCTTCAGCAGCTGGAGCCCCCACCCTGCCCAGAACCGAGGGGGTGAGAAGGCAGCTGGGGAGTGGGGTGGGGGAGGTCCCTCCATCTCTTCCCCTGCTCCCCTCTCCCAGGCTCAGCGTGGCCGGAAGGCAGGAGCAAGCCCCAGCCCCGCCCAGGGTCACCCGGGGGCGCTCAGCGCGCGTGGTCGCAGGGTGGGGAGGCACCCCGCAGCTTACCCGCAGCGGCGCGGCCAGCGGGGGAGCCAGGACCCCGCGTCCTCAAGAGCCGAAGCACGCGCGAGCAGGGAGGGAGCCGCGTCTCTGCAGTCGCCGGGAGGCGCGTGGCGGCAAGCACAGCCGGGGGCGGCTTAGGGGAGGGCAAGTCCGGGGAGGTGCTCGCGAGCCGCCCGCGGCGAGGGTCGGGTTCTCGTCCCGACGCTGTGCCGGGCTCCTCCGGCGACCTTCGTCGGGGCTCGACGCTCGCTCTTCTGAGCCTCGGTCTCTCCTTCGTGAGCGAAACCGGGGCATCGATGGCCCTGGGCAGGGCTGTGTGGCAAAGGCTCCAATGAGATTCGGGGCGTGAAGCGCTCCACACTGTTAAGTGCCAAGTGGTCCCCGGGCCGACTGCAATCGGGACTCGCCCACGTGCGTTACCACGGCTACTGCGTCCGCGCCCTGTGGGTCACTGTCCCCGCCTGGTCCATGGCCTCGACCCTGCGTGGGCGGCCGCCCTCCCTGCACACGTGCGTGGCTCAGGCTCCGCGTCCTGGAGTGGGGGCAGGGGCCCTGTGCCCGCAGCAGGAAGAGGCACTCTGCTGTGGAAAGTAGATGGAGCAGGGGGCATCCTCTGTGCAGGGGTGAGGGTGGGATGGGGGCAGGTTGTTACCTGGAGTTACTGCAAGGGGCAGATCCTGTCTGTGTGTGCGTGGCTGGGATGGGGGGGATGGGGGTGGGGGGCGGGGGTGGGGGGCTGGTGGTGGTTAAGCCGGAGGTGAGGGCACCTAGCCTGGGCTTTGGATCCCCTGAGGAGCGGGCGGGGCCTGCGGGTTGGACTGGGCTGAGATGGGCTGGGCTCTGAAGACAAGGCTGCTTTGTCTTCTTGACTAATGTGTCATGACTAGGAACCTATGGGAGCCCCTGGGCCTCAGCCTTGTCGGGGAACCTCCAGGGTTTCCGGCCTCCTGAGGAGTCTGCATCTTAGTCACCAAAGGGCCCAAGGACTCCCTGTCTGAGATGATGTTGCTAGCAGGAGGGTGACTATTTATGGCTTCTCCCCAGGACTGTACTGGCTTAGGCCTCTGGCTCTGGTGTAATTAATAGCACCCCCTCTTACTCTCAAAAGTACCCCCAAACTTGGGAAGATGGATTACACCATAACCCTACTTACTTACACCTTGTAGAAAACTATCACTGCCTTGGGGGCTCAGAGACATCTTTGGTCCAAGCACTATCGGGCAGGCTTTACTTCGTCCTCGGGCTGCCAGAAGAGGAAGGTACAATCCTTCCCACTGTTAGGAAAGAGAAAATTGAGGCACAGAGAGGTTAGGTGATTTGCCCAGGGTCACACAGCCAAGAAGGAGCAGAGCCAGCACTGGAGGCTGCAGCTGTATTGAGTTTCTGGGTTGGGCAAAACCACAGGGCCGAGGCCATCAGAGGCCACTCTGAGAATTCTTCTGAGACTGAACAGCACCCTGCCACCTCCGGGGCTGCGTTTCAGAGCAAACCTTGTTCTCCACTTCCTCACCTCCTAATCCCTCTTCAGTCCTTTTGAACACCGTCGCCTCCCAACCGTGTAACCAAAGGCAGCCCTGTAAGGTCAACACGGATTCCCAGGTGCTAAATCCTGCAGTCCTCCTCCCTCCCTGTCCTCCTCCTGTATCTTCAGAAGTATCTGACACAGCTGACCGCTCTTTTCCTCTCAAAACGCTTTCTTCCCTTGGCTTCCTTGACTCCTAGTTTCCTTGTGCTTCACATCCTGGTTCCAGCCGCTCCTCTCCTGGGTGGATTCAGCCCGTCCTGGGGCTTGCAGTACTATCTAGTGCCAGTCTCGACGCCCCCTGGGCACCAGACTATATACCAGGGCTGCCCTCCTGACCAGTTCTAGTTATCGTTTTTTCCTTCTTGAGATCAACTGCATAGTCCGCTTGATAGATATTCCTCTTTTTTTCATTTACCCTATGGAGGTATGCTGGGTACATAGTTCTGCTTGGCTATTTTCATGTAACAAAATATAGGACATTTCCTCTGTCAGTAGGTATAGAGCTATCACATCAAGAAAATATTTGAATAGTATTTCATTTTCCCCTATAGTGTATGTAAAGCTGTTTCTTAAAAAAATACAACTGAATAGCATATGTGTTGTAATATATTTAATCACTCCTGTATTGATGAAAATTAAGGATGTTTTCAATCTTGTATTTCTTTCCATTGTAAACATCATTGCAATAAGTACAGTTAGACAAGCATCACTGAACACATTTTTAAAATTGTGTCTATAGAATATTCTTAGAAGTGGAATTTTGGAGTTAAAGTATGCTATTTAAAAAAATTTTAAAGTATTTATTGAATTTGTTATAATATTGCTTCTGTATTATGTTTTGTTTTTTTGGCTGCTAGCATGTGGGATCGTAGCTCCTTGACCAGGGATTGAACCTGCAACCCCTGCACTGGAAGGCAAAATCTTAACCCCTGGACCACCAGGGAAGTCCCTCATTTAAAATTTTGATATTGCCAAATCTCCTCCATAGATGTATCAGTTTATACTACCATCAAAGTGCTTGTTCCCCCATATTCTTATCAATACAGAGCATTAGCAAACTTTATGATCTTTGCTAGTAGTATCTCATTATATTTTTATTTTGCATTTCTCTTATTATGAGTGAGAATGAGCATCTTTTCCTACACTTAAGGGCCACTTGTGTTTCTTTTTCTGTGAACTGTCTTTTGCTTTTGCCCATTTTTTCTGTTGGGTGGTTGTGTTTTTAAAATTATTGATTTCCTAGGTGCTCTTTACATATTAAAGAAACACACCCTCTGTCTATAATGCAAATAACAAGGATTTTACCCTCCCCTCTAAGTCTGACACTTGTATTTTGTCTTTGCATATGGGTTTTTTGCCATGCAGAATTAAACATTTTTTTGTGTGGTCAAGTGTATCAATCTTGTCTTTTATGGCCTCTGGATTTGGTCATAATTAGACATGCCTTCCCCACTCTGAGAACTGAAAAAAGTTCTTTTCCCATGGTTTCTTCCAGCTAAAGTAGTGCTTTAATGCTATATATCAGATCACATCACTCCCCTATTAAAAGCTTAGAGAGACGTACCATTACTTTTATTCTGACACCCACTCTCCTGACATTGCCCTCAAAACCCCAAGTGACCTAGTCCTGCCTCACCTGCCATCCCGTTTCCCGGATCGCGGCTGCCGTCACCCTGGCCTACTTTCTGTTCTGCAGCAGCCGCGTCAGTCCTCCCTTCTGCCTGGACTGCTCTTGGGCAGCTTCCCCCTCCTCACTCAGGTCTCAGCTTCTCACAGGGGTATTCCCTGGTCAGCCCATCTGAGGAGACCTCACCCACTTCCTCAACACTCGCTCTTCAGAACATCCCTTGGAATTATTTCCAGGAGATCAGGGAGCTCCCTGGTTGCCGACATCAGTTCCTGTTTGTAAAGTAAAAGGCTGTGTGTGAGGACTGTCGGTTACTCGGTGAGGTGGGGTAGCTGTGTGTTCGGGGGCAGCTTGGCGCACAGCCGTGTAGGTTTGGTGTGTGTGTGGCTGTGACTGTGTGTGCTCGTGGAGGTGACTGGTGGGGTTTTGTGAGGTTGTGTGCACGTGTGGCTGTATGTGTGGTGGCGTTATTCTGCCCTGGTAACCAGGTGATTTGACTGCCCAGGTCCTATCACTCTGACCTTGTCAGATGCCCTTGCTGTTTCTGGGGTGAGCTGCAAGGGTCCCCATTCCAGAAGGAGGACCTCCAGGCCGTGCTGTCCATGCCAAGATTCTGCTTCCTGCAGAGGGGAGTGTGCGTGAGGCCATCTAGGCCAGCCTCCTGTCTCAGGGTGGGGCTGTGTTGCGCCCGGGCTTGGCAGCTGCCCCTGCCACCCCCACTCCCCTGCGGGCCTGCACCTGCTCTCCGGGGGCGGCAGGCCCGAAGCCTGCCACTGTGGTCTTCCCGCCCAGGCTGGGCCCAGCTGCTGATGCCCCCGGGCAGGAGCCCCTGTCTGCAGCTCTGCCCGGGCCCCGATCGGGGGGCTTCTGTCTCCTGCTGGGGTTTTCTTGTGTCTGTGGGCAGCCCTGAAGGCCTTCCCCTCCCTTGAGCACAGAGGTGGGGCAGATGGAACCCTCTGGAAAGCAGGTTGGAGGAAGCATGCGGGCTTTCCAGTCCTGCTGCCGCGTGTCTGGGGCTGTGGGTAGGAAGGGGCTAGTCCCACAGCCAGGCTAGAATGCTGCTTTCCTTTCAGGACTTCCTGAGTGACCTGGAACTTCTACTGCTCAACCTGATCCTCAAATAGAGGTAATCCGGAGCTTCTCTGAGTTGGGGAAGGGTTCAGGCCATCTACATGTGTCCTGGGATCCCGTCCCTTCTCACCCCCCAGGACCTCTCACCACACCCTCTTTCTCCTCTGGTCATTACCCTTTTGTTCTTTACCCAGTCTTTCCCATGACAATAAGCATCCTGGTATTTCTGCAGCCTAACAAACAAAACTCCCTTGACCGCGTATCTTCCACCCTCAGCCTCATTTCTTTCCTTTTCTTTTATAGCAAAACTTCTCAGATGAGTTGTCTTAATTCCTCATCTCCTTTTACTCTCTCTCTGGAACTCTAATCAGGCTTTTACTCCACATTATTCCAACCAATGTTTCCATAGCTCAACCCCACAGTCAAGTTTCAGCGTGTACCTTTCCTTGCACCCCCAGCAGCGTTTGATGGCCAGAACATCAGTCTCCTGACTTTTCTCCTTCCTTTCTGGTCTTTCTCGCTAGGTCTCCTTTGCTGGTCCCGCCCCCCCGCCCCCCGATCTCCCTGACTTCTAAATATCGGGGTGCTTATTCCCAGGACTCCCTCTCTGTCCTTTCTCACTCTCTTGGTAATGTCATCCCTCTCAGGGTTCAAAACATCACAATTAGGCTGACAACTCCTAAATACTTACCTCCAGCCCAGACCATTTCCCTGAATTCCAGATCAACCTCTCCCCCTGGACGTCTAGCAGGTATTGCAAACTTATCACCTCCCAAATTCAGCTGAATTTGCTGAATTTGCTTCTTAACAGAACTGCCAGATTAAGAAACAAAGCAAAAGGAAAGCAAAAACAAAAACCCAAACTCAGGACACTCGGTTCAATTTGAATTTCAGATAGTCCATGAGACATACTTAAAGTAAAAAAAATCAGTTGTTTATCTGAAACTGAAACTTCATTGGGTGTCCTGTATTTGGCAACCTATTCCTTAGATTCCTCTTCAGCCTTCTCTACTCATGAACTCTTGCAGTAAACAGCAATTTTACTCACCTACCTGTTCAGGCCTCAGATGGAGTCACGTTGACTTATTTTTCTCACACTGCACATTTAATGTTAGTGAATCTTTTTTTCCCCCTCTTCTTTCCTTTCTTTCTTTTTTGAACTTGGAGCCGAGAAAGGTTTATTGCAAAGGCTGAGCAAGAACAGGTGGCTCATTCTCAAAAAGCCCGAACTCTTGATGTCGGTGAATTATTTTGTTGTTACTTTCAGATTATTTTCAGAATTGAGAAACTTCTCACTGACTCCATTAGTTTTATTCTGCCAACATTAAAGCCATGAATCATTTCTTTCCTGCATTATTACAATAATCTTGCAGCTGGTCACCTTGGTTTATCCATTGCCCCGTGCATCTACTGCTAACACAGCTAGTAATTTTTGTTCAAAATGATCCACTGTCTTCTCGCTCACTCAGAATGACAGCCAAAGGCTTCAGGATGGCTTGTAGGACCCTATGTGAGCTGATCCTATTCAGGCCTCACTGGAACATTCTGGCCTCATCCCCCACGCCTCTTGGCTCCCCCCTGCCCTTCCTCATTGACTTCCTTGCTGTCCTGGGTGCACACTGGGTCTTCCCAGCCTCAGCACCTGTGAACTCACCCTTCCTTCTAGCTGACACACTTTCCCCACACACCTCTGCCTGGCTTGCTCCCTTGCCTTCCCTGGCCTTCCCATTCACGTTGCAACCCACCTCCTACACCCCTGCTCCTTCCTCTCCTGTTTTATTTTTCTCCTTAGCACTATAATCATGTAGCGTATTTTGTATTTTGCTTATTCTTCTTGTTAGTTGTCTCCCCATCACTATAATCTACAGTCATTTTTGTCTTGTGTCCACTGGTGTATTCCCAGTGCCTGAAACAGGGTCTGGCACTTTGTAGACCAAAACACAATAAGCCCCAATCCTGGGCCAGCACACGGCCACTGTTTAATGAGCCCCTTCTAGCTTACGGTCCCCACCTCTGGCCCTCCAGAAGTCTCTGTCTGACCGTGCTCCCTCCTCCAGGAAGCTTTTACTGACCGAGCCTTGTCTGTCTCCCTCTCTTCTTGCCACCAGGCCCAAACCCTTGGTGCTCAAGGGTCAGGTGGGCCCTTTCTTGGGGGCTGGGTGAAGCTAGCTGGGGTGAGACATGTGCAATATGCCTGAAGTCAGCCAGTCCCCTGCAGGGTGAGAGCTTGGGGAACCTTGATCCTGGGTCAAGGAGGTGATGGGCATTGGGCGCCAGGGACTAGAGCCTAGGATGGGTCTGGGTTGCAGGGCTGTGGTTCCTGAACTCACTGTTACTGCAAACTGAGGAGGACGTGACCTAGGTGCCTAGATAGGTGGTTGGCCATTAGCTGAGCTGGGAGCACGAGAGGAGCAGAACAGGCGGGTAGAGGCCAGTGGCAGTGACCTTGCACCTGGAATTCGCTGAATGGTATTTGTGATGATATTCTGATGCATATCTTTTGATAGGGGCTGTTGGTACATTCTGATGTGGCCGGTAGAAACCCTTTGTTATGATGGAACTGCCCATAGAAGGCAGTTTCGCCCGCATCCCCTACTCCATCCATAAACCTCACTGAACTTGCAACACTTGGCCTGTTCTGGATCCTCAGGTCTGGGGTGTGCTCAGGACTGGTTGCTTCAACACAGCCAGGCTGTCCTCTGCAGCCAAATGCCCTACCGGGTGGTCTGACTTCCCCCAGGGACACATGTGCACGGGCCACTGGAGGCAGCCGGATGTGTGGGCCTCAGCCTCGGGAAAGAGAAGAACAGTGGGAACGCTCATGGCTGGCTTGTGCAAATGCAAAATGGTGCAGCCTCTGCTGAAGGTAGCTTGGTGTGTCCTAAAATAGACCTAAATAGACCTAAATAGACCTAAAATAGAATTACCACTTGACCCAGCAAATCCAAGCCCAGGAGTATACCTGAAAGATCTGGGAACAGAGACTCAGACAAATGCCTGGTATGAACGTTCACAATAGCACTGTTCACAGTGGCCAAGTGTTTGAAAACAACCTGTGTGTCCATCAAAGGAAGAACAGATGAACAAAATGTGGTCTACCTGTACAATAGAATATTGTTGTTGCTTAGTCACTAAGTCATGTCCAGCTCTTTGTGGCCTAGTGGACTGTAGCATGTTCCTGTGTCCTCCACTATTTCCTGGAGTTTGCTCAAATTCATGTTTATTGAGTCGGTGATGCCATCCAACCACTTCATCCTCTGTCGTCCCCTTCTCCTCCTGCCTTCAATCTTTCCCAGCATCAGGGTCTTTTCCAATGAGTCAGTTCCTCACATCAGGTGGCCAAAGTACTGGAGTTTCAGCTTCAGCATCAGTCCTTCCAATGAATATTCAGGACTGATTTCCTTTAGGATAGACTGGTTGGCTCTCCTAGCTGTCTAAGGGACTCTCAAGAGTCTTCTCCAACACCACAGTTCAAAAACATCAGTTCGTCTGTGCTCAGCTTTCTTTATAGTCCAACTCTCACATCCATACATGACTACTGGAAAAACCATAACCTCGACTAGATGGACCTTTGTTGGCAAAATAATGTTGGTCATAGCTTTTCTTCCAAGGAGCAAGCGTCTTTTAATTTCATGGCTGCAGTCACCATCTGCAGGGATTTCAGAGCACCCCAAAGGAGTCTCTCTCTGTTTCCATTGTTTCCCCATCTATTTGCCATGAAGTGATGAGACCAGATGCCATGATCTTAGTTTTCTGAAAGTTGAGTTTTAAGCCAAATTTTTCACTCTCTTTCCGTTTCATCAAGAGGCTCTTTAGTTCTTCTTCACTTTCTGCCATAAGGGTGGTGTCATCTGTGTATCTGAAATTATTGATGTTTCTCCTGGCAATCTTGATTCCGGCTTGGGCTTCATCCAGCCCGGCATTTTCATGATGTACCCTGCATATAAGTTAAATAAGCAGGGTGACAACATACAGCCTTGGTGTGCTCCTTTCCTGATTTGGAACAGTCTGTTGTTTCATGTCCAGTTTTAACTGTTGCTTCCTGACCTGCATACTGATTTCTCAGGAGGCAGGTCAGGTAGGTAGTCTGGTATTCCCATCTCTTGAATAATTTTCCACAGTTTGTTGTGATCCACACAGTCAAAGTCTCTGGCATAGTCAATAAAGTAGAAGTAGATGTTTTTTCTGGAACCCTTTTGCTTTTTCTATGAGCCAACGGATGTTGGCAATTTGATCTCTGGTTCCTCTGCCTTTTCTAAATCCAGTTTGAACATCTGGAAGTTCACAGTTCACGTACTGTTGAAGCCTGACTTGGAGAATTTTGAGCATTACTTTGCTAGCGTGTGAGATGAGTGCAATTATGCGCTAGTTTGGGCACTCTTTGGCATTGGAATGAAAACTGACCTTTTCCAGTCCTGTGGCCACTGCTGAGTTTTCCAGATTTGCTGCCATATTGAGTGCAGCACTTTCATAGCATCATCTTTTAGGATTTGAAATAGCTCAACTGGAATTCTATCACCTCCACTAGCTTTGTTCCTAGTGATCTTTCCTAAGGCCCACTTGACTTTGCATTCCTGGATGTCTGGCTCTAGGTGAGTGATCACACCATTGTGATTGTCTGGGTAGTGAAGATCTTTTTTGTATGGTTCTTCTGTGTATTCTTGCCACCTTTTCTTAATATTTTCTGCTTCTGTTAGGTCCCTACCATTTCTGTCCTTTATTGTGCCCATCTTTGCATGAAATGTTCCCTTGGTATCTGTAATTTTCTTGAAGAGATCTCTAGTCTTTCCCATTCTATTGTTTTCCTCTATTTGTTTGCATTTATCGCTGAGGAAGGCTTTCTTATCTCTCCTTGCTATTCTTTGGAACTCTGCATTCAAATGGGTATATCTTTCCTTTTCTCTTTTGCCTTTCACTTCTTTTCTTTTCTCAGCCATTTGTAAGGCCTCCTCAGACAACCATTTTGTCTTTTTGCATTTCTTTTTCTTGGGGATGGTCTTGATCCCTGCCTCCTGTACAATGTCATGAACCTCTGTCCATAGTTCTTCAGGCACTCTGTCTATCAGATCTAATTCCTTGAGTCTATTTGTCACTTTAGCACCCCAGATTAGAAGGAGAGGAGAATCCTGAGTGGACAGGATACACCGGGGAAGAGGCTCAAGAAGGAAGGGCTGCTTAATCTCTAAAATGACTCACAGTTTAAGACGAGGACTGGGAGCACCCACTGGGCTTACTCACAAAGGAATCTTAGGTGTGCTTGGCAAGGGAAGGTGTGAGTGGGGTGCTGGGCCTGAGACTGGCTCATAGCTGGTGGGAATCAGAGGGAGATGAGCATGTAGAGACAGATCTCTGACTCAGGAGGAACAGTTGTGCACGGCAGGAGAGAGATGAGGAGGAAGTTGCAGGAGATAGGGGTTCAAAGATGGATTTTGATTTTGGTTTTTGGATGGGAGAGAGGTGAACATGCTTGGATGCTGAGAGAGCCAGGAAAGAAGCAGAGGCTGAGGAAACAGGAAAGAGTGAGGAGGTGGGGAGGGAGGGCATCTGAGCACGGGGTAGGGGGACAGATTCGAGTGTTGGCAGGAGCAAGCTCATCCCCTTTTCTGTGCTGGGGGAGGAGGAGGACCTGTATGGATATGGTAGGTCTGCAGGTCTGGTGACCGTGTATAGGAAAGCATTCTTCTCAGACAGCTTCTACTTTCTTGGAGGGGTAGGATGAAAACAAGATGGAACTGGCTAGAAGGTGCAAGGAGAGTGGAGAAAGTTGAGAAGGCTACCAGCATGAAGAGCAGCAGATAGAGTGAAGCAGGGAGGAATGAGGAGAGTCACGTGGACAGGAGAACATGAATTTGCAGCAGCCTAGCGCTGGTGGCTTGATTCTCACCAGCAGAGCCCAGCACAGGGTATGGAGGTGGGACGGCATGGTTGGATGGATCTGGGCTGGGGGTTGGCCAAGCAGGAGGGGCAGAGGGACAATGAGGGTATTGGTGGGATGGCAGTTCACTCCAGTTTTATCTCAGCAAGTATTTCTTACCATCTGACTATACACCAGGCATGGTGCGGGGTGTAAGGACACATCGGCAAACCGGGCAGACTGTGTTCCTGCCCTCAGAGAGGTTGGCCACTAGTGGGGGTTCAGTTCAGTTCAGTTGCTCAGTCGTGTCTGACTCTTTGTGACCCCATGGACCGCAGCACCCCAGGCCTCCCTGTCCATCACCAGCTCCCGGAGTTTATCCAGACTCATGTCCATTGAGTCAGTAATGCCATCCAACCATCTCATCCTCTGTCATCCCCTTCTCCTCCTGCCCTCAATCTTTCCCAGCATCAGGGTCTTTTCCAATGAATCAGCTCTTCCTATCAGATGGCCAAAGCATTGGAGTTTCAGCTTCAGCATCAGTCCTTCCAATGAACACTCAGGACTTATCTCCTTCAGGATGGACTGGTTGGATCCCCTTGCAGTCCAAGGGACTCTCAAGAGTCTTCTCCTAGACCACAGTTCAAAAGCATCACTTCTTCGGCGCTCAGCTTTCTTTATAGTCCAACTCTCACATCCATACATGGCCACTGGAAAAACCATAGCCTTGACTAGATGGACCTTTGTTGGCAAAGTAATGTCTCTGCTTAGTGGGGGTAGGGGGTTGGGCAAACATCTATTTAGAAGCTCCCATGTGAGATGAGGGTGATGGGAGGGATTCTGTGGAGTCTATACTAGATACAGACAGACAGGAATGTAGGAGGGACTGGCAGACAGAGAGAGGGTCACAGGGTCAGGTCTGGAGGTGCCAGTGAGGTCAACACACATGGGCAGATGTGGCAGGAGAGTGAAGGCTGAGGGAAGCTGCGGTTAGAGAGTGGGGTGACTCGTCCCTGCCCTGCCCTTCCCTCCCTGCCTTCCTGTTACAATAGCTGACCTGTCCTTTTCCTGTTGAAGTCTGAGCCTCCAAGGGCTCTCCCCATGCCCTCTGACTCTCTTGGGGATGCTGACCTTCTTTCCCCTCTACTGGATTCATCTCACCACTTCTAAATATTCCCAAGGCTCTCTCATTATATATATATGTATAAATTGCTTGACTGCCCCCATTCTCTTGCAGTCAATATCCTTTCATTTCCTAGTCCATTCTGTTCCCTTCTATTTCAGCCCCCATTTTCTGTCCAGTTGTCCCCTCCTGCTGTCACCATTTGCCTGGCCTTCACACTGTCCCCTCAGTTTGTTGGGACCTGGTTTCTGCAGCCCGTTCCCTGTGGATGATACCCCTGCCACGGGCACCGATGACCATCTTTGTTAATCTAACAAACACTTGGCGGTCTTTATTTGACTCACGACAGTGTTTGGCCCCAGTGGTCACCTTCTTCTTCTCTTAGACACTCTTCTAGAATCTTCTGTCGGCTTCTGACATTAACGTCCTCCTCTGTGACATTGTAACCCCTGGGCTTTTATGATATCAGTTAATCCCACAGCCCCACTCCATTTGGTCTTTAAGCCTCCATCCAAGGGCACCTTCTTATCTCTCCCCCAAATAGCCTCTGTATAGTATTAGCCAGTCTCAGGGGTTGGCGGCTCAGATGGTAAAGTGCCTGTCTGCAGTGCGGGAGAGCAGGGTTCGATCCCTGGGTTGGGAAGATCCCCTGGAGAAGGAAATGGCAGCTCACTCCAGCACTCTTGCTTGGAAAATCCCATGGATGGAGGAGCCTGGGACACGACTGAGCGACTTCATTTTACCTTTTTTAGTCTCAGGGCTTAAGTATCCACCTACCATAGAGGCCCAGATAGCAGACAAAAACCAAATTAAAAGCAATCCCCTAGATTCCCAGTGAGGAGACTTGCCAAAAGGTTTGGGGGCTAACTTGAATACGTAAACTTTTAGTGTGTTGAAATAATAATGTCCTTTATTAAGTTAGTTCACTATACACTTTAAAAATCAGATACCGTATAAGACATTGTAGCAAGACATTTTATTTTTTTTCCTCCTCCTATTTTACGAAGCAGTTTTATTTAAACTTTTAACATTTCTCTTTAAAACCTGGGTTAGTATCACTAAAGCCTTGTTATCATGAACTTTTTACAGAACACATGAACTTTATTTTTGCCCAGGTTATTCATGTCATAGTGCTTTTTGAATCTGTGTATGATGCTGTAAACTCTGTTCTTTGCCACAAAAGCCTGATTGCATAGTACTAGGCTGCATAAATAAACTAAACTAAACTAAAATAAAAAATCTGGTAGGTGCGTATTTGTTGTCTCTACAACATAGCCACTTTCTTTATTGTTCTTGAAGTGACTTTTTATAAGAATGGCTTGCTTAAAAAGATGAATACTTGCAATTATAAGGTCATACCCCAGGAATAATATTTGAATCTAATTGAAATGTCTTTGCCTCCATTATTTTCTGATTCTACCAAATGACCCTCATACATATCCAAAACTTCATTGATTGAGGTTATTTCAGGCTAACGAGTTTTCCCCAAAGAGCATTTTGTTGTTCTAAACGTGCTAATTGAGAGCGTGCCCTGATGTGGGAGACTTTGTGAGGACTGGAATGTGAGACAGATCTTTGCTACCTCAGAGATAATTTTGGAGCAAAATCTTATATATTCTCCAGTAGCTCAGCTGGTAAAGAATCTGCCTGTAATGCAGGAGACCCCGGTTTGATTCCTGGGTTGGGAAGATCCCCTGGAGAAGAGATAGGCTACCCACTCCAGTATGCTTGCCTGGAGAATCCCCATGGACAGAGGAACCTGGCAGGCAACAGTCCATGGGGTTGCAAAGAGTCGGACATGACTAAGCATCTAAGAGCATTCAGATGTTTTGCTGACAACTCCCAAATTGATATCTCCTGGCCAGGGCTTTCCCTCCTTAAACCCAACAGCCTACTTCTTCACCTGGGTGAAGCCCAGTCTTCACCTGCATACTCACTCAGTGGGTCGAAGCATTTTTGTTGAGTACCTACTGTGTGTCAAGCACCATCCTGGGTGCGGGTGGATAAAGGGGTGAACGTGACAGAGTCTGTGTTTTCAAGGAGTCCATCCTAGTGGGATGATACAGGGAATAAACATGTGGACAAATAAGAAAGTGTCATATACTAGTAGACACCATGAAGAAGATAAAATGGGGTCATGTGGTAGAGGGTGACTGTGTGGCCTGTGTGTTTCATGGGGGGAGGTATGGGTCAGAAAGGGCCTCCTGGAGGAGAGGATGTTTGATCTGAGATAAGAATGCCAAGGAGACAGTTGTGTGAAGCTCTGGGGAAGAGGGTTGGCAGACGTTGGTGCAAAAAGACTCCACTGTGGTAGGAGAAGGCTGGTGTATGTGGGGGAGGGGGGTTGGGGTGTGGGGGGAGGGGGGTTGGGGTGTGGGGGAGGGGAGGTGGCAATCGAGAAGGGGAGGGCTTAGGGAGATGAGTTTGGAGAGGAACCCAGCGCCTAACCAGGTAGGGCCTTGCAGGCCATAGCAAAGATTTTATCGTCACTTTTACAACCATGATGGGAAGTCACTGGGAGGGTTTCAAGGAAGGGAGTGACTTGGTTTGATTTACATGATGGAAAGATCTCTCAGGCTGCCATATGGAGGAGAAAGTGCAGAGGAGCAAGAGTCAGGGCAGGGAGCCACTTCAGGTATCCAGTGTTCAATGAGGTGGTTCTCAGAGATGGTAGGAAGGGAATGGGCTTTGAAGACATTTTGGAATTATATCCAGCTTGACTCGCTAATAGTGGGGATGTGATTATGAGGAAAGAGACATCTAGGTCTTTGAATTGAGCAGCGGGGTGGATGGTAATGTCATCTTCCAAGATGGTGAAGACCAGGACAGAACATAAATATATTTGTCCTCTTTTGGGGTGTTAGGAGTTCTGTTTTGGATGATTAACAGGAAGTTGGAAACGTGAGTCTAGCACTCCAGGAGTGGTTAGGTGTGAACTTATAAATGTGAGAGTCATCAGTTTAGAGATGATTTTATGGGTGTTTTTGGACAGATAACAGAGCAGATAAAGCAGAAAAGAGGGTGGAGAACTGGGCCCTGGGGCATTTTGCATTTAGAGATCAGCAAGAACAATTAGTGAAATCAAGAAAGACCCATCAGCGAGGTGGGAGGAAGTCAGGAGAGGGTGCTGCCTGGGAGCCAAGGGGAGACAATGTTTAAGGAAGGAGCTCTCAATGGCCAAGTGTTGCTGAGGGAGAAAGATGAGGATGACCAGTGGATTTGGCAACAGTGTTGGCCATTCATTATCTTGATAAGAGCCGTCCTGATAGCAGTCACTAAAGCGATGAGGAAGTGGAGATGTCAAGTGTAGATAACTTTTAGAGGATTTGGTTTTTTTAAAGTGGGGTATTAGCTGGAGAAGGATATTTTAAAAAAAAAGAGAGGGAAATGTTATAAGATATATTTACAGAAAAGGAATAGTGAGGCAATAGCTGTGGAACACAGTCAGGGGCGGGGGTGGGTGATAGGTTATGGGAGACAGTGCCCACGTGCAGCAGGGGCTACCAGGAGCAGGATGCTTTATCCACGTTAAGGGGAGAAGGCGGACTTGGTGGATGGGGATAAGCCAGTGCTTGCCTACAGCTTCTATTGCCCAGTGACATAGGATGCCTGGCTCTCTGCTGAAATGGGGGATTAAGAGAATGGGGGCTTGAGGTTTGGGGAAAGAGAGGTATGATATAGTCATCTTGGAAAATAGGGTTAAAGTTTTAGGAAAATGTAGAATTTCTTAGACATGTGGAGTGCCCACTTGAGCTTTGTGACCAGAAGTTGCGCCTGAAGCCAGCCAGTCCAGTGGTATTATTCTCCAGATGTTCTGGAACAGGGGCCACCGGGAGAATTTAACTGGAGTTAGGAGGGAAGGTGGGGATGTGAAGGGGATGGTGGATGTTCAGACAGTGGGGTTATTGGCCAGTAGATGGGGCAGAAAGATTGCTGGAAGGGGACAAGAGAGAGGAGACAGTGCAATTCTCAGTACAAACGGGGTCTAGGGTGTGAGCATGCATGTGGTGAGGTTCGACAGGTGGAGAAAAAAAGATTGTTGGAAACAAGGAAGTCCAGAAAGTGAGAGGTCAAGGTTTTGGGTGTGAATGATAATAAGTGTCTTAGCAGCCTTCCTGGCTGGGGTGTAATATGATCCATGAATGAGAGGGGGTAAGCAGATATCTTATTTGTATTTCAAAGTCAACATATTTGAAACAGAAGTTATCAGTATCACTCACACCTACTCCTCCACTCGGGCAATGGCACCACCACCCAGAGCCAGAAACTTGGGTGTCACTTTGATTCCACTCTCTTCCTGATCCCCACACCCAACCAAGTCACCACATCGTTTCCATTCTGTCTCGTAAGCATGTCTTTGATCCAGCTATTTCTTTCCATCACCCCTGTGCACACCCTGGATGAGGCCACTGCTCTTTCTCACTTGGACTATTGCATCAGGCTTCAAACAGAGAGCTCTGCCCTGGCCCCTCCGCACTGTGACCAGACCCTGTAAATTGGATCACGTGGCTTCTGTGCAAAGTCTCCCTGGCAACTTTTCATTGTTTTTAGGATAAAGTCTGAAATCGTTAACAAAGACTTCTAGAGAAAGCGCTGCACGTCCGGCTCCTGTCTACTTCAGCCTGATACCTACTATGAGCCCGCTGGCCTGAGTCCAGCCCTCCTGGGTTCCTTCCGATCCTTGGCATCAGGTTTGATCTCTGTGCTAGGCTTTTCATATACTTTCCCCTCTGCCTGGAATCCCCTTCTCTCTTTGTTTGGCAAGATCTTTGTCTTTCTCCAGGTGTCAGTTTAAGAAGTCCCAGGGAAGCTTTTCCTGGGTGCCTGAATGTTGACTCCCCTCCCTCTTCCCTCTTCCCCAGCCACCACTGGCCCTCCCCGCCCCCCGCCCCCGCCCAGCTTCCCCAGCTTGTCACAAGTTCATTAGCCATCCTCTTCATAGCAAATCGCTCCATGAAGTCAGGGACTGTTGCCTGATTCTTCCCAGACAAATCGTGTGTAACTGACACAGAACTCGTCACACAGAAGTGAACAGTAAATAGTTACTGACCTGAACTGAATGGAAGATTCTAGAGGTGGAGCAGTTCAGGGGGAAGACAGGCCTGGGTTGTGGTCCTGTGAGTGGCCAGCTAAATGGTGTGGAGGAGGAGGTCCCGGGCCACGAGGCTGGCATGGAATGAAGAGAGCAGAGTGACACATGAGTGGCTTAAAGACCTCTGGGAAGAGCGCCCATGAAAAGGCCTGGTGTGGGGTTAGTCAAGGTTCTGTGATGCTCTTGCCTGTGTTGGACCTGGAGGCCCCTGGAGTAGGGAGCCTGGAATCTCAGACGGAGTTGTCTATGGCAGGTCTGCAGGTCTACATGCGGGAGCTGCCTTGGGCTGAGCGGTGTGGGGCCGTCTGGTTCTGAGCTGGTTGAGATGGCCATCCTGTTCTCTGGGGTTGGGTGGTCACAGCTCTGGTCTGGTTTGGTGGTGGGGGCCATCTTGTTTCCTGGGGTGGGGTGGTCAGTGGATGGTTTTGGTGCTCCACCCACGCCCTCATTCCCGGGAGAGATCCACTCATGGCTTATAGCTGCCCCCAGAGAACTGACCTTGACTGAGTGAGCCCCATCAACCCTTCCCCACCAGCCCTCTGGCTTGGGATAGCCTGAAACCAATGACTGACAGCTATGGGAGCTCCAAAATCTGATGCTCTTTACTCTGGGGGACAATTGTGTGATGGGATTTATGATCCAAAGGTCCCCTCATGCCATGGGGCTCAGGCCAAGACTGAGTTTCCCAGAACACATACCCTGCACAGCTCCACCCTCTCCCTATCCTGCTGCCTTTGTTCTTCCTTACCCGCACACAAACTCCTGTCACTGGCCCTGCTTCCAGGGACCCTGACCTAAGACGGGGGGAACTCTCTGATCTTGTCCCATAATCAGGGGTGGGCATGGAGGCTCTCCAGGGGTCATGGGGGACCTAGCCCCCCACAGATTCAGCTCATCCCTGTGGACTTGGAAGTTCCCCTCTCCTCTCCAGGCCAAAGTTTCCTCACCTATAAAAACCGTCCGCTGTGGTTCATGGGGTTGCAAAGAGTCAGACACGACTGAGTGACTGAACTGAATTGAACTGAAAAACCTTTAGACTGGGGGAAGGGATAGGGGTGGGCTGAACTGGGAGATGGACAAATATACACTACTAGGTATAAAATAGATAATTAGTGAGAATCTACTATATACCGCAGGAAACTCTACTCACTGCTCTGTGGTGACCTAAATGGGAAGGAAATCCAAAAAGAGGGGCTGTATTAATATGTATACATGTAACTGATTTACTTTGCTCTACAGTAGAAGCTAACACAGCATTGTAAAGCACCTATACTCCAATAAAAATTAATTAAAGAAAAAGAATATGGAACCAATCTTCCATGGATACCAAGGGATGGCTGTAAAAACTATGCCCCTAAGGATGTCTCGAATTCATTTAATTACGATATCCTTATTATTTCTTTGTCCTAAATGTTCCTAGACCACTTTTAAAATATGTTCTCAAAAAGAGTTAACTTAAAAACAACAAAAAACTTTCAGTTTCGTTCAGTCGCTCAATCGTTTCCGACTCTTTGCAACCCCATGGAATGCAGCATGCCAGGCTTCCCTGTTCATCATCAATTCCCAGAAATTCCTCAAACTCATGTCCATCGAGTCAGTGTTGCCATCCAACCATCTCATCCTCTGTCGTCCCCTTCTCCTGCCTTCAATCTTTCCCAGCATCAGGGGCTTTTCCAATGAGTGAGTTGTTCACATCAGGTGGCCAAAATATTGTAGGCTGGATTAATTAAAACAACAACAACAAAACACACAAACAAGGAAACACTGCTCAACTCCCTGGGCTAGGTGTGGTGGAGGATTCAGATTCGGATAAATGAGACATGGTCCCTTCTATCAAGCAGCTCATAGACCATTTACTCATTTAACAAAGATTTATTGAAGGCAGCTGGGGAGCTGGATAACTCAGCGTCCTATGTTTAAAGGCCTCACAGATTGTTGGGGAGAACTGCTGCTGCTGCTGCTAAGTCGCTTCAGTCATGTCCGACTCTGTGCGACCCCATAGATGGCAGGCCACCAGGCTCCCTCGTCCCTGGGATTCTCCAGGCAAGAACACTGGAGTGGGTTGCCATTTCCTTCTCCAATGCATGATAGTGAAAAGTGAAAGTGAAGTCGCTCAGTTGTGTCTGACTCTTCGCGACCCCATGGACTGCAGCCCACCAGGCTCCTCCGTCCATGAGATTTTCCAGGCAAGAGTACTGGAGAGGGGTGCCATTGACTTCTCTGGATGGGGAGAATGGACCCCTCCAATTTGGGGAGAGTGGCTGAAGTGCAGGTGAGGCTGGCACATGGAGGAGGTTAAGGCTGTCCCTGGGAGTTTGAGGAAGCGTCCCAGATGAGGAGGAAGGGCATTCCAGACAGAGGGAATAGCATGGCTGAAGGCTGGAGGCACGACCCAGCATGATGTGTCTGGTTGAGGATCCTCAAGCCCTTTGGTGTGTTATTGGTGTTACCAGGAGAAAGGGGGCTTCCCTGGTGGCTCAGACGGTGAAGAATCTGCTTGCTATGCTGGAGACCCGGGTTTGATCCCTGTGTCAGGAAGATCCCCTGGAGAAGGGAATTGCTACCCACTCCAGTATTCTTGCCTGGAGAATTCCATGGACAGAGGAGCCTGGTGGGCTACAGTGGAGCCTGGCGGGCTACAGTTCATGGGATCACAAGAGTTGGACACAACTGAGTGACTACCACTTTTACTTTTCAGGAGAAAGGAGGGGGTGTTGTGAGGTTGGGGAGGTCAACAGGGCCTGGTGGAGGGCAATGGGGATGGTGGTCATAGTGGAAGGACTTTCAAAGCCGGAGGAATGATGTTGTCAGATTCGTACACAACCACTCTGTCCTTGTAGAGGAGGGCAGGGGGAGAGGCCCAGTGGGAGGGGTAAGGCTATGGGGTGGGAGAGGAGAGGCAGACTTGGGAAACTTTCAGGGGCTTAAATTTGCAGGATTTGGTGCTGCTCTGAGATGCAGGCCGTGAGGGGCTGGGAGGTGGGGAGGGGCGGAGGATGCCAGACCGGTTCTTGGCTCGGACAACTGGGTGGGTGGCAGTGTTGTTCATGGTGGGGTGTTGGGGGGTGGTTGGGTGGTGATGCTTGAGGAGAGCAGGTTTGGGGAAAGATGACACGGTCACTTTAGGGGTTGCTGAATGGGAGGGGCCTAGGGGTCTCCCAGAGGGTTGTCCCGTGACTCAAACTGGTGTGGGTGCTGGCTCTTGAGCTAGTCCAGCTGTTTCAGGAGCTGTCGAGGTCTGAGTGGTGTGTGTAGGGTGGAAGGATTGTGTATTCAGTAAAGGGAAGGAAAGTCCCTCAGCCTTAAGGATCCGTGAGGAACCTGTCAGCTTGGAGGTGCTCCATGGGTCCTGGCCCGTGGGGATGGGCCTCTTAAACACGCAGGCACACGCCCCCATCCAGGACTCCCTCTCACTGCCGTCCCACCCACGCCAGGCCTTCCCCCTCACCCTCCGAAGGTCTCATCCCTGGGTACCTGTGCTGGGCAGGGTTAGGGAGGCCAGGATCGGGAAGCCATGTGCACGTAGCTGATGGGCATCAACTCATACTGGCACAGGGTCTCCTAGGATCTCTCCCCTCCTGCTTTGACCAGCTGGTTGCAGAGTCCAGAGACCACTGGATCAACCTCTGGGTTTCCCACCACCTCCTGGGGGCATGCTCTGTGGGGTGTGTGGTGGGAGTGTGAGTGTGTGATGGGTAAACCTGGATCTGAGGTTCCAGGACTCAGATGCCCACTGAGTGTCTTGGCCGCCTCTCCAAGGTCCATCATGACCGCCCCCCACCCAGCTTTCCTTCCCATCCCTCCCTGTCCCTGATCTGCAAAGTACTGAGAAAATCATATTTATTAAGGACTTGACATACCCTATCGCCATATACAAAAGTCCCCATCAGCCATCAACCTGCCTCCCCCAGGGCTCAGGACCGAGACCAAACTGCTTCCTAGCATTGGTCCCTGGGTGGGTGTCTGGAGCTCCACATCTGCCTTCCCCACCTGCCCTGTGGTGGCTTTCCGGAGCAGGCAGAGGCTCTGGTGGTCTCAGCTGCCGACCTCACAGGTTATGGAAACCCACCTGCATCAACCGTGGTCATTTCAGCCTTCATTAGGACAGAGTTCCCATCTTGGGGGTGCTGTCCTGGGGAGAGGGCATACGGTGGACACGTCTCCGGCAGGTGAGGCCGGCGCCGAGACCCCCGGGGTCTGGGGCCAAGGATCTCCAGGCACCTCTTGCCCACCAGGTAGGAGACCTCACAGAGGTTGAGGAGGATGCAGAGGACGGCGGTGGCCACCATGAAGTAGGTGAAGATCTTCTTCTCGGTGGGCCGGGAGATGTAGCAGTCCACGGTGTGGGGGCAGGGCGACTCGGAGCAGGCCACCACCCGCGGCATGTTGTAGTCCTTGTAGAGGCGGTGGAAGACGTAGAGGAAGCCCACGTCCACGGCCGCCTTGAAGAGGAGGCTCAGCAGGTAGGTCCACCAGAGCCCGCCCCGCTTCTTGTCCGGGTTGTCGTACAGGGACGGGGCGTGCGGCCCGTGCTTCCGGCGGTGCTTCCGCTCCCGCTCCTGGCGGTAGGCCACGTGCATGACCACGAAGAGCGAGGGGCACGTGACCAGGATGAGCTGCAGGGCCCAGAGGCGCACGTGGGACACGGGGAAGAACTGGTCGTAGCAGACGTTGGGGCAGCCCGGCTGCTTGGTGTTGCAGACGAAGTCCTTCTGCTCGTCGTCCCACACCTCCTCCGCCGCCACCACGTAGACCAGCACGCGGAAGATGAAGACCACCGACAGCCAGATGCGGCCCAGCGCCGTGGAGTACTTGTTGACCCCGCTCAGCACATCCCGCAGGAACGCCCAGTTCATGCTGACCCGGCCTTGCTTCCCTGAGTGGACGATCTCGGCCGTGCGTCACAGGGCTGGAAGAACCTGGAAATGGGCACCTTCATTAAGGGTGTGATGGGCACATGATTTCACAACCACCGTGTTATCATGTCCACACTGGCCATGACTTGGTGGGGTAGGGATTGCCATCATCCTAGATTCAGAGGGAGGGAGCTAAAGCCCCGAGAGGCACCCGCCCAAGGCGCATGGCTGGAAGTGGCGGAGCTGGTCTTAAGCTTCCATCTTCCAGTTACAAAATCAGGACATATTTTATTCTATAAAGTAACAGGTACACGTGAAGGGTAATCATCCTGTAATGATGTGCCTACCAACCTCGCTGACTCCAACCTTCAGCTCTGTTGGTCAGGCAACTTCTAAAGAAACAGTAAAAAAAATGTGGGTTGCATGATCCACTGTTTGGTCAGCTGCCAGCCTGGATTGGGCAGGAGGGGAGGGATGTGTATCTGTTTTTTTGTTTTTTTCTGCCACACCATATAGCATGCAGAACTTCTCCAATCAGGGATTGAACCCATGCCCCCTGCAGTGGAAGCCTGGAGTCAACCTCTGGACTGCCAGGGAAGTCTGAGGGACATGTATCTTTATTTTTCAACCTCCTCCAACTGAGCACCGGCCTGACCCAGGCCCTGTGCAGACCTCAGATGATATCTACCCTCATCTTCTCTCTGGCTCCAGGACGTCCCCCACCTGACATTCCCTTTCAAAGCAAACAGGCTCTTGGAATCACGGAGGCTTGGTATGATCCTGCCACCTCCTGTTTCAGTGCTGGGCCTGAGGGCTGACTGTCCTGACCCCAGTGGGTTCTCTGGAATTCTAACCATTCCAGTCTTTGGGAGGGACTGGGGAAGACCAGAGGCAAGATTCTGGCATGGTCCTCCCCCCACCGTCTACCTTTGCTTTCAGGGACACCTTCCTTCTCCGTCGGCTCGCTGGCTGTTTGCTGCCCACGTGGGCCACTGTGTCATTCAGGCCATGTCCTGCGTGCTCCATCCTCCACACCCCTCAGCTGGCGTGCCATCTTGTCTTACCTCTGCCTCTGGCCCCTTTCCTGCCCCTGACTCAGGTATCAGCCATCTTCAGACCTTATGCCTTTGGGACATTTTCTGAGCACCCTCCTCCATCTGTCCTGGCAGAGTGCCTCACGGGTACTTAAAAGATCTATTTATCTGTTTTCCATGCCAGACTGTCAGCTTCTGGAAGGCAGCCTCTGTATCTCATTCATCTCTGATTCCCTAGGACTCAGTACTGAGCCTGGACCAGTGAACACACAGACATTTGTGTGTTCTGTGTGTGCTCAACCCAATTGAAACCCCACTTCTTCCTTATCCCGCCTCTTACTTGCTGCTGCTGCTAAGTCACTTCAGTTGTGTCTGACTCTGTGAGACCCCATTGACGGCAGCCCACCAGGCTCCCCTGTCCCTGGAATTCTCCAGGCAAGAATACTGGAATGGGTTGCCATTTCCTTCTCCAATGCATGAAAGTGATAAGTGAAAGTGAAGTCACGCTCCTAGCGACCCCATGGACTGCAGCCTACCAGGCTTCTCCGTCCATGGGATTTTCCAGGCGAGAGTATTGGAGTGGGTTGTTATCTCTAATCTCCTGTTTTCCCTCTGGTCTGGCAGACAGTCCTTCCCCTTCCTTCGGGCTTCCCGGGAGTTTCTCCAGAGATCCTGTCTCCCCTGACGTCTCCTGAGCCCAACCGACAGCCCTCGGTGCCCTGGGATCCTCAGCCCACCTGGCCTCTGCCTCCCAGCTCAGTCGTCTGCCCGATCTGGTCCTCACCTTGTGTGGTTCTAGCAGCCACTCTCCTGTCCCTGGGCTGGCGTGTCTGCCCGTCTGCCTGGGGACCTCCCGGAGGCAGCTTTTGTTCCTCACTCCCCTGCTGGGTGGGGCTTTCTGATCTAGTGAGCCGAACGGGAGTGACCGGGTGGGCAGGCGGGCAGGCAGGCAGGCAGGCAGGTGGGCGGACTTCCCGGGCATACGTTCAGAGCAAACACCTGTGGCTCTTCTCCGCTGGCCCACGCCTTCCCGGCAGCTCAGTGGGCATGGCTGGGTCTGGCTCGCCAAGCTGACAGGTATATGGGTGAAACTGCCTGAGCAGGTGCTGGAGCCTGGTACGTTCATGCTCGGGCCCAGGTCAGCACCAAGTGGCATTTCTCCTGCCCCCGCCTCCCACACCGTTGCCTAAATGTCCCCATCCTCTTGTCCCTAGGCCTCTCTCCTACCCTTTTCTCCGGAAGCCTGGTGCTGAGACCCTCAGCAGCTCGCATCTGTGGAAAGGGGCAACCTTGATTCAGCCCAGGATTGCACTGCCCCCCTTCCTGCTCCCTGCCTCTGGCAGGACCTATCTGAGTGCTGGTGAGACATGTAGGGGTGGGAGGGCCTACCCACCCTCCGTTCCTCTCGATGAGGCACCGCTGCCCAGGTGGAGACAAGGAATGCAGGTTGTGGCATGAAATTCTCCATCTGGCATGGGACCAGGCACGGCCTCCCGGCCCACCCTCCACGGGCCTGGGCTTCTGGGGAAGTAAGAGACTGAGCCGGTGGGGGCTGCACAGGGGCCATGGGCCTGGGGTAGGGGTTAATGTGCAGCCAGGGAGGGGCTCCTCTGTCTCATTTCCCACAAGCATTTATAGAGCACTTCCTAATACCAATGATTAACATTTATGTGGCCTTTTACAGCCAGCTAACCTCGTCCGCAGCTGTGAGCTCATCCTGCCTTGCAGCAATCCCACCGGCTTGATACTATTAACCCACTTTGGAGAGGAGCTGCGGTTGCTCTCCCAGAGTCCTAGTGGAACTTGGGTTCAAAGTCAAGTGTTAGGACTCAGAAGTCCATGAACTTTCCCCTGAGACACACGACTGCTTATTCACTAAGCTTCATTCTCTTTGCAGACAACCCACGGGCCTAAAACTGCACCTGGGGATAAAGGCTAGATTTGACCCAAGCAAGGAGCAAGACCCCCAAGGAGTGCTGGGGGGTCCTCTTACCTGGCTAGATCAAGTGCAGCCCTGTGCAAGGGCCGAGAAGTTGACGAAAGGAGTCAATAAGGCTCGCCAAGGTTGAAGGAGCAAAGGTCACCTTGAATCAGTGAATGAATTGAATTTTATTAAGCCCTGACCATGAACCCCACACGTTGGAGGCATGTCCATGTATATTCTCTTATTAAACCCCTCCTCACAGCGATGGCCTTGTGCAGCAGGGCTCATCATCTCCATTGTATACAAAAGGAAACCGAGGTTCAGCTCCTGGCGGTAACTTGCCCAAGGCCACACAGCTGGTGCAGGTGGCAGGAGCTTGGGGAGAAAGGATTTGAACCCGGGCCACCTGACTCTCCCTCTTGGCTGCCCCTACTCTCAGCTCAGCACCCCCACCCCCAAGGCTGCACGTTGGCTCCCGGTTCCTTCCAACCCAGGCCTGATCAGGCAGCCCCTCACACCATGGTTTTCTTCACGTGGTCTTGAGGGTGGTCTGGTAGGAGTGGAGGGGGAACATCTGAGCCCAGGAAGATGAGGTCGCCCGAGAGGAGGTCGCCCTGTTTGGAAGAAGCGGTGACCCAGTCCAGACGGTGGTCCAGGTTCTCAGATCGGGCTTTCCTGGCCGCCAGGCACTCCCGGTATCTCTTGCTCACCAGGTAGGCCAGCTCCACCAGGTTGAGGGCAATGCAGATGAGGGCCGTGATCACCATGAAGAGAGTGAAGATGTTCTTCTCCTCGGGCTTGGAGATGAAGCAGTCCACCACATTGGGACATGGGTCCGCGTGGCACTTGACCATGCGGGGGAGGGTGTATCTGGGGTAGATGGAGTGGAAGACATAGAGGAAGGTGGCATCCACGCCCGCCTTGAACACCAGGCTGCAGACGTATGTCCACCAGAGCCCTCCCCGCTTCTTGCTGGGGTCGAGGTAGAGACGCCCACCGTCCTTCCCGATGGCCTCTTGGTGCTTCTTCTCCTGGGCCTGGCGGTAGGCCACGTGCATGACCACGAGCAGCGAGGGGCACGTGACCAGGATGAGCTGCAGGGCCCAGAGGCGCACGTGGGACACGGGGAAGAACTCGTCGAAGCACACGTTGGAGCAGCCCGGCTGGCGAGTGTCGCAGTCGAAGTCCTTGTGGTCGTCGCTCCACACTCGCTCGGCCGTCACCAGGTACACCAGCACGCGGAAGATGAAGACCAGGGACAGCCAGATGCGCCCGAAGGCTGTGGAGTACTTGTTGGCCCCGCTCAGGAGCCCCTCGAAGATCCCCCAGTTCATGGCGGCCCCCGGCGTTGGCGGCTGCTGCGGAGAGAGGATGATGGTCATTTCCCAGGTTTAGAGAGCACTGCCTCTCCCTGCTTTATAGAACTGGGTCAGCAGCTTTGATCCTCACGGCTATGGCAGAGCTGGGCTCTATCCTCGTCGCCTTTACAGACGGGGGATCTAAGGTTCAGAGGGGTTATGCAGGGTCACACCTGGTCAGGTGCAGAGGTGGGCCTGGAGCACAGGTAATTCAGCCCAGCACCAACTCTCCCCCATAAAAGTGAGCGAAGCTACCTGCTTCTCCCAGGGCTTAAGGGGGTGGCTAATGCTACCTTCCCTCTCTGTCTTAACCCTGACCCTTCCTCCTCCTCAGCGGTCCAGATTTTGGAATGACTTTTTTTTCCTTTCTGAGCACGGCTCTCTCCCCTTAGACAGCCTCCTCCCAAGGGGAACCTGTTCTGTGCCTTTTACTTGGCTTGGGAGATGGGGCTAAAGAGAAGGTTGGAACCTTGTCCCCACACTTCCATCTGGTCTAACATTAGAAATATCCAGACAGCTGTCCTGCTCATGTGTGACTCATCTGAAGCAAGGCCAATGGCAAACCAGCTGAAACAAAAGGAGGTAACATTGATTTTCTTTGTATGTTAGGCTTCATAGAGGAACCTCATGTTCTGTGCTTCCCAACCTGGTGTTCCGTGGAACCCTGCTCAGTGGCCTGGCAACAGAAGCAAAGAGAAGGATTCCGTGTTTAAGAAAGGTAGGCAAGCAGTGTGTTCAGTGCAAAGTTAAACAGGTCCCTCTGCTTGACCCTGTGAATACATTCACATGAATAAGGGTAGCATTGCACCAACTCTTCTGATCACAGAACCTTTTCTTTTTGTCATCTTGTGGGATAGCCTTGTCAAAACACCAAAATGAGAAATGCCACTCTGGTCAGTTTGTGAACACACAGGAATCTGATTTACCTCCAATTAGGCAACGTGACTATGGTTCAGCGTGAGGAGTGCCTGTGTGTGCTCTTGGAAACTCTCTGTCTGGTTCCTGGGGGGTCCACTGATGCATGCAGCATGATCTTACCCTCCTGGGCTCCCCAGAACCTCAGGGAGCCTGTCTGCACAGCCTCCTGCTTTAAGGGGTTCCTGCTGCCATTTCCAGGTCTGCTCCAGGTCAGATGTCACCATGCTGTCCTCCCCTCTGCCTCCCCTCGTGTTATCTGAGCATTTGGCATGAATCAACACAGGAACTGTACAGAAGGGCACAGGTTTGTTCCCCGTTGACAGATGCGGAAAGTGGAGCACAAAGTTCCTTTGCCCACAGTGACAGACGGTGAGCCGCAGAGCTGGGGTTTGAACCCAGGCAGGCTAGCTTCATGGCCCACACTCCGGGTCTGGGCCCCTTTCCTCAGGTTTTGGGAAGCCGCCTGTGTGCCCACTCTCTGCCCCAGCCCCACAGATCCCCAGGGAGGGAGGCGGGGCTGACTCTGCCCCCGACCCTGTCTCTCTGCCATCCTGTCTGTACCACCTACAACTTGAACTTGGGGCCCCTGCTCTGATCACCCGCTGGTCTCTGCTCAGTCCTACCTAGGTGGGCGGAACCCCTGGCCGCTTCTCAGGCAGCGTCTGAGGAGGCACCAGCCCAGGGGCTCCCTGCCCAGCCCAACCCAGAGCGAGGGCGGGGTTTCGCAGGCCCAGGCAGGGATGCCCCACCTGCTCAGCTCCTGGCCCCCCTGTGAGCCCCTCTCCCCCTCGTCCCGGCTCCCACCTCTGCTCATAGCTGAGGAGAAAGGGGAAAACCCAGAGCAGGGGCGGGAGGGGCCCTTCCCTTCTCCACCGGCAGGATGGCCATGCGCCCCGGCCACTCCCCCGACTCGCAGCCAGCGAAGTCTTCCCGCAGCTGGGTGTGCCTACGGACACAGCTGGCCTTTGGCCTTACCTGAGCGGCTACTCCTCAGGGCTCTCTGGGCACCGGGTCCTGGCCGCCAGCACTCCAACTCAGCCGGCAGCCGGCACTCATGCCAGAACCAGGGAGGGTGTTTGGGGAAACCTAGGACAGAGCCTGCAGATTTCGGCAGGCAGCCTGGGTGTGCCCCGGGCCAGGAGGAGGAGCGGCTGGGCGGGGAACTGCCTTTGGCTGGGCCCCAGCCTCCCAGGACTGCCTCTCATGAGGCCCAGGAAACTTAGGGTTGCCCTCCTTTCAGGACGCTGAGCCTAAAACTCCTGGCATCCTCTTGGGGACAACCATAGGTCCACTCTGACCCCCGGCTTGTCTTCCTGTCCCTGGCCTTGTGTGGGAGGAGCCAAGGCCTGTCCTCTCCAGAAATTCCTTCTGATACTTCCGAGGACTCTGGGCTGCTCCAGACTCTCCTCCCTCTCCAGTTACTCCTCAATGCCTTTCGTTCTCACGGCTTCAGTGACCTGTGGAACTGAGTCCCAAATTCTGTCTCCAGCCCATATGCTCTTGCCTATCAATAGCCCCCACCTGAATGCTTCCAAGAAGCTTTCCCTGATTGTGCAGCCCCAGATGGCTTAGGGCCTCATCTCGGCCTAAGCTTTCCATGGCCCTGAGCTTTCACATTATCATCGGATGCCATCGAAATAGTTGATTTTTTTTGAACTTGCTCCAGGTGGGACTCGCCTGTTGAATGAGCAAATCACTCCCCGCCAGTGGACATTTTTAGGAGCTTGTTGTTAGCAAGATGCAACACAGATCAGCCCCAGACCCTCAGGAACTCACCCACTCGGCCTTAATTACCAGCTGATAAGTCCAGCACCAGCTGCACAGCCTCTCACGACTGCACAGAGGGCCAGGAACAGTCGCTAGGCCCAGGCTCCCATTGCTGCCAGAATCTAATTCAGTCTTTGCACCCTGACACTGAACGCGTGAAGGGTTACACAGAAAGTCAACCTGTCCCCTACATACACAGCCCTATTTCTCCCCAAAATATGTACACGGAGCCCCTCCCCGACCCCTGCACAGCTGCCTGTCCTTCACCCTCCACCCCTGGCCCCGAGGAGCTACTCCCTATCTCATTCTTTAAATTTAAGAATCATTCCTGAGATTTGGTTCTGTGCCAGATGCTGTGTTTGGCGCTAGGTTACACGGATAAAGAGAGGATCAGGAGAGGTTGGCAGGGTCTCCCTACCTGGGTGTGGGCTAAGTCTCTTCAGTCGTGTCTGACTCTTTGTGACCCCCATGGACTGCAGCCCGTCAGGCTCTTCTGTCCACGGGATTCTCCAGGCAAGAACACTGGAGTGGGTTGCCACGCCTTTCTCCTCCAGGGGATCTTCCCGACGCAGGGATTGAACAAAGGTCTCTTGTGTCTCCTGCGTTGGCAGGCGGGTTCGTTACCACTAGCGCCACCTGGCACACAGATGGGGGCCCAGAGACACACGGATATAAGAATGGCCTTGAAGGTGAGCTCCAGCAGAAAGGACTCGGGGTGGACAAGTCCTGTCCAGAGCAGGTGCCTCCCTGTCTAATGGGGCAGGCAGACGAAGGAAGTGCCTGACGGCAGGCGACATCTGCGTCTGGGTCTCACTCCCCTACGCCTGGAGCTCAAACACCCCTACATATGGGCCCACAGCCCTGCATCTGGAATCTCACAGCCCTGGATTTGAATCTCACCTCTGGTACGTTCAGGTCTGTTTCTCGGGTGTACAATGAGACATCCTGTGCCCGTGAGGTGTGCCGTGTGAGGACGGTAAGTGCAGTGCAAGGCGGTGGCTTTGTGGCCTGAATCTGGCTTGGTCGCTGCATCTCGCTGCATCTTGGTGCTGGGCGTCGGTTCCCTGTCTGTGCAGTGGACGGTAGCACCACCCACCTTGGAGGGTTGGCCCGAGGATTAGCCCAGCCAACAGAGGCACAGTGCCAGACAGTGCCCGGTGCAGAGGAGGCCCTTCCCACCACTGCCTCTGACATGTATGAACCGCCTGCACACGCCTGGCCTGTGGTGGGTCCC
This sequence comes from Cervus canadensis, assembly GCF_019320065.1. Classification (NCBI taxonomy): domain Eukaryota; kingdom Metazoa; phylum Chordata; class Mammalia; order Artiodactyla; family Cervidae; genus Cervus; species Cervus canadensis. The sequence continues at coordinate 105,433,015 of NC_057387.1, forward strand.
CATATGGCGTCCTCCCCCTTTCCCTGTTCCTCACCTCTTCTCCCTGAGATGAAGGAAGGCAGAGAAAGGATGGGAGGGAGATGACTCACCAGAGAAAATCTCATGGGATGGATGATGTCTTTGGGATAAAAAGACAAAACCTGGGTCAGGCAGTGACTGTTGGGGAGTGGGGAGGGTAGGCAGGGCGCACCCTGGAGGGTATCTCATTAGTGCGTGGATGCAGTTGGGTTAGCTTCTAAGATGTCCTTTATCAGCAGGTCACATGGGCCTGAATTCAGTGGACAATGTGTCCGAGAGCCACAGACACCGCGGGTCCACAGTGAGCATGGCATAGCCCACACTCACACGCTCTCACACACAGGCCACACTGTGGGCCCAGGGCTACACACGTGTGGGGCAGCGCTGGACCCTGGGTGCCTAGTATGCAGCCTGTTAGGCACCCTGTTAGGCCTCTGTTTACATTTATGGGATGAATGGTGTGAGAAGCGCATGCACTCTGCAAAGGGAGACACACACGACTACCCTCCTCTGCATTCTTCCTCCAAGCTATTACCAAGTGCAGGAGAGAGGAGACACATGGATAGGCTGGGTGCGGCACTGCGAGCAGAGCTATGGGAGACGTGTAACAGAGAGGGCAGTGTCAAGTTCTGCCAGAGGAAGACCCAGACGAGGTGACATTTACGCTGGGTCTTGAAGGATGTGCAGGAGTCCATCAAGAGGCGACAAGGAGGAAAGGCCTTTGAGGCAGAAGGCTTGGAGCCTGCGGTGAAAGATGATGGAAAAGCTTTGGAGAGTGGGTTGGAGGAGGGAGTGGTGGGTGTAAGGGGAGCTCAGAGAAAAAGAGAGTGAACCGGGCAGTCAGGCAAGAAAAGGAAATTTATTACAGGGAAAAGAGAGGGTGAGCTCTTAAGGAGAACCAGCGTCCTCCCTTTCTGAGGGAGTCCTTCTTATACCCCACCCATGAAAAGCTCTCTGAAAGGATGTCATGTAGCCAGAGGTATGAAATCTGGTGGTCTCGCAGCTTTGAGAAGATAGGCGCTGTGAGATAACAGGATACCATTTGAGCAATTTGGTCAGTCTCACAGATCACTGTGATTTATTCTTTGTTTGCGAAGTTGACATAACAAGCCATCCTATTAATGAGACCCCATGTGGGCCCTATCAATGGGGGAACTAAAAAGCAAGGATGTTCTGGACCAGGAAAGATCTGGAGCACTGTGCTAAGGGGTCTGGATTATCTCATGTGCAGAGGGAGGCCTCGGGGAAGGAAGGGGGCTACATGATCAGATTAGTATGGTCAGTTCTCATTCTTTGTGGTAGTTATCTTCTGTAAGTCACCACAAACACTGAATTAGCAAATCCAGAGACTTTGCCAGTAGGGGAAATATAGGGTATGGTTCCTATGAGCCTCTGACCATTGACATTTTTATCAATTGATCAATATATAACCATGTTTTATGTGTGTTTCTCTTGAAAGATACCTTACTTATATACAGTGTTGAATCATTAATGTTGAACTCACAGCCAACAGCACTATAGCTCCCTCCTAAACAAAGCTCATCCTTCTATCCTTTTTTTTATTTTTGGCCTTGGCATGTGGGATTTTAGTTCCCCAACCAGGGATTGAACCTGTGCCCCCCCTGCAGTGGAAGCATGGCATCTTAACCACTAGACCCAAATATCCCCGAACAAAACTCATCTAACACTGGTATTTTTCTCCCCAAGGCCTGTCACAACCTTCCTGTGCTTGGGAATATCAGACAGCACTTCAGTGCCACACTTGGGGGCTAGTTTAAACAGCAGAATCACCTTCCACAAGCACAAAAATGTGAAAAAATACCAACCAATTGACCTCCCATGGGACGTTTGTTTACAGTATCAGCTGAAACTAGAAGACAAAGCATCTGCTTGTTCAACCTCAGTCGGGAACTTGCACGTCAGGTGACTCAAATATTTCACTGCTCTGTGCCTGTCCACAGATAACAGCGAAAGCATCACGAGTATTGATTTTGGGGTTAAACAAGTAAATTTTAGTGACTCGATGAACTCACCCATATGGAATCTGTAAACAATGATGCTTATATGTTTAGAAAGCTCCCTCTGTGCGAGAGAAGAGGCATGTGAGACCAGTTAAAAAAAATAGTTTACAGGAGGAAAGCAGGTTGTTGGAGGTGGGGAGGGGAAGATGATGGGGAGGTTCTTCCTGGATGATCGGGAGTTAGTGAGTTCAGTGTTCCACGTGCTGGATGAGAGGGAGTGGAGAACGGTCATGTGGGCTGTTCATAGCCTGCAGCTGGCAGCAATAGCTGGGGGGGTACTTTGGGGGTTCTGAGCCCCAAGGAGGTGGTGGGAGCCACTGGAGTGGACCAGGTGACTTTGGGAGAATGGGTGGAGTGAGAAGAGACAATGACCCAGTCCACGTGACCGTCAGGAGCACTGACAGGAAGCAGGTCAGAAAGATGCTCTTGGAGGAGAAAGCACAGTCAGGGCAGACAGAGGAGGCAACCTAGGGTCAGAGAGGCTGGTCAGGTCCCTAGGGACTTCTGCAGAGTGATGGGGACGGAAGCCAGAGAGCAGTGGGTGGGGAAAGTGCAGACTGCACATGTTCAGGAAGCTGGCAAGTGAGGGAGAAAGGTGGGGGGGATCAGGGCTGGAGAAGGGTTTGCTTCTTCTGGGGAGATGGGATAGACATGTCAAAGGAGCTGCTGCAGAGCCACTTGACCTGCAAATAGACCTGCCCTCCTTTCCCCTCCCCATTCTGCTCTTTCTCGGTTCCCTGGCTCCTGCTCTGCCCTCTGTGTCCCCCCAGTCCTTAGCCCATGCATTCCTGACTCTGGTCATCACCTCTGACATGTTCTTCTGGCTTGAACTGACCCCTACCTGTTCTCCCAGTTAATGGGTGTGGGGTAGGTGGGAGCAGGAGTCTTTTCTGGGGACCAGTTATCCCCCCAGGCTCCCTTCTGAATGCACGGGCACCAGGACCTGACACCCCACCAGTTACCTATTAAAACTGCTATTCCTAACAGTGGGCATACTCTGGGTCCTGGATAACAAGCTAGGTTGGCCTGTGGGGCCAAGGTGGTGTCTTTTCACTTTTCACTCAGGAGGTGGGGAGCTTGGGTGATGGGGTAATAATGTCAATTTCATCACTGGATGCCTCTTTGGGTCAAACGCTCTAAATGCATCAGGCGTGTAACACTGCCCACTCTTCCCTCACCGCTCTCTAAGATGTTGCCCACTTGCAGCAGTCATCTTTGGAAAATGCAAAACATGGTAAAACAGGTCTTAAAACGTTCCAGGTCTTTCAGAGTCTCCCGCCCGTTGTCTTGAAATCAAATCTCTTATTGCAGGACTTCCATGGTGGTTCAGTGGTTACGAATCTGCCTGCCAAAACAGGGGACATGGGTTCAAGCCTGGCCTGGGGAGATCACATGTGGTGGGGCAACCAAATCTGTGCTCTGTAACTTCTGAAGCCCAAATACTCTAGAGCCTGTACTCTGCAAAAGAGAAGCCACTGAGGTGAGAAGCCTGTGTACCACAACTAGAGAAAGCCCTCGTGCAGCAACGAAGCACAACCAAAAATGAAATGTGCGGTGACCCACAACAGACTGAGCCAGACCCAGACCCATGGGTCAGCTGTCGCCTGCTGCTGGGACAGGGGCAGCAGTCTTGGGAGGCTGGCCTAAGTCCTCTTGGAGGTTGCCAACAGCCCTACCATAGAGTCTGCAGGCATGAATCTGAGCAAACTCTGAAAGATAGAGAAGGACAGGGAATCCTGGTGTGCTGCCGTCCATGGGGTCAAAAAGAGTCTAAACAATAACAAAATAAGAGCTCATAGACCCTAGGATTGGGTTGCTTCAGGCCAAACAATTAACAGGGAGGGAGCACAGCAGACAACTGGATTAAAAGTTTACTGAGCATGGCCCTGCCAGAGCAAGACCCAGTTTTCCCCTTAGTAGTCCCTCCCATCAGGAAGCTTGCACAAGCCTCTTATTCTCATCTATCAGACAGAAGAAGCAAGAACTACAATCCACAGACTCCAGAATGAAAACTATAATCACAGAAAGCTAATCAAAATGATCACATGGATCACAGCCTTGTGCAACCCTATGAAGCTATGAGCCATGCCATCCAGGGCCACCCAAGATGGACAGGTCACTGGAGAAGGGATGACAAACCACTCTAGTATTCTTGCCTTGAGAGTCCCATGAACAGTATGAAAAGGTTAAAAGATATGACACTGGAAGATGAACACCCCAGGTTGGTAGGTGTCCAATATGCTCCTGGGGAAGAACAGAGAAATAACTCCAGAAAGAATGAAGGGGCTGGGTAAAAGCACAAAGGATATGCCTGGTGGTAAAAGTAAAGTCTGATAATGTAAAGAACAATATTGCATGTGTGCTAAGTCACTTCAATTGTGTCCAACTCTTTGCGATCTATGGACTGTAGCCCTTCAGGCTCCTCTGTCCATGAGATTCTCCAGGCAAGAATACAGGAGTGGGTTGCCATGCCTTCCTCCAGGGGATCTTCCTGACCCAGGGATTGAAATTGTCTCTCCTGTGGTTCCTGCGTTGTAGCCAGATTCCTTACCACTGAGCCAACAGGGATGCCCAAATACCTTTAGTTTCTCTGTAAGAGGAAGCCAATATTCAGTAATTAATGTTTCAGTGTCTTATTTGGGAATGACCCAGCTATTCAATAAACTTCCCTCACTTAATTTGGTGTAACTCTAGAATTTCAAGTTACAAAAATCTGGAGAGACTATTTTAGACAGGTATTTCTAAAGCATAATCATTCTTAACAGTTTATCTAAAAGCTTTCTTATTTATATTTTCTTTCCTTAAAAGTTTCTTTATATGGAATTGGGCCACCACCCACTGGTGGGTGTGTCATTTAGCTTTCAGTTTCAGTTCAGTTCAGTGTCTGACTCTGCAACCCCATGGATTGCAACATGCCAGTCTTCCCTGTCCATCACCAACTCCCGGAGCTTACTCAAACTCATGTCCATTGAGTCGGTGATGCCATCCAACCATCTCATCCTCTGTCGTCCCCTTCTCCTCCTGCCTTCAATCTTTTCCAGCATCAGAGTCTTTTCCAATGAGTCAGTTCTTCCCATCAGGTGGCCAAAGTATTGGAGTTTCAGCTTCAGCATCAGTTCTTCCAATGAATATTCAAGATTGATTTCCTTTAGGACGGACTGGTTGGATCTCCTTGCAGTCCAAGGGACTCTCAAGAGTCTTCTCCAACACCACAGTTCAAAAGCATCAATTCTTCAGTGCTCAGCTTTCTTTATAGTCTAACTCTCATATCTATACATGACTACTGGAAAAACCATAGCTTTGACAAGATGGACCTTTGTTGGAAAAGTAATGTCTCTGCTTTTTCATATGCTGTCTAGGTTGGCCATGGCTTTTCTTCCAAGCAGCAAGCGTCTTCTAATTTCATGGCTGCAGTCACCATCTGCAGGGATTTTAGAGCCACCCCAAAATAAAGTCTGTGACTGTTTCCACTGTTTCCCCATCTATTTGCCATGAAGTGATGGGACCAGATGCCATGATCTTAGTTTTCTGAATGTTGAGTTTTAAGCCAATTTTTTTTCACTCTCTCTTTCAGTTTCATCAAGAGGTTCTTTAGTTCTTCTTTGCTTTCTGCCATAAGTGTGGTGTCATCTGCATATCTGAAGTTATTGATATTTCTCCCAGCAATCTTGATTCCAGCTTGTGCTTCATCCAGTCTGGCATTTAGCATGATGTGCTCTGCATATAAGTTAAATAAGCAGGGTGACAATATACAGCCTTGATGTACTCCTTTCCTGATATGGAACAAGTCCGATGTTCCATGTCCAGTTCTAACTGTTGCTTCTTGATCTGCATACAGATTTCTCAGGAGGCAGGTCAGGTGGTCTGGTATTCCCATCTCTTGAGTAATTTTCCACAGTTTGTTGTGATCCACACAGCCAAAGGCTTTGGCATTGTCAATAAAGCAGAAGTAGATGTTTTTCTGGAACTCTCTTGCTTTTTTGATGATCCAGTGGGTGTTGGCAATTTGATCTCTGGTTCCTCTGCCTTTTCTAAATCCAGCTTGAATATCTGGAAGTTCATGGTTCACATATTGCGGAAGCCTGGCTTGGAGAATTTTGAGCATTACTTGCTCGTGTGTGAGATGAGTGCAATTGTGTGGTAGTTTGAACATTCTTTGGCATTGCCTTTCTTTGGGATTGGAATGAAAACTGACCTTTTTCAGTCCTGTGGCCACTGCTGAGTTTTCTAGATTTGCTGACGTATTGAGTCACATATGAGTCATATTGACACTTTCACAGCATCATCTTGAGCTATTTCAAATAGCTCAACTGGAATTCCATCACCTCCACTAGCTTTGTTCCTAGTGATGCTTCCTAAGGCCCACTTGACTTTGTATTCCAGGATGTCTGGCTCTAGGTGAGTGATCACACCATCATGGTTATCTGGGTCATGAAGATCTTTTTTGTATAGTTCTTCTTTCCCATTCTATTGTTTTCCTCTATTTCTTTTCATTGATCACTGAGGAAGGCTTTCTTACCTCTCCTTCTTATTCTTTGGAACTCTGCACTCAAATGGGTATATCTTTCCTTTTCTTCTTTGCCTTTAGCTTCTCTTGTTTTCTCAGCTATTTGTAAGCCCTCTTCAGACAACCATTTTTGCCTTTTTGCATTTCTTTTTCTTGGGGATGATCTTGATCACTGCCTCCTGTACAATGTCATGAACCTCTGTCCATAGTTCTTCAGGCACTCTGTGTATCAGATCTAATCCCTTGAATCTATTTGTCACTTACACTGTATAATTGTAAGGGATTTGATTTAGGTCATACCTGAGTGGTCTAGTGGTTTTCCCTACTTTCTTCAATTTAGGTCTGAATTTGGTAATAAGGAGTTCATGATCTGATCCACAATCAGCTCCAGGTTGTGTTTTTGCTGACTGTATAGAGCTTCTCCATCTTTAGCTGCAAAGAATATAATCAATCTGATTATCACCATCTGGTGATGTCCATGTGTAGAGTCTTCTCTTGTATTGTTGGAAGAGGGTGTTTGCTATGACCAGTTTGTTCTCTTGGAAAAACTGTTAGCCTTTGCCCTGCTTCATTTTGTACTCCAAGGCCAAGTTTGCCTGTTATTCCCAGTATCGCCTGACTTCCTACTTTTGCATTCTTGTCTCCTATCATGCAAAGGACATCTTTTTTGGGTGTTAGTTTCACTGATTCCTAAAATGTTGATGTTCACTCTTGCCATCTCCTGTTTGACCACTTCCAATTTGCCTTGATTCATGGACGTAACATTCCAGGTTCCTATGCAATATTGCTCTTTACAGCATCGGACTTTGCCTCCATGACCAGTCGCATCCACAACTGGGTGTTGTTTTTGCTTTGGCTCCATCTCTTCATTTTTCTGGAGTTATTTCTCCACTGATCTCCAATAGCATATTGGGCACCTACCGACCTGGGGATTTCATCTTTCAGTGTCCTATCATTTTGCCTTTTCATACTGTTCATGGGGTTCTCAAGGCAAGAATACTGAAGTGGTTTGCCATTCCCTTCTCCAGTGGACCACATTTTGTCAGAACTCTCCACCATGACCCGTCTGTCTTGGGTGGCCCTACATGGCATGGCTCATAGTTTCATTGAGTTAGACAAGGCTATGGTCCATGTGATCAGTTTGGTTCATTTTTGTGATTGTGGTTTTCATTCTGTCTGCCCTTTGATGGAGAAGGATAAGGGGCTTACGGAAGCTTCCTGATGGGAGAGACTGACTGAGGGGGAAACTGGGTCTTGTTCTGATGGGCGGGGCCATGCTCAATAAATTCTTAATCCAGTTTTCTGTTGATGGGTGGAGCTGTGTTCCCTCCCTGTTGTTTGACCTGAGGCCAAGCTATGGTGGAGGTAAGGAAGATAATGGCGACCCCCTTCAAAAACTAAGTGACTTCCTTCACTTAGCTTGCTGAGGTGTTATAAAGAATGTATGCTGAGGCTCAAGGACTAGTCCACCATCTTGGACTGATTTGCTTCTAATTAATCCATTTCATGTCCTCAGGCTACCTCATTCCTTCAAAGTTTGTGCCCTGACCCTTCCCTCCTGTTTTATCCCCTGTCCCCCACCCACAGAGATTTTACTCCCATACTCTTATTGGAAGCAGAGGGGTGATGTCCATCTTATGTAAGTGCTTCAAGGCTGAGTAGGGGTGTTGACTCTACCTGTCAGGGAGTAAAAGTCTCTGGACTGTGATCTAGGGGCCCCAAGGGCAGGACAGGTTCTTGCTTTTAGTCAGTATGGGCTATAATCCTTGCATAGCCATCACCTTGATGAGGAGCTATTGTAACTGCTTCTATGCCTTTCTATGAATTGTTTTGATAATGAAGGGCTTCTCTGGTGGCTCAGATAGTAAAGAATCTGCCCGTGATGTTAGGTTAGAGACCTGGGTTTGATTCCTGGGTTGGGAAGATCCCCTGGAGAAGGGAATGGCAACCCACTTCAGTATTCGTGACTGGAGAACTCCATGGACAGATGAGCCTGGCAAGCTATAGGCCATGAGATCACAAAGAGTCAAACACGACTGAGTGATTAACACTTTCACTTTCCTTGATAATGAAACACTTTTTTTAATAGCATCAGAGTACAAAAAGGTACGGTTAAACATCTGATTAATTGATAAAGAAACCTGGTTACAGTAGCCAGAATTATGAATGATCACATTTAACGTACAAAATAATTCTAACTAAATGTTTCTCTTTAAGACAACTTGGGGGCCATCTAATGTATCCTAAAGCTGGCTGGAAACCAAAAGAACTTTAATTAAAAATTGATATTGGGAAGCTTGTCAAAAAGTTTTAAAACACTTGGTTAAGATCATCAGTCACTGTGAGACAATACACAGTCCATAACCAAAGTAACCATAGATCTCAAAAGCGAATAATACAAATCACTTAAAGACAAAGAAACTCACATGGTCTGTCATCAAAAGCAGTGTTTCAAGAATACTTGAGGGAGAAACCAAATCCAGTCTCGTTCTAGTCCATTTCTAACAAAAAATCCATTTATCCAACTAAACTCGGTCCAATCTCAGAGAATCCTGATCATGCCTAATTCAATATCTTATTTCTTACATCTTCTACTGAAAACACATATCTTACTTTTCTTAAAAGTTTTTCTTTTTGTTTTTTTACATTGAGTTACTTTTCTTGTTGACAAATCTGTAAAAGATGGAATAAGGTTTTATTTGACCTCTAGTACACCTGGGTACAACAATAATACTATACTAAGGACATTTCTATATTAATCAAGCCAACAAGTTTAAGCCACCTTCAATAGCAGATATCAATTCAGTACTGAATATTTCCCAGATCATGGATCCTAAAATTTATTTTGGCCAATTTTCTATAGATTTAATTTTAAGTGCTTACTTTCAAGTCAATTAAAATAGTCCATTTACAAGTTAACTTTTAAAGACTGAATGAGAAATCTCAATTTTTTTCCTCTTGAGTTCAGAAGGCTTTTCCCCGCTCCCCACTCTATTTATTTTTTTCTCCTGAGCGCCTGGGCACAGGGAGAGAAATACCAATTGCTTTACATGGGGGCATAGTTGAAGATCTCCTAGTCTTGAAAAAATACCCAGAAGGGGTGGTGGCTGCAAGATGGAATAAATCTTACCCATAACAAGGCTGGTCAAAGAGGGAAAATCCCAACCACCTTTTCACCACAGGCAGAGCCTGAAGCAACAGGGAAGGATTTCACGGCATTGTCACATGTGAGCCTTGTCTTGTTACTAATATTTACCAAAGTCACTGTAAGTACTGACACATACATCAACAAACAAACATTAATATCAAGTCTGATACTGAATATTTCCCAGTTCACATGAACCTGAAATCCTTTAGCTTAATTTCCCTCGCACTTAGAATTGTTTGATTTTTAAGTGCCTACCTCCCAGTGGTAAAGAATCTGCCTGCCAATGCAGGAGACTCAAGAGACACGGGTTCGATCCATCCCTGAGTCAGGAAGATCTCCCGGAGAAAGGAATGGCAACCCACTCCAGTATTCTTGCCTGGAAAATCCCATGGGCAGAGGAGCCTAATGGGCTACAGTCCATGGGGTCCCATATAATTGGACACAACTGAGCACCTGAGCATGCATGTACTTTTCTTTAAGTCAATTAAATGGAGCTCATTTACAAATTAATCTCAGAAGCAATAACCAGAGACACAGATACATACTGAGATATACATATATCCAAATAGACACAACAAGAGATCTCATAACTTTGTTTTCTAAACTTAGTCATGAATCAGATATCATAATATAAAACAATAGTTTATAAATAACAATTGGAATAAGAAAAAATTTTAAAGGCTTCTTTTCCTGTTTTTTTCTTTTTTTCTTTTCATTTTTAGGAATTAAAGATGGTTTAGATGAATGTCCCTGAGATCCATGGTCTCAAGACACAAGGAGAGAAAAGTATCTTCTCCTAGTAGGACAATTTCATAAAAATTTTAACCAATTTTCTCTGGAGTCTACAGAATATTGTGGCAACACAGTAAAAAAAAAAAAAAAATCATCTTTTTCTGTGGTCATAGTTTCACAGCCCAAATTTAGACCAGATAGTGCTCAAATTGGCCCTGATAACAAGAACAGACTTGTCCCAGCAGGGATTTTTCCTCTGGGGAGGTGGGGTCTTGGTATGACCAGCCCCAGACTGTTAATTATAGGAGAAGAGTCCTGAACCTAAGGGAACTTCAGTCTATTTTCTCATACTGTGGCAATAAAGATCTAATTGTAAGAGGGTCTTTTTAGGCCTTTTTTTTTTTTTTTTGCGTTGGATCATAGCTATACGTCCACCTGTCATTTAAAATTTTTCCAAAGGGGTTCTCACGTTGGGGAGTGGGACCTTAGAGGAAGTGCTTCCCATTTTAGCTCAAGCAGCTTGTACCAGATGTCGGTGTGCTCAAACCAACCTGCAGGCTCAAACCGAAGTAACCAAACCAAGCCAACCAAACCAAACCAAAACCTCACCAGCTGGAAGTCACATGAGAAATAAAATGGATGGCAAAGAGATGCCCAGAAATCAAAAGCCAAATGGCACAAATGCCCCCAAATGTGACTTCCCAGACCTACTAGACATGTGACCTTGCCCACACGCACCTTACAAATGGAGCCGCCTTTCACAGGGAGAACGCCCCAAATTGGAATCAAAGTTCCCCCAAACAGGCAAGGTCAAAGAGGCCCTGGTGTGCACTCCAGGAGACTTACCAAATTGCTGGCGGGTGTGATGCGAGGTACCAAATACCCTCCTTCTGATCCTCCAAAAGTAATGTCTTTTCGGAGTAGACGTCTGGGCCAGTGCGGAGAAGAGAAAACGAAGGTGTCCTCAAGACAAAGAAAGCCTGGGCAGCTGCTAGAGCAACCTCTCCCCTATTCTCCACGGCAGCCTCGGGGTTCCGCTGCCAAGATGGTGGATGGGGTGTGATCAAGGACCAGCCCTACAGCAGGGGAACCCTGACAATCTGACCTCAGAGAAATCCTCCAACCTTCTACTCCACCGGAGGAAGCTGGTGAGGAGAGAAATCCCCAAGCATCCAATCAAGCTGAATGGCCCTGAGGGGCCGCCTGCCAATGATCAGATCCAGGACGAGCCTCCAGGTTTGTTGCCAAAATCTTGGCTTTCTGTGCATCCATGTCAAATAGAAACACAGAAACAGAGTTATGGAGAAGGAAAGAGTGGCTTTATTACTTTGCCAGGCAAAGGGGAACAGAGCAGGCTAGTACCTCAAGAACCGAGCCTGATGTTGTAAAGAACAATGTTGCATAGGAACCTGGAAAGTTAGATCCACGAATCAAGGTAAATTGGACGTGGTCAAGCAGGAGATGGTAAGAGTGAACACTGACATTTTATGAATGTGTTACATTTTGCAGATTTACATTTTATGAAACAGTGAACTAAAATGGAAGGGGAATGGGTGAATTTAATTCACATTACCATTTTATCTACTACTGTGGACAAGAATACCTTCGAAGAAATAGAGTAGCCCTCATAGTCAACAAAAGAGTCTGAAGTGCAGTACTTGGGTGCGATCTCAAAAACAGAATGATCTGTGTTCGTTTTCAAGGTAAATCATTCAGTATCACAGTAATCCAAGTCTATGCCTCAACCACTAATGCTGAAGAAGGTGAAGTTGAATGGTTCTATGAAGACCTATAAGAACTTCTAGAACACACAAATCAGACTGACTATATTCTTTGCAGCTAAAGGTGGAGAAGCTCTATACAGTCAGCAAAAACAAGACCTGGAGCTGACTGTGGCTCAGAACATGAACTCCTCATTGAAAAATTCAGACTTAAATTGAAGAAAGTAGGGAAAACCACTGGAGCATTCAGGCATGACCTAAATCAAATTCCCTTATGATTATACAGTGGAAGTGACCAATAGATTTAAGGGATCAGATCTAGTAGACAGAGTGCCTGAAGAACTATGGATGGAGGTTCATAACACTGTACAGGAGGCGGTGACCAAAACCATTCCAAAGTAAAAAAAAAAAAAATGCAAGAAGGCAAAATGATTGTCTGAGGAGACTTTAAAATAGCTGAGAAAAGAAGAGAAGTGAAAGGCAAAGGAAAAAGACATACCCAACAGAATGCAGAGTTCCAAAGAATAGTAAGGAGAGATAAGAAAGTCTTCCTCAGTGATCAGTGCAAAGAAATAGAGGGAAACAACAGAATGGGAAAGACTAGAGATCTCTTCAAGAAAATTGGAGATACCAAGGGAACACTTCAGGCAAAGATGGGCACAATAAAGGACAGAAATGGTAGGGACCTAACAGAAGCAGAAAATATTAAGAAAAGGTGGCAAGAATACACAGAACAACTATACAAAAAAGGTTTTAATGACCCAGATAATGATGATGGTGTGGGCACTCAACTAGAGCCAGACATCCTGGAGTGTGAAGTCAAGTGGGTCTTAGGAAGCATTACTAAGAATAAAGCTAGTGGAGGTGATGGAATGCCAATTGACCTACTTCAAATCCTAAAAGATCATGCTGTTGAAGTGCTGGACTCAATATGTCAGCAAATTTGGAAAACTCAGCAAATTTTGGACTGGAAAAGGTCAGCTTTCATTCCAATCCCAAAGAAAGGCAATGTCAAAGAATGTCAAACTACTGTACAATTGTGCTCATTTCACATGCTAGCAAGGTAATGCTCAAAATCCTTCAATCTGGGCTTCAGTAGTACGTGAACTTAGAACTTCCAGATGTACAAGCTGGTTTTAGGAAAAGCAAGGAACCAGAGATCAAATTATCAACATCTGTTGAATCATAGAGAAAGCAAGAGAGTTCCAGAAAAACATCTACTTCTGCTTAATTTAGACTATGCTAAAGCCTTTGACTGTGTGGGTCACAACAAACTGGAAAATTCTTAAAGACATGCAAATACCACACCACCTTACCTGTCTCCTGTGAGGCCTGTATGCAGGTCAAAAAGCAACAGTTAGAACCAGATATGGAACAACTGACTGGTTCAATATTGGGAAAGGAGTACATCAAGGCTGTAAACTGTCCCCCTGCTTATTTAACGTCTATGCAGAGTACATCATGTGAAATGCCAGGCTGGATGAACCCCAAGCTGGAATCAAGAGTGCTGGGAGAAATACCAACAACCTCAGATATACGAAGAAACCATTCGAATGGCAGAAAGTGAAGAAGAACTAAACAGTCTCTTGATAAAAGTGAAAGAGGAGAGTGAAAAAGCTGGCTTAAAACTCAACATTCAAAAAACTAAGATCATAGCATCTGATCCCATCACTTCATGGCAAATAGATGGGGAAAATGTGGAAAGAATGACAGATTTTTTATCTTCTTGGGCTCCAAAATCACCGAGGATGGTGACTGCAGGCCTGAAATTAAAAGATGCTTGCTCCTTAGAAGAAAAGCCATGTCAAACCTAGACACTATCTTAAAAAAAGCAGAAACATCATCACTTTGCTGACAAAGGTCCATATAGTCAAAGCTACAGTTTTTCCAGTAGTCATGTTCAGATGTGAGAGTTGGACCATAAAGAAGGCTGAGTGCTGAAGAACTGATGCTTTTGAATTGTGGTGCTGGATTCTTGACAGTCCCTAGCACAGCAAGGAGATCAAACCAATCAATCTAAAAGGAAATGAACCTTGAATATTCATTGGAAGGACTGATACTGAAGCTGAAGCTGCAATACTTTGGCCACCTGATGTGAAGAGCCAACCTATTGGAAAAGACCCTGACGGCTGGGAAAGATGAAGGCAGGAGAGGGGATGACGTGGTTGGATGGCATCACCGACTCAGTGGACATGAGTTTGAGCATGAGATTGAGACATGAGTCTCCACTGGGAGACAGTGGAGGATAGGGAAGCCTGGCGTGCTGCAGTCCATGGGTTCTCAAAGAGTCAGAAACGACTGAGTGGCTGAACACGCTAGCTAGCATCAAGTTCCAGACATAAATGTCACTCTCAGAAAAGCCATCCTCAATCCTTGTAACTAGGTCAGGTTCTTTGCTTTTTGTTCTCTTTGCATGTGCTTCTCCCTTGTGTCCCTATCACAGCTGCATCCCTAGAGTTATCGGTGTGCTTGTGTGTTTCATGTCCTTTTCTCCTTCAGACTATGATCTTCACAGGGCCCAGGCCCAAAGGTTGGGCAATGGGAACCATGCTCATTGCTCCATCTCCACCACCTGGCACACAGTAAGTGCTTTATGGACATTTGAAGATGAATGGATGAATGACTCTGGTTATCGAAAGTAAAAAAGCCAAGAACACTGCCAAATCCTTGGGCACGAGGGTGCTGAAGTGATACAGTTTTGAGAGCTCAGGCTATGGAACTCAGCTGCCTTAATTCCCACCCCAGCAATCCTTCTTACTTCCCGCTCTGTAGACTCTGGCTATCTGGTTGGTTGAGTGGATATTCTTACTTTCTTCTGGCCCCAGGTGGGCACATAGCCATGCTCTTCGCCTGGGGCCCTAGACCCATTGCCGGTTCTTCACCTTATTTATTAGAGAAAAAAAAAAAAACTTTTACTTTTTGGCCACGCTGCACAGCAAGGGGGATCTTAGTTCCTGGGCCAGGGATTGAACCTGCACTTCTTCCATTGGAAGTGTAGAGTCCTAACCACTGGACTGCCAGGGGAAGCCCCCCTCTGACAGTTCTCCCTATGGTCCCATTCTCAGCTAAGGGGGCTGGAGCTGGTTTTGCCCCTTGGCCTCTCTCTACTATTTCTGTGACTCTGGGAAGATTGAATCTTGGCAGCAGTGAGACCCGCAATAGCTGAAGCTGGGGGCCCAAGGCTTCCATGGCTCCTCATCCCTCCAGCCAGGCCCACAGTAGGACTGAACTGATGGCCCCAGTCACCGGGTGCCCTGCTGTCTTTGAACAGCTTGTGTGACTTCCTTCACAGAGGGTGGGGAGGCCGATGTACAGTTCTTGCCGTTTTGGCCACTGGTCACCACATTCCCTGGTGCTGGCATCCCAGGGCCAAGGACCTCCCTTTGGGCTCTGGCCTGGATGCTGAGCACCTCTGCGCAGTAACAGCCTGGTGTGGGGACCATATGGCTTATTGCAAACAATTGGACGGATCTGAATTTAAATTTTGTTCCATCCAGTGGTCAGTGCAGGTAGTGAGTGCTGTCAGAAACCAGGTCAATTCTCCTTCACATGCTTTGTTTTGATGGTTGAGGGGACCTTTGTAAAGCCTGGTGATTTATAGCAGGAGGACCCCCAGCGCCCAGTGGCCAGCATCCACCTCTTGGCTGAGGCTCTCTTGGCTTCTGGGACCCCTCTGCCTGCATATGGGGCAACCTAGAAGTACCAGGGGGTTGATGCCTCCCCAGGGGCAGCCCTCAAATAATGATGGATGGAAGTCAGGGAAGGATTCCTCCAGCCTCTTCCCCTGTGGGTTGAGATTGCTATCTCAACCACATCCTAGTCTTCCCCAGGCTGAGTTCAGCAGTTCACTCAATTACATACCCTTCACCAGCTTCCTACCCTTCTCGGCCTTACTCCCCATTCCCATGCCCATAATTCCTGGGATCACCTCCCTAAAAAGCAACTTGCTCGCAAATCTGTATCTCAGACTTGCCTTGTGGGGGGGCTCAAACTAAGACATCTGTTGTTGAACAAGCAGCAGCCTCATTCCTGCCCGATTCGATTCTGCCATCCTTACACTCACCAGCAAGCCTCATAAGTTTGCTCTCCTGTGGACTGTTGACTGGCCCAGGGTGAAACTAACCTGAAACTGAGCTCGTGAGTCACACTTAACCTTGCTCAGTGGGTCAGCCCAGTGTGACAATCACCCACGCTGATCTACCAAGGGTCCTTCCCTGAGATGTTTGAACATGGGCAGGGAACGTGTCCATCCAAGGATGCTCATTGAGAAGTGAGGCTCTGGACCTGCTGGTGGGCTGCTGTTTGGAAACGCTGCTCTGCTGGGTGAGATGATAATCCCGGGACAGAGGGGAAAGCAGAAACAAAAGTAGAGCGAGAGAGTGCTCGGAAGGCACTTGTGTCCCCGGCTGCATTTGTCTTGGGAACCCAATGTTGTTCCCTACTACATGGTTCCTTTGCCCAAGTCTGTTTAATTTAGAGTTCCGTTTTTCCAGTAGTCATGAATGGATGTGAGAACTGGACCATAAAGAAGGCTGAATGCCAAAGAATTGATGTTTTTGAACTGTGGTGCTAGAGAAGAATCTTGAGACTCTTGGACTGCAAGGAGCTCAAACCAGTCAGTCCTAAAGGAAATGCTGAAGCTGAAGCTCCAATACTTTGGCCATCTGATGCAAAGAGCTGACTCATTGGAAAAGACCCTGATGCTCGGAAAGATTGAAGGCAGAAGGAGAAGAGGGCAGCAGAAGACGATATGATTAGATAGCATCACTGACTCAACAGACATGAATTTGAACAAACTCTGGAAGATAGTGGAGGACAGAGGAGCCTGGCCTGCTGTAGTCCATAGGGGTCACAGACAGTTGGACCTAACTTAGCAACTGAACAATAACAACAACATTTGCAACCAAGAATACTCTGTGTGACCTTGGGTTTGCCATTTAACAGAGTTTGGTGGATTGTAGGTGTTCGATAAATGTTCTTTGACTGGCAGACACTCTCCAGAACCTATTTTCCACATTTGCATATTGGGGTCAATAATAATTACTTTATAAATTGTTGAAAGGATAACTGAGACAACGAAAGGGAAAGAGCTTTGAAGGATCAGACCTAAGCAAAGAAGTAAAGAGCTCCCTTCTGCTCAGAAGACTGGCAGGGGTGGAGTGGGGGTGGTGAGGGTTGGGGGTAGGGGTGTGGGGAGGCGAGGGTTAGGAGGGAAGAGCTGGGTACAGGAGGCATCTTGGGTGAGGGTTCAGAGTCCTGCTTCGTCTGTGACTGGACAGCGCCTGAGGGCCAGTAAGAACTGCTTGGAGGTAATGATGATGATGGGAGTAGAGTGGGAAGAGCAGCTGGGAATGATTTTTTTTTTTTTCCTTTTGAGAGAATCAATAAGCAGGGCAGGGAAGGGAATTAATGTTTATTGACTCTTACTTATGGACGTGCACTGGGTCCAACTCCTTGCACATATCAGAGAATAGCAACTGGTGACCTGGAGGCAAATGTTTTGTTTGGCCTTCCTCGACCTTCAAGAAACATTTCACTAATTGCCAATGTATACAAATCTGGAGATTCCACATGAAAAGATGGTTGGGGGATGCTCTTGAAAAACTAGAAGTTTAGCAACACGGGGTCCATATCCCCTGTGGCATCAATAGCTGGAGTTACGAATGGCTGCCTCCTTCTGTATTCTAAATACAAGAGAAATTAACCTAAGTGAATTCCAGGTTCACATGAACTGGGAAATATTCAATATTAAATATCTAGTATTAATGTTTGTTTGCTAATCTAATATAGGCATGTCTAAGAGTCATTCACATTAAGCATAATATTTTCACTGTGCCTGGGTTTAATGTCTTGGAGGAGGGCGTGGCATCCCACTCCAGTGTTCTTGCCTGGAGAATCCCATGGACAGAGGAGCCTGGTGGGCTGCAGTCCATGGGGCCCAAAGAGGCAGACACAGCTGAGAGACTGCATCACACAGCCCCCTTCTGACAAGGCCTCCGCTCTCCAGTTTGAACTGACTCCACCAGGCCTCTTCACTCCTGTATGGGACTTGCCCGGCTCTACAGTCATTTGAGATGGTAATTTGGACATTTACAACTCATCTTCCTAACAATTTTGCAAGGTGGGTACCCCTGGTCCCATTTCACAGGTGAGCAAATGGAGGCTCAGAGGTGAAACCATCTGCTCCAGGTCAGACAGTTAAGAAATGATGAAGCTGGGATGGTAGCTCAGTTCTTACTGACCCCAAAGTTCATTCTCCTGTCAAAACACAGGGAATGTTTGGCTGCAGGTAGTGAGGAGGAGGAGGAGGAGGCAGAGAGGTTTGGGATCAATGACTGGGAAGAACAGGTGCCCTGGATAGAGGCAGAGAGATCGGGGGGAAGATGATCTACTCAGACCTGGGCATTGCCAGTTTGAAGGGACCCCAGGCTGTCCAGACAAAGGGGTCTGTTCCCAGGGGACTTTTAGGACATGGAAACTGGTGCTGGTGTCTGTGGTAAACAGAAATTGGTGCTTATTGAGGGTTAGCTGAGGGGAGGGGGGCAAGAATGACGTCGGATGTGTTACTGAGAACCTGGCCGGCTGGTGCTTCGGGACATCAGGAGGGAGCAGTGTGGGGGAAGCAGGGGAGACAGGGTGTCCAGGTTTGAGAGTTAAGGGCCAGTGGAATGTACACGCGGAGATGCTTCAGGGAGAGCTGGCTGAGTGAGGCTGGAACACCGGAAAGCTCCAGGCTGGAGACAATGGTCTAGAGATTATGCTGTGATGATCAGGCAGACAAATGGCCCAGGCTGGGGGTGGGGGTGCGGCAGTGGGGTGGGGTGTGGTGGGGGTTTGGGGGGACGGGGAAGGGCAGGGGGTGGAGCGGGTGGGGTGGAGGGTGAGGGACACAGGACCGTGGTCCTGGTGGAGGTGGGAGGGATGCCCCTGTTCACTTCCTCTGACCTACAACCTAATGAGGACCCCACCTGCCTGGCCCAGTGGGCTTCTCCCGTAATCAGCTTCCGGCTTCTCTGTATTCAGCTTCCCTGGGGATGTTTGCGGGGAAATGGATGAGCGTGAGGCGGGCGGGGAAGGAGGGAGGAAGAACTGGTTATCGCTTCCCCTCGGCTCCAAGTGGATAATTACACAGTTCTCCGAGCCCCAGGACCGGGCCAGGCGGCAATCCATACAGACAGCCTCTCAAAATTAATGGGACTCCAAGGGTTTGAGATGGGGGGAGGGCCAAGGCTGGGGGCGACTGAGGGGAGAGGAACTAGAGACAGGAAGCCGCTGAGTCTGACACAGTTCACAAAAGTAGGGTCAGAAAGAGAGATGGAGAGAGAGGGAAGGAAAGAACAAGGGAACTGAAGCCCAGAGAGGTTAAGTCACCTGCTCAGAGCCACACAGCAGTGAGGGAGAGCTGGCCTTTGGCCGGTCTGTCTGCTTCCTGAGTGCCCAGTCTTCAGTCCCTCTGTGGCTCAGCCTTTGTCTTCACGGGGAAGTAACCGGGAAGCGGGTCTGCAGGAATCCCCAGGCCACTACCTGGGGAAGAGCTTTTGGTTTCTGGAGATGGTGAAGAAAGAAAGTGAAGTTGCTCAGTCGTGTCCAACTCTTTGCGACCCCATAGACTGTAG
Organism: Cervus canadensis; assembly: GCF_019320065.1. Lineage (NCBI taxonomy): Eukaryota > Metazoa > Chordata > Mammalia > Artiodactyla > Cervidae > Cervus > Cervus canadensis. Next base: position 105,452,778 of record NC_057387.1, read on the forward strand.
CCCACCAGGCTCCTCAGTCCATGGAATTTTCCAGGCAGAAGTACTGGAGTGGGTTGCCATTTCCTTCTCCAGGGGATCTTCCCTACCCAGGAATTGAACCTGGGTCTCCCGCACTGCAGGCAGATGCTTTACAGTCTAAGCCAAGGGAGCCGGTATTACTTGTCTCTCAAACCTTGGCTCAGGCTGAGACCGTCACCCTCACTAAGGGAGGGAGCTAAGTGCAAGGCGCGCTTCCTCCCACCGTTAATCAGCAACTTTTTCCCATATCTGGTCCCTGCCCTACCCACACCTCCCCAGGCTGTGAGCTCCTTGAGGGCAGAGCTGGGTTGGGGACACATCTATCTTGGCACCGAACACTCAGTAAATTTAAACACCGAGTGGAAAACAGACAGTGACATTGGAATCTGAATACCTCTGAAGTTCGGGATACAGAACCGTGTGAATGTTAACAGCTAGGTTTTGATAAGCATACCACCACGTTGTGTAAGATGTTAACAGGAAAAGAAACTAGGTGAAGGGTATACGGCAGCCTTCCCGATGGCTCAGTTGTAAAGAATCTGCCTGCAATGCAAGAGATGTGGGTTTGATCCCTGGGTCAGGAAGATCCCCTGGAGAAGAAAATGGCAACCCACTCCAGTATTCTTGCCTGAAAAACCTTATGGACAGAGGAGCCTGGCGGGCTACACCCCAAAGGGTCGCAAAGGGTTGGACATGACTGAGCACGCAAGCACAAAGCGTATACAACAGCTCTCTGAACTGCGTGTGAATTTTTACATTACCTCCAAACAAGTTTATTAAAGGAAAACAATGGGGCAGATTCCAGCTGTTGGCTGGGGGCAGGGAAGGGAGTTGATGATGGCCGGGCAGAGGTGAGGGCCCCAGAGAGGAGCTGGGCTGTGGACAGCTGACCCAGGTGTCCCACAGCAATGTTCTCACCCGGACAGGGCATGGGAGGTGGCACTTAGGGTTCCACGGTCAGGCCACACAGCTCACTTAGGGTCCCATTGGCTGAATGTCACCCCGGCCCCAGCCCCAGTCTGAACTGGGCTCACCCAGGATTCAGTTCACCAAAATGGATTGTAGCCCACCAGGCTCCTCTGTCCATGGGGTTCTCCAGGCAAGAATACTGGAGTGGGTTGCCACGCTCTCCTCCAGGGGATCTTCCCAACCCAGGGATCGAACCCGAGTCTCCCGCATTGCAGACAGATTCTTTACTGTCTGAACCACCAGGGAAAACCTAACAGGGAGTGGGTAGGGGAGAAACACCAGAAATCTGAAAGTCTCTACCATTTACTTCACACCTACCAGGTGCCGGCAGCCTCCTAAGTTGCTCCACACACAGTATCTGAGTTCTCACAAAATTCCATCCCACGCAGTAGTCTGAGGCTCAGACAGTTTAGGTAACATGCCCAAGGTCACACAATATGTTCTGGCCAGAGCTCTTCGGAGAGCCAGGATGGGAGACTTTCCCTAGCTCGCCTCACAAAGGGGATTTCCTGTAGATGTGAAACTGTTTACCCCAGGCTGGGACTCAAATCCAGCCAAAACTTCACAGTACCTAGTTTTAGGACCTAATGAAGCTCAGGCTCTTGATGTCTCATTGCAGAAAGTATTCAGTGAGAGACAAAGTGATAGGTAAGAAGCAGATTTGTTTAGAGATAAACATACTCCGTAGACAGAGTGTGGGCCATTGCAGAGGGTGAGTGCGGCAGCCCCCAAAATGTGGGGTAGTTAGTTTTTAAGGGCTAAGTTATTTCAATTTGAAAAGACCCTGATGCTGGGAAAGATTGAAGGCGGGAGGAGAAGGGGACGACAGAGGATGAGATGGCTGGATGGCATCACCAACTCAATGGACGTGAATTTGAGTAAGCTCCGGGAGTTGGTGATGGACAGGGAGGCCTGGTGTGCTGCAGTCCATGGGGTCGCAAAGAGTCAGACACGACTGAGCAGCTGAACTGAACTGAAGTGAAGTAATTTCATAGGCCAATGAGTGGGAGGATTATTCCAACTGTTTTGGGGAGATGGTGAGATTTCCAGGAATTGGGCCACCGCCCACTTTTTGGTCTTTTGAGGGTGCCTTGGAACTGTCTCGGCATCTCTGAATGTGTCACTTAGCTGGCTGATTGAGGATCAAGGTCTAGTCGAAGTTGGCCTATCTGCCATCTTGGACCCATTTGATTCTAATTGGTTTATGCTGTGTCCGTGAGCTGTATCATTCTTTGAAAAGTCGTGCCCTGTCTCCTTCCCTACTGTTTCAGATGCAGCAGGGTTTCTAGGTCCCCGAGTGCAGAAGCACTTGACCACCAGGCCTCCAGCAGCCTGGAACTTGGGAGCTGCAGACCTGAGGTTGTCTCAGGCTCCTCTCCCGCTAGCTCCTGCATCATCCCATCTTGGCTCTTGTCTGCATTGCTGCTCAGTCTTCTCTGACACCAGGCCCCAAAGGTCATCTGTCCCCGCTACATCCTGGAGGCTCAGCTTCTCCCGTGACCTCTGTGCCCCCTGCTGCCAGTTGAGCTAACAGAGCGACTGATGGACTCGGCTCCTCCTCCTGTGGACTGGCCACCCTGGGGTCCAAGCAACTGAGGACCAAATGGGCAGGGCACGCAGGCCGGTACGGCTCAGGCTGCACTCTGCTGATGGAGTGCTTGGCTTTGAATCCCAACTTGACCCCTGTATGACTTTGGGCAAGTTACTTCGCCTTTCTGTACTCTCAGTTTATCATTGGAGGTAATAATGGTCCATTCCCTATGTGGCTGATGTGAGGACTGAGGGCATAGAAAGGCCTTACGATGGTGTCTGGTGTAGAAGAAGCACTCTCAGACTACTGATTATTATTATTGTTGTTGTTATTACCGTGATAGAATATGGTGTGTTTACTGAGCAGGGGCAGTAAGTGGGGCAAACCTTGATGGACACATCTGCCACACCCAGCCAGTCCACCACGGACAGTACCCTCCCACCTAACCTGTTTGTGATCCTGTGTGAAGGACTCGTCCTAAGCAAAGGGTGAGTTCAGCCTTCTTTCTGGTTACAGGAGTGTGTGTGGATATATGTAAACTTTTTTTTGTTTTTGTTATCCTATTAAAAAAAAAAAACTTATTTGGCTGCTATTTATCCATTTATCCAAGTGTTAGTTGCGGCATGTGGAATCTAGCTCCCTGACCAGGGATTGAACCCAGGTCCTCTGCATTGGGAGCGTGGAGTCTTAACCACTGGACCACCAGGGAAGTCCCTGTAAATTAATTTTGACCCACTCTCCACCACTGTGTCTGGGACCTTGGACTGTGGCCCTGCGTTGGCCTTTACGCTGTCACAGTGGTGGAAGAATCACAGGGGGATGTGTGGGAGAACAGTGGGGTTTTAGTGAAAGTAGGGGCTTTGCCTGAGAGTTAGGAATTTTCTAGGATTGTAGGAGACTTTCAGTGGATCTAGGTAAGTTAGCAAGTGGGGTCTTCCCTGATGGCTCAGTGGTAAAGAATCTGTCTACCAATGCCGGAGACATGGGTTCGATCCCTGATCCAGAAGACCCCACAAGCTGCGGAGCAACTAAGCCCATGCACCACGACTACCTAGCCTGTGCTCTGGAGCCTGGGAGCTGACCCTGCTGAAGCCCATGAGCTAGGGCCCCTGCTCTGCAACGAGAAGCCTGTGCACCGCAACCAGAGAGCAGCCTCTGCTCACGGCACCTGGAGAAGAGCAGTCACAGCAATGAGAACCCAGCACAGCCATAAATAAATACATAAAATTACTTTTAATAAAGCTAATAAAGAAGTGGGTAACGGGCAAAGAAGGCAGTGATTTAAGGACTGAGCTGCAAAGCTTGAACGTCTCCCATCCCCGTCTGTGGAACAGCTACTTCTCCTAGCTCAAAATCCCATCTGGAAACCTTTTTGCTGGATGTGTTTGTTGGTGGAGATCAGGATGGGAGAAGGCTAGGTGGGAGGTAAGAGGATGACTCAGGCCTTCAGATATCGGGGGCAAGCAGGACACGAAAAGAGGAAAAGAGGCCAGGAGGAGGCTGAATAATAACAGCAAACACAGAGCGCTTACTTTGTGCCAGATCCTGTTCATTCAATCCCCAACAACAACCTAATGGGGAGCTGTGATGATATCATCCCCATTTTATAGACGAGAAAACTGAGGCCAAAAGGGGTTAAGTAACTCATTTTGAGCAAGATTGCATCTACCCCAGGGGCTTTTATGTTTGCTCTTTCCTGTCTACAGTTCTCTTCCCGAGGCTAGTATATTAGTGCTCTCTTGACATGTAACAAATTGCATGTTAGTAATTAGTAGCCTAATTACTCCCAATTAGTAGCCTAAAATAGCAAATTTTTGTTATCTCAAAGTTTCTGTGGTCAGGAATTCGAGGGCAGCTTCAGCACCACATTATGATGTTTGTCTTTGTTGACCCTGTCCTTCTTCAAATAATATTAAAAATTGCATTTTATGACTGCGTTGATGTAAAGATAGCTACCTTCATATTATATATCAAAGCATTTTTTTTTTTGGCCTAAAATTTCTTTCTTCCTCCTCACTTGAATGGATATGAAAACATGTTTGTGGGTCCTAGAAAGTACTGTGGGCCCTGGGCACTGTGCCTGCTGTGTCTAGGGGCGGAATTGGCCCAGGGTGGCTTAGCCAGGTAGTTTTGGCTCAGGGTCTCCCACGCGGCCGCAGTGAGGATATTGGCACTGGCTTCAGCCATCCAAAGGCTTGACTGAACCTGAAGGATATGCTTCCCAGATGGTGCACTCACACGGTTGTCGGCAGGCGGCCTCAGGTCCCCGCCATCTGGGCCTCTCCACGGGGCTCCCTGAGCATCTTCACGACTGGCTGGTCCCCTAGGATGAAAACGAGAGCAAGGCAGAGTCACGTCAGGAGGAAGCCACAGTGCCTTTTAAGCCCTGTCTTGGAAGTCGTACGTGGTCAGCACATTCCTCTGCCATATTCTTTGTGTTAGAAATGAGCCATCAAAGAGATTCTACTTTCTGAAAGCAGTGGAAATATTTCATAGGCTTTGTGGACATACTGTAAAACCATGACACCTGGATTCCACAAATATGTGTTAACATGTGATATTTGTCTATAAAAACGGTGCAGATGAACCTATTTGCAGGGCAGGAATAGAGAACGAACACGTATACCTAGGGGAGGAAGGGGAGGGTGGGATTAGTTGGGAGATAGGCTTGACATATCTACCATGTGTATGCACATAGCTAGTGGGAACCTGCACACGAAGCTCAGCTTGGTGCTCTGGGATGACCTAGAGGGTGGGATGGGGGGTTTGAAGAGAGGTCCAAGATGGAGGGGATATATGTTTACATATAGCTGATTCACTTTGTTGTCCAGTAGAACTAACACAACATTACAAAGCAATTATACTCCCCCCCCAAAAAAAAATTACACCCGGCTTCAGAGAGGTCTTCCCTAACCACAGTTGATCTCCTCAATGGCACTCTCCTAGTGCTCTGACTCATCACTCGATGTATCACCACTTGAAATTTCCTTGTTCGTTTGTCTGTCTGCCCCAGCTGGAAGGTAAGCTCCACGAGGGGCGCCTTGTCTGTCTGCTCACCATGGTCACTCCAGGGTCTAGTGTGTAGTCAGGTACCTACCGGGCTCTCCATATTTCACGAATGAATAAATTACAGGACCACAGGTGGTGGTGAGACAGGCAGGAACCACTTCAGGCAGGCGGGTGGTGGTGGTGGGGTGGTGTGTGGACAGGCTGAAGCTAGACTGGAGTTAGTTGTCCTGAGACGGTTCCCCAGGATCCTTGGGTTTGGAAAGAAAAAGGCAGAGTGGTAAGGGCAGGAGAGGCTGGGGAGGCTGGATGACGAGAGGGCAGGGGATTATTTTGTGAGCAGAGACCTCAAATTATAGGGTCTAGTGGGGGAGTCAAATGTGGGAACAGTTCAGTGGCTCCATCGTGTCTGACTCTTTGTGACCCCATGGACTGCAGCACGCCAGGCTTCCCTGTCCATCACCAACCTCCGGAGCTTGCACAAACTCATGTCCATCGAGTCGGTAATGCCATCCACCCATCTCATGCTCTGTCGTCCCCTTCTCTTCCTGATGTGGAAACAGGTAAATTACAAAGCATTATGGCAGATGCATAATAGAACTGTGCTTAGGACCCTTTAAGCTGGATCCTGACACTGTCACCCTTGACTGAGACCATTGCTTTTGCCCTCCGCCTCCTCCCTTGCCCTCTTGACCCGACCTTGTTCACCGCTGAGGAGTCCTGGGGAGAGGGGCTCCCCTCTGGGTCGCTGTGACCAGCTCACCTGCCTGCGATGATCCGTTCAGCCTCTGGGTGGCAGCAGAAGCCCAGGTTGGCCGCCATCAGAACCAGCAGAGGCGCCATTCTCTGCTGCCAGCTGGGTGGGTGGAGGGGCGCTCAGGCCCAAGATCTGGGACGTTCCAGCCTGTCTCCTGCCTCTGAATGCTTTCCTACATGTTCCCCTCAGCCTTCTCCTGTGTCCTCTCCTCCTTTACAAGTCTTTTTTTTTTTTTTTTTTTTCTGGAAGATGGGAGCAGAGGGGTGGGCTGGGGGTGCAGAATTTGCCTGAGTTTTACCAAGGAGCTTGGACTTTATCCTAAGGCGATGCAAAGCTCACAGAAATGTTTGAAGCAGGGAGGTAACACTATCAGATGTGTGTTTTTAGAAAGGTCACTCTGGCTCCGGGAGGCAGGATGATGGAAACTGAAAGTCCAGGCAGGAAGCTGGGGCAGTAGTCCAGCTGGGAGGAGGCCAGGGTCCTGGAGGGGAACCAGCCAGGCCTCTGGGTAGCTGTGGGAGTCACCCTGAGCAACTGGGCTCAGCGCGGACCTCCCGAGGGACCCCATCACTGCTGTGGTTTCTCAGCGCTCAGGACACAGGTCTGGCCCTGACAGGACAGGGGCAGCCCCCAATCCTACTTGGGCTGGTTTGCCAGGAGTGTATCAGGGCTGCTTCCCTGATAGCTCGGTTGGTAAAGAATATGTCTGCAATGCAGGAGACCCCAGTTTGATTCCTGGGTTGGGAAGATCCACTGGAGAAAGGATAGGCTACCGGCTCCAGGATTCTTGGGCTTCCCTTGTGGCTCAGCTGGCAAAGAATCCACCTGCAATGTGGGAGACTTGGGTTCAATCCCTGGGCTGGGAAGATCCCCTGGAGAAGGGAAAGGCTACCCACTCCAGTATTCTGGCCTGGAGAATTCCATGGACTGTATAGTCCACAAGGTCGCAGAGTCGGACACGACTAAGTGATTTTCATTCATTCATTAGGGCTGCAAATCAGGACCACGGGCCAAAGGTCCACACTTGGAACACAAGGTGAGGTGTTGACTTTGGCAACAGACGGAACCTCTGACCAGACCTGGGCTCAGAGGGCAGCTGGCCCTATGGTTCCTAAAGGTTGTTTACCTACATCCATGTGCCCTGAAGATACTGTTGTCAGACTTCAGATAAGATGTGGGGAAGCCCAGAGAATTCTTTTGGGTTTGGTCCTGATCTAGAGTTGACACAGTCCCGTGCTTTGCCATCAAGGGCTTAATCCATGGGTCTCACCAGACCTCACCCCACCTGGTTCTAGGTTCTCCTTCAGGGCCGGTGTGGAGCTGGAAGCTAGCTGTGTGATCACAGGTGGCCTTGTGCCCAGAGACTGCAGCTGGATTGTGGCTGGCAGAGTGCTTGGCTGTCTCCCAGGGCTCGTGAAGGGGCCTGCTCCTGCTTCTAGCCTCGGAGCTCTGGCTGCAGACGATGAAGGAGTCATCTCTGAGCCTCTTGAAAGGTCTGGGTTTGTCTCTTTTTCCTTCTTCACCTGGGCTATTACCTATGTCTGGAACATTCTCCCACTACTCCCTTTTACCTGTCAAACTCCTGTCCATCTTTTATGTCTCAGTTTAAATGTCACTCCTTTGGAAATAAGTTTAGTTCCTTCCATTATTCTTGCTCAATGCATCCTTTGCTTTTTTTTTTTTACAGTGCATTTATTATGTTATTAATTACACTTTTATTTGCGTGTGTATGTGTGTTTTGTAACATCTTGGTCCCCTGAGTGGACTGGAAGCTCCCTGGAGGCAGAGAGCATTTCTCTTTTAGGCACCATCATATCCCCAGACTTGAGCCCCATGCCTGGGGCCCTGTAGTTACTCTAAGAATATTTGTTGCATGAGTCAGTGAAAGAAAGAATAACTATATTATGGGATGCCCCTGGGTACACCCCAGGTGTGTTGGGAATTCATAAAGCCACAGAGTAAACCTGGCATCTCCCTGGATCATCACTTTTACTTGATGGTAAGGAATTAGAAGCCTTTTATTTACTTACTAATTGAATATTTTACATTACAAAAGTAATACATGTTCCTTGTCAGAATTCAGTCAATTGGCATGATTTTTATATTGAAACAAACTGTGATGCATGATGGAGTAGAATGCAAAGTTGACAAGGCTTTAAAGAGAAAATATGAGGATGAGGCTTGAAAGACATTTTGAGCTTAAGAGGGCCTGTGGTCCACCCCCCGCCCCCCCCCACAGGTCTGGGGTCGCTCCTGTGGGTTGGGGCACTTCTGCAGTAGGTCTAAGACATCGTTGTCAGTGAATCACGCTGTTGTCAGCACTGTAGCTGCAAAGCATGGGGTGCCGGACTCCAAGAGAAAGCAAACACCAGCCTTTTATAAAGTGAAATCTGCCAGCCAGATTCTGGGGCTTGGGCCTGGGGAAGAGTGTTTACTTGGAGTAGGGCTGTAGGAAGGCACTCCAGGAGTTATCAGGAAGGAAATCTCCCTGGTGGGGAAATAATAATCTTGCAAACAGCCCAGGGAGGAGAGTTCACTTGCTGGGAGGGGTCAGCTGTTTCGGAGATGCAGAGCTGGTTGTCCAGGGCCAGGGCAGAGAACTGTGGTGGGGTGTGTGTGTGTGGGGGGGCCATTGTCTTGGCTGGAAAGAGAACATACAGCCACTCTGGGAGACCAGAAGTGAGTGAGTCACAAAGAATGACAGTGTTTACCTGCCAAATGCAAGCACAGAGTGGAATAAAGACCATGGACCACAGCTCTGGGCTCAAACTTCAGCTATGCCACTTTAGTTACCTGACTTTGCTCAAGCACTCCCTCTGTGAGCCTCAGTTTCTCCATCTGTAAAAGGGGATCCCTATCTCCATCTCTAAGGGGGGTAATGAGGGTTACATTAGGACTTTGCTCTCTGCACATTAGAATCACCCAGGTAGTGCTTAAAAATGCTGATGCCCAGCCTTTCGCCCAGACCAACTGTATCAGAATCTCCAGCAGTCTTTCCTGGCAGCGTTACTTATTAATTTTTAAAATTTTATTTTATGTTGGAGTATACCTGATTAACAATTTTGTGAAAGTTTCAGGTGGTCAGCAAAGCGACTCAGCCATACATATACATGGCCCCCTTCTCCACCAAACTCCCCTCCCATCCAGGCTGCCACTTCACATTGAGCAGAATTCCCTGTGCCGTACAGTAGGATCTTGCTGGTTACTCATTTTTAAATCCAGCAGTGTGTACATGTTGATCTCAGACTGCCTAACTGTCTCTTCCCCTCTGGCGACTAAGTCTGTGAGTCAGTTTCTGTTTGGTAAATAAGTTCCTTTGTATCATTTCTTTTTAGATTCCCCATATAAGGGATGTCACAAGATATTTCTCCTTCTCTGTCGGATTTACTTCCCTTGGTATGACGGTCTCTAGGTCCGTCCATGTTGCTACACCGGCAGCTTTTTTTAAAGCACCAGGTGATTTTGTGCTTCAGCTGGAATAGGTGATCTGACCAGAGGCGTGTGAACCTCTCCAGCAGAAGGAGCAGTGGATGTTTCTCCCAGTTAATCCAGAGCAGACTTCCCAGGCTTTGTGGTCAGTCAACAAGCTGCTGTGCGCTTCTAATTGGGCAGCTCTCCTTTTCTCAGCTGTCTGCTCTTTGTCTGCATCTGAGCCACTGGGGACAGAGGGCAGCAAGGGAGGGACACCCTGGGGATGCAGCTGCTTCCTGTTGTGGCCTCTGATGTGACAGACACAGACCTAGAGGGACAGTGACACGGTGACAGACAAGGCCGAGAGTGAGGAGCCCGCCTCCAATCCCCGCTCTGAACAGAGCCAGAAAGATTGACTTGATGCTTAAACTCATCTGACACCCCCAGCTACCTGGGGCTGGGGGTGGGGGAGCTTATAGAAACAGAGATTGCTTGGGCCGTCTCCAGTGTTCAGATTCAGTCTGTCTGGGGTGTTAAAGGCAAAAAACATTCAATGCTGCTTGTTACAGCATAGTAAGGAAGACTTTATTTGGGATGTGGTGTGGGGGTGATACCCGGATAGGTACCAAGTGTGCTGCCATGGGATTCTGCACTGAGGGACAGACTGGGCTAGTGGGAATTTACAGCCAAAGAGCAGAGTGGGCGGGGTCAATGGGTGAAAAATTGCTAAGCGGAAACATCAGGGGTGAGGGGAGATTTTGGCTAAATCAACGTTGCAGGACTCTTGCTGGTGGCAGGCCAGGGTGATCAGACATCCCTTGGGGGATGGTGGAGGATGAAGAAATGGATCAGGTATCTATTGCGAGAGCTGGGGCTTCTGGTTAAACTGACTTAGCAGGATTTTTGCTAAAATCAGGCAATGCAGAGATGAACGTGGAAACCAGTGGGAAAGAGCTCAGTTGTACCAGGTCAAAGGAATGTCAATAGAGTTTGGTCAAAGAAAGAATCTTTGTAGGGAGGAGGGGCTGAGAATATGCATTTCTATCAAATTTCCAAGAAATGCTTCTGGTCTCCCGACTGAGAATCACCAGCTTAAAGAGAGGTCCAGAGAGAAGTCAGGCAGACAGACTGATGGACAGACAGACTCTGAGATGAAGAAACCCAGGTGTGTATCGCCTCCATTCATACATACTCAGCAGCAGAGAGAGAAACTTGGAGAAACAGGCCCAGGAGCTGACAGACAGTCAAGTCAACCCACAGGCATACTCTGCGGCAGAGAAACTGAGGAGGTCGAGAGACCCAGAGAGACAAGGACCCACAATGCAGATCCAGGGAGGAGACCCCCCCGCCCCGGCCTTGGCCCCTTGCCCCAGGTCGGAGAATGAGACCACAGACCTCAGCAAAGACAGAGACTGACCCAAAGAAGACAGGCAGACGGAGGGGAGGAGGGGTGGAGGGGGCACCTGAGAGTAAGTGCCACGGTCAACGGCCCAGGACCTGGGGGAGTGTCCACCCACATCACGGCCCTTGGGGAGCCCATGTAGGGGGCTTTCTAAGCAATGGCTCCTCCTCTCTGTTTTGGGTTTGCCCAGATGTGACCCTGCTCTTTCACTCAAAGTTCGGTTCCCATGCCCTCCTCCAGGAAGCCTTCCTGACTGCACTGCCCATGGGCGTCCTTGTCTCCCAGGAGTCCTGTGGCCCCAGCTTCTTTGGCTCTCTGGGATTTCTCGGGCTTTGGCTCCTTGTTTCTGGTGAGACTTTGAGTTGAGGGTGGTTCCCTTGCTGGCCTTCAGTGTCTCCACGTGTGAAAAGTGTCTGTGGGTTGACTGAATGACTCTTAGGGCCCCTTCCATTTGAAATAATTTGTTTTTACTCACCCTCTCTCCTACCTTTTTTGAATCATGTTTTCCTGTCCTTGAAACATGCTTGAATGAGGCCATATATATATATAATATACTCATTGTAAGGCATACAAGAAATACAAATGAAAAAGGATGAGATAAAAATAAAAGAGGAAGTTACAATATGTGGGTAATTTTCCTCCCTGGGAGACCTCTGCTCTGGTTTGTAAGCTCCCTGAAGCCATCGGTATTTCTTGTTACCCACAAAGGGCTTTCTTGGCCCTGGGGAGCTGTTCTGTGATTTAAAAAAAAAAATAGTAACAGTAATAGAATACTTGGTGCTCACCATAAGCTAGTTACCACGCCAAGCGCTTTCCATGAATTAACTGTTTTAAGTCCCTTCACAACCCTCTGAGGTGGGAGCCATCATTATCTCTACTTCCCCGGAGGGGAGGCCGAGGCACTGAGGTGGTGAATAACTCGCCGTGATCACATGGCCACTTACTGGTGCGGTGGGGACTTGAACTCTGGTCTCGCCACCACACTCTGTGGCTTCCAAAGGCGTTTCTGCCTCGGAGGCCTGGCCCCCGAGTCTGCATGCTTCCAGAAGGTGGAGGCCATGCCATCTGTTTTCATGAAAACTGTTACTACAGCTGCTAACTAATCTCGGCGAACTTCCTGGGGCCTGTTACAGGAGCCTACCCACATCATCTCATCCACGCCTTCCACACCCCTCCAGGTCAGGGTTGCTTTTCTTAAAGAGCCTGAGTGCAGCTGGAAGGCAGTCTCCTCCCCGGGGCCTGGCTGGGGGCCTGCCCGGCCACCCCAGCTAAGCCGGAAGCTGCGATTTATCCACACACATATTAAGAGGTGTACCGAGTTGCCCTAGAAACTAGACTCTAGTAAGCGCCTAAAAAGTAATTATAAACTCCAGAATATCTTTCAGCCGAGCAGGTGGCTGGAAAATTAGAAATCTATTTCTGAGACACCTTCTGCTTTCCGGAAAGGCTGAGGTGACGTTTCAGGGAGGGCCGGAGCGGGCGGCCTCGGCGGAGGGGGTGTGCGTGCGTCTGTGTGCGGGTGTGCGCGCACGCGGGTGGGGACGGGGTGCGGCGGAGAGGGGCGCAGGGGCGGGGGAGCCGCCAGTCTGGGGGCGTCGCGGTGGCACCCGCCCTTCCTTGGCACTCGCTCCCTGCAGTTGCGGAGGCGGCAGAGCGTCTCCTCTCCCGTGTCACCCCTGAGAGCTGGGTTGCTAGGACACCAGAGCGGAGGAGATGCCAGCCGATTTGCCAAACAATTTTTCTCCCAATTAGGAATAATTAGACAAAGGGAGAAAGTGCGCACTGGGATGGTGGCAAACAGACTTGGAGCCCAGGGACCTCGAGGAGCCATCGGGGCTTCGTGGCTGAAGATGCCCGGAAGTTTTGCCCCCACCCCCTCCCCGAGAAGGAGCCTCTCTCTCTGGACCCAGAGCGCCCAGCTCGCGGAGGGAGAAAAGGGAACTCACATTTATTAAGTGTCGGGTGTTGTCATGCCTCCTGCCTTCCAGGCAGGATCCCTTTTCAAGCTCATGACAAGCCGGGAAGAGTGATGAGCGTCTTCCGCGATGATCCCTTCACTGCACACCAGCTCTGCTAGGCTGTTCTCAAACTTCTTTGGGGTTCTGGCCCCTGCCCTTTCCCCTGTCTGGGTGTTCTCGCTTCTCCCCTCTGCGTGGCCAGCTCCTTCTCATGCTTACCGTGACCGTTCTCATCCGAAGGAGATCCTCTTCCTGCCCCTTTCCCTCCGTTCTTGCTAATTTCCTCATGGTGCTCATTAGGGCTTAAATCTATTTTGTGTGTTCACCTATTTTCTCATTTGTCTTCCTAGCTAGAATGTTAGATTCATGAGGACCCGGGAGAGTGAATGTGTGTCTCTTGTGGCATAGTTCCTGACATATAAAAGACTCTCAATATCTATTGCCGGAGAAGGAAATGGCAACCCACTCCAGTATTCTTGCCTAGAGAATCCCATGGACAGAGGAGCCTGGTGGGCTGCTGACCATAGGATCGCACAGGGTCGGACATGATTGAAGCGACTTAGCATGCATGCATGCATTGGAGAAGGAAATGGCAACCCACTCCAATGTTTTTGCTTGGAGAATTCCAGGGATGGAGGAGCCTGGTGGGCTGCCGTCTATGGGGTCGCACAGAGTCGGACAGACTGAAGCGACTTAGCAGCAGCAGCAGCAATATCTATTGGTTGAATGAATGCATGAATGAATAAATGAGGGTCTCTGTGTTATTGAAAGGAAGTGGAGGCTCAGTGAATGTAAGGTTTTTCGCTGTGGTTTGTAGCTAAGAAGTGGTAGTCAGACCTTGGCCCCGCATTGATCTTACTCTCAAGCTGGTTCCTTTTTTTTTTTTTTTAAATTGAAGTATAATTGATTTACAATGTTGTGTTAGTTTCAGGTACACGGCAAAGTGATTCAGTCTTACACATATATATCTGAGCTCCTTTTCAGATTCTTTTCCCATATAGGTTATTGCAAAATATTGAGTATAGTTCCTTGTGCTATACAGGATGTCCTTGTTTATCTATTTTATATATAGTAAGTGTGTATATGTTGCTCCAAGCAGGTTCTCTTCCTGAAGCATCATGCTGCCTTGGTCTGTGCCCCTCTCCAGAAAAGTCTATCGTATCTCCTGTGCCTCCCTCCGTAAGAGGTGAGCCATCCTTAGATCTGGGTATTCCAGATGATGGCTGTGTGGTAGTATAGGGTAGTGGTCCCTGGAGTTAACCTTCCTGGGTTCAAATTCTAAATCTGCCAATTTCTAGCTTTGTGACTCTGGGTCTCAGTGTTCCCATCTGTAGTGTGGGGACTTATTTCATAAGGCTACTGTGAAGATATAATGAGATAACACATGGAAAGTTTAGAATGTGTGCCTGGCACACAGGAAGTGCCTCCTATGATCTGAGTTCTAGAAACAGCAGCGGTGACAACTGACCACTGTGTGTCTCTGACACACCAGGGACCACCACATCATGCAGCTCTTTGGGTGCCTGGTATAAATTATTCTGCCTGGCATTTGATGCTCCCAATTCTTAATCACTCTACTGTTGGGAAGATAGAGGGAGGCTAGTGGATGTGGAAGCGCCTAGGACAGTGTCTGGCTCCCAACTTGCTGGGACATCTGGATGAGCCATATTGGAAATACCCTCTCCAGCCCCAGTTGGATCATCTCAACTGATGAGACATGGAGCAGAGATGCGCTGTTGTCACTGAGTTCTGCCAAAATTGCAAAAGTGGGAGCAAATACAGGGTAGTTTTATACCATTGAGTTCTGGGGTGGTTTGTTACAGAGCAAAGGCTAACCATATAGTCTGAGATGCTCTCCTCCTGGATCTGTACGTGACTGGCTCTTCATCATTCTAGTCTCTTCCTATGACAGTTTTCCCTGACCATGCAATCTACAGGAGCCCCTTTCTGTAACTAGTAACATTCATGTCACCCTTTCTTATTTTATTCATTTATTTATCTGTCTCTTTTCATTAGAATGAGAAGCTTTGGAGAGTGACTTTGTCCACCTCCCTAGTGCCCAGAGCAATGCCTGGCACAGGGTAGGACTTCAATAAATCTTTGTTAAATCAACCACCCTCCTATCGGTTATGGATTCTGTATTTAAAAAAAATTTACTTATTTGGCTGCACTAGGTCTTAATTGCAGCATGTGGGATCTTCAGTCTTTGTTGCAGTATGTGAACTGTTGGTTGTGACATGTGGGATCTGGTTACCTGACCAAGGATTGAACCTGGGCCCCCTGCATTGGGGGTTCGGAGTCTTAGCCACTGGACCACCAGGGAAGTCCCTGGATTCTGTATGAATTTCCTATCCTTGCTGTGATGGATTACCACAAACTTTGTGGTTGAAGACAACAAATGTATGGCCTTGCAGTTCTAGAGTTCAGAAGTAGAACATGGGTGAGTGGGCTGTGTTACTTCTGTGAGGGGGCAAGAATCTGTCTTCTTGCCTGTTCTAGCTTCTCCAGGCCTCCCACATTCCTTGCGTCACTTCAATTTCTGCTTCTGTCATCATTGTCATTTCTTTCCCTGACTCTGATTCTCCTGCCTCCTTCTTGTAATGATCCTGCAGAATCCTGATATAAGGATATCATTGGGCCTGCACAGAAAATCCAGAATAATCTGGAAAGAAGCCTTAATGGAATCACACCTGCAAGTCTCTTGCCTCTCAAGGTTATATTCACACATCCTGAAGACTAAAATGTGGGCATCTTTGGGGGCTCTTATGCTGCCTTCCTTAGGCCTGATGCTCATCTGTCCATTTCAATGATTTCTTCTCTTCTTCCTTTCTCCTTCCTCTCTGACTCCCACCCTGGTCCCAGGCTTCACAACTGAGAGGCTGCCTCAGTGGACATGCTATGAATTCTCTTCCCAAGGGGCTCTTGGCCATGAAATCTGAGAGTGATAAGGGGATTCTAAGACTTCTTAAAATTTAATATGCCAGTGTTCTGGTACTGTGTATTGTACTGAAATGTAGGTGATTTTTGCTAATGTACCAGTGTTATTTCAGTATTTTAAAAAAGCCAAATTATGGCCATATGAGGCCTACCCAGAGAATTATATGCTGCATTAAGATTTCCAATTGAACAAAGCTGCACTCATTCAGAAAGCATTCCGAGCACTTCTCGGCCTCTGTGAGACCCTCCAGAACCCTCACTGCAGTTTTAATGCCCACACTCTGGCTGATGATGAGCCTCTATCCCCATGTTTCAATCACCTGTATTTCCTTCAGAGCCACTTGGGGTCTGATGGAATCTGCCTAGAATTGGGGGGTGGGATGCTTGGGTGCAGAGGGCTTTGGAGAAAGTTGGAAGAAGGTTTTGTAAGGTGACATAGGAAAGTGGAGAGGGCAAAGCGGGGAGGGAGATTCCCCAGACCCAGTTCTTAGCCCTCCTCCACTCTCTTTCCCAGTTTATGTAACAAACATGTACAGACCTTAACGGGTGCCAGGCTTTATTCTCAGCATTATATAATATTAACTAATTTACTCCCCCAAAGAACCATTGACATAGGTATTACCATTTCCACTGCTTACACAGACAAGGGCATAGAGAGGACAAATAACTTGGTCAAGGTCACCCGGCCAGTGAGGAGCAGCCTGGGATTGAACCAAGGCAGTTTGGCATCAAATTCCATGACTTTAGCACTGCACATGCTGTATTTTTCTCGAGGGTTAAATTCCCTATAATCTCCCCTCCTACATCCTCCTGAGCATCCTCATGGGGACTGCTCCTTCCTTTCTGATCATTCATTTTGGCCAGGGCCTTTTCCCCCCTCATCCTACCTGGAGAGACTCAAGCCAGGAGGACCAAGTAGAGTCAGACATGGACCCCACCCCATCTTGGGTGATGCAACCTCTGAGGCCTTGCCTGGGGCTCAGAGGTAAACATAGCTTGCTTTTAGCAAAATTTTGGTATGACTACTAGTCTTTTAGTATCATCTGACTAATTACTAAGATACAGCCATCAGCTGTTTTGCTCCTGACTTGCAGCCATGGGGCTAGCTAGGATCAGGGCCTTGTTAATCATTAGGCCATCTGGGCAGTGATCTGAAGCACCTATGTATCAAGAATTTCAGACATCTTTGGAATAAGTTAGGAACAAGCTGGGGTTTTCACATAAGGCTGCGTATACAGCTGGTGGGATGTAAATGAATCCTACTTCTGCTAAGGCAGGCAATGACCTCAAAGGATCACTGCAACACTTTTGACATGTGTTCTTTTACTTTTAATAGCAGTGAAGCTTGCATTATTACCCACATTTTACAGATGAGGAAATGGAGGCTCAAAGAGGTTTAACAAGCTCCCCAAAGTCACTGCTAGTAAGAGGCAGAGCTGGGTGTGAGCCAGGATTGCCTGTGTCCAATGCCCGTGCTTTTAATGCAGTTGTTCTGCTGCCTCCAAAGAGATGGATGGAAGGGGGTCTTGATGAGATACAGCCTGGACCATTCCTCCTCTTGTCTTATCTCATAGCCAGTGTGGGGTAAAAGTGCTTGCAGCAAACACAGGATGGTGCCCCATAAGGACCTGTCTGTGACAGAGATATAAGCGTTCTGGCTGGGAGAAAGGGGAAGGGAAGGATATTGAGAAGACTTCAAGAAAAAGGTGGCATTTGAAAGGGGTCTTTGACAGGAAGAGGGAATCTCCATTTAGGACTGTGTACACATGTGTGAATTCATTCAATAAATATTCCTTGAGCCCCTACCATGTGCCAGACACCACGGTGATCACAGAGTACATGTTGGTGAGTAGAGGAGACATTGCCCTGCTCTCCAAGCTGCAGGCTAGAACTTTCTGTGATGATGGAAATGTTCACACTGTGAGGTGGGGTAGCCACTAGCTGCATGTGGCTACTGAGCACTTGAAATGTGGCTAGCCTAAGGAACTGAAATTTTGATTCTATTTGATTTTAACGAATCAGACACTTGTGGCTACTCTATTGGATAGCGCAGGCTTAGGGGAAAGGCGGACATGAACATAAATTGCTTATGGTGGTAAGTGCTATGCTGGAAACAAGATATAGTGGGTCTAAAATGATGGGGAATATATCCTGCAATCCCCCTTCTGGGCATATACCCAGATAAAACTGTAATTCACAAAGATACATGCACCCCTTGGTTCATAGTAGCACTAATTACAATAGCCAAGACATGGATACAACCTAAATGTCCATTGACAGATGAATGGATAAAGATGTGTTATATATAAACAATGGAATACTACTCAGCCATAAAAAGAACGAAATAATTCCATTTGCAGCAACATGGATGTAACTCGAGATTATCATACTAAGTGAAGTCAGTCAAAAAGAGAAAGACAAATACCATATGATATCACTTTTATGTGGAATCTAAAATATGGCACAAATGAACCTATCTACAAAACAGAGACTCACTGACACAGAGAATAGACTTGTGTTTGCCAAGGAGTGGGGAGAGGGATAGACTGGGAGTTTGGGGTTGGTTGACGCAAACTATTAAATTTAGAATGGACAAATACCAAGCTCCTACTGTATAGCACAGGGAACTATATTCAATCTCCTGGGATAAATCACGATGGAAAAAAATATTAAAAAAAATAATGTATATATGTGTAAAACTGAGTCACTTTGCTATACAACAGAGATTGTCACAACATTGTAAATCAACTATACTTCATTTAAAAAAATAAAAAAATGATGGGGGACACATCCTGTTTAGATTAGAAAATCAAGGGAGTCCCTCTTGGAGGAGGTGACGTTTCGGTAGAGACCTAAAGGGTGTGTGTGGCCACAGGAAGAGGTGGGGAGCCTCTTAGGTGGAGGGAGATATTTATGAAAAGGTTCTGAAGGAGGGAGGGATTGGGTGCTCGAGTCTGTGAAAGGAGTCCAGTGTAGTGAGAGAGGGGAGGACGGGTAAAAGGGTATGAAATGAGGTAAGGGCGGGAGAGACAGGTCTGATCACGTCCACTTGAGGACTTGGGTACGGAGTTTGCCCACTTAGTTAGAGTGTGAGGGAAGCCACTGAAAGGTCTTGTGCTCCACGCTGCCGTGTGGAGGAGGGATTGGAGGTGGCCACAGTGGACTTAAGAACTCTGGGGTGGGGTCTGCAGCAGTGGTGCAGGTGGGGGATGGTGCCACGGAGCAGAATGAGGGCTTCAGGGATGAGAGAAGTGATTGGCTTTACAGTTGGTCTGGATGTGGAGGGCGAGGAAGATTTCGGAATCAAGGGTGATGCTCAGGCTCTTGGAAGAGTCACTGGGCAAATGGTGGCACCATTTCCAAAGAAAAGAAAGCTTAAAAAAAAAAAAAATCAAGAGTCCAGGCTGTTGGATGGTCACCCAGATGGCTGTTGGAGTCGGCGGGAATGCTGAATGTTTATGTAATTATGTTTCATCCTGGTGGACTGAGTTTGTATACACACTCCATGTGGGCGGGCAAGCATTCATGTTTGTGCACATCTCTGCTTTGAGTAAAGTGAATGCATACGTTTGGTGTGGGATGACTGTGTATGCATATTAATGTCTACATTTTGGATGAGTGTATGCCAATGTGTGGGCTTCCCTGTGGCTCAGTGGTAAAGAGTCTGCCTGCCAAGGCAGGAGACACAGGTTCAATCCCTGGGTTGGGAAGATCCCCTGGAGATGGAAATGGCAACCCACTCCAGTATTCTTGCCTGGAAAATTCCTTGGACAGAGAAGCCCGAGGGCTACAGTCCATGGGTTCTAAAATTCTCAGACACTTAGCGACTAAACAACAACTGCAATAACGTGAACACACATCCTTGTTTGTGGGTGCAACCAGTGTGTGTGAGTGTGTGCATCTGTTTATATGCAGGGTGAAGATGTGTGCAGATTGTGGGGTGATGAGTGTGCAAATTGGTGTGCATGTGTGAATGCAGCCAGTGTGAACAGACCCAAGGGTGGGGCTGAATGGAGCGAGGCATCGCTTCCTACGGGAGTGTGCGTGCAGGGTCTGTATGTGCACCTCTATTTGGGGGACCGTGTGTATGCAGGTCTGTGTGTGTCTGTCATGTGCGTGCACATAGGAGCACAGATGTGAAGGAGTGTGTTCAGGGATGGGCTTGATGGGCGTGTGTGCCCATCTGTGTTCACTGTGAACATGCCTGCCAGTGCCCACTGGGGTTCCCGTGCCTGCAAGTCCCAGAGGCAGCAGCTTGCAGAGCATGTTATGACATGTTTATAGGTCTCTCAACCTTAATGCATTTTAAATTTCCAACCCTAGGTGATCCCGGTGGACTGCAGAGTCATTTGTTTCTTGCTCTGCTTTAAAAAGAAAGTTTCCAGAGTAAGATCCCTTCTGCCTCCAGCCTGGCAGCAGTACCTGATTCCTGAGGACTCCTGATGGGAGGAAGACCCAGACCAGGGTGCCAAGACGCTGTGGACAGGGCAGGGGGCACTGAAAGCTAGCTGGGGAGGGGGCTCTTGAGTGTGAGAAGGAGCAGGCTGGGGTGGCCTGGGGATGATGAGGTGGGAAGCCCCAGGATGTAGACGCCCTAGGATGTAAAAGATCACACTTTTGATCTGCTTGCACGCTCACTTTCTCTCCTGTCTGTCTGTGAACTTGCACCTGAACCTCTGCTTCTCACAATACACACTCTCCTCGGGTAAGTGAAAGTGTTAGTCAATCAGTCACGTCCAGCTCTTTGCGACCCCATGGACTGTAGCCCGCCAGGCTCTTCTGTCCATGGAGTTCTCTAGGCAAAAATACCGGAGTGAGTAGCCATTCCCTTCTCCAGGGATCTTCCCGCTCCATCTTCCCAATCCAGGGAAAAAACCTGGGTCTCCTGCATTGCAGGCGGATTCTTTACAGGCTGAGCTACCAGGAAAGCCCCTCACTGGGTAACTTAACCCTTAACTGCTCTGAGGCAAGTCCCGATATCCTAAATCCCTTCTCAGGTGCTTCCTGGCATCCTGAGAGTGCCTCAAGTGCCTTTAACAACCATCAGTGTCCGCTGTTTCCCTCCCAACCCTGTGGAAGCACCAAGTCCCCTGGGCGGAAAGGGCTGCATCTCCTGTGTCACTGTGCCTGGGGTCCTGGGGTGGGCGTTGGGGGGCTGTTGCTGACTCAGCTGCTGGCAGATACCCAGGGAGGAGGGAGAGAAACGTCCCTCAAACTCCCACTTGTGTTTATGGAGGCATCTTGTGTCAGGTCCTAGGGCCGAGGCTGTTGGGATCTGCTGGGGAACCAGGTGACACAGCGGAGCTGTGCTCAGAATTAGCCCCACCTTTGTCTTTGGACCATGCTCCGGGCTGCAATTCTCCCTTCCTTTAGGATGAGTTCCCCCACCCACCCCACCCCGATGCTCCTCTCATCCTCACACCACAGCTGCTGGAGTGAGGTCTCGCCCTCCTGCAGGCACACCTGAGTCCAGAGACAGACTCTGGCCCTGCATCATTGGGTCCCACCCATCACCCCTTCTGGTGATCATCCTTTGATACCACCATCTGCTAATCTCATGGTCTAGCCCCTGGGGCCTCGTTTGAAACAGACATTTATCATAACACATTTTTCTAGCCTCAGGTCAGGAGCCGCGGCTTGCAGGATGCAGGCTCCAGGGGTCCCTTTCTTGAACTTTGATCAGCCACAGACCTGAAGGACCCCACACTCTGACACAAGGGAGCAAGCCTCCCGCTGAGCCTCCTTCATTTCCTCTTTGCACCACCGGGCTCCCTGAGCAGACTGTGTGGCTTCCTTTGGACTTCTCCCAGGAGGAATTCTGTCTGTACACCCAGTGGATAAAAGGGCAGGAAAATCCCCTGTAGAGACCCGTGGAGACGACCCCTTCTTGAAACGTAATAAATCATTAGGGCCCATTTGGTGACTTTTTAAAAAAGGCTTTAATGTTTTGGTGAATATGCTTTATGAAATTGCTGGGGAGAGGCAGGGTAGCTTAATGGCTAAGGGCATGGATTCTAGAGCCTGACCCCCTGGTTTGGCTCCCGTCTTTGCCGTTTACTGGCTGGGGGTGAGCTATTGGTCTCTATGTTCCTCTGTATGCATGTCCTCTCAGATGGAGATAATAACAGTATTTACTTCATAGCATTGTTGTCAGGATAAGGTGAGTTAACATAAGCAAGGGGATTACAACAGCTCACAGCCATAGTAAGTATAAGCCTCCTCATTATTAAACAGTTTAACAGTACAGAAGAAACCAAAATTCACACCAAATGCTACATTCCAGGGGACCTTCCTCCAGTCATCTCTCTTCGTGCTGAAGCATATGTAGTTTTATATAAATATGATTTATGATATGTATGGTTCAAATACTTACCCCCCTCCCAACTTAACTGTGTGTCTTAGAGATTTTTCCATATTACTCCATACAGAGCTACTTCATTCTTTGAAATTAATATTAGGCAGTTTATTTGCCTAATCTGTCACTGACAGGGGGGCGTGGAGGTTGTTTCTAATTTTTCTCTACTATAAACAACACTGTGTATTCCTGCCCACGTAGTGCTTATGCATATGTTTTTCTTGCAATTGGGCTGTTATCTCCTTGGGCTAAATTCTAGAGGTGAGAGTGCTGGGTCAAAGAGTACCACACATTTTACATTTTGATACATATGGCCAAGCTGCCCTTTGGAAAGGTTGTACCAATTTATATCCTCCCTCTCAATGACGTCCCTTTTTGAACCTTTTTCATTTTGATTCTGGGTCTCTCATCAGATTACCCTATGCCCCAGGTGAGGCCACCTGACGGAAGAAGAAGAAAGCTGGGTGAACACATATTTTTTTGATTAGTGCATGAGATCATGAGCTGCCCGGAAAAGGTTGTCACTGGGGCCCTTGCTGAGGGTGGCTGTTGAGGTGTGCGGTGCAGCTGCCCAAGCAGATAGGCCGAACCACGGAGCGTGAGCAAGCCTGTTGAGAAAGCGACTTTGATGAATGTTGAGCTTTGTTCTCTCCAGGCTTCTCATGGAAGCAGCCTGGTTGATCTGACCCGATCAGATGTGAACAGAGGCTTCGAAGGGCAGATTGTTCATTGCGGAAATGGCGGAGACGTGAGCGCCCATTGCAGAAGCTTGTGCACGGTGGGACTAGGTCACACCCCACCGGGAGGTGGAGGCTGATTCCTTTCCTCTTGAATCTGGGCCAGCTTGGTGCTTTGGTCGATGGGGTCTGGTAGAAGGGACGCCCTGCCTGAACTTCTGAACCACAGATTTGGGAGCAGAATAAAATGGTGGCTGTTTTACATCTCTACATTTGTGGGTGATTTGTTTCACAGCCATGAAAACTGGACCGTGTGGCCACTGCTTATTGGGTGCAGTGCAGCAATTTTCAAACTTTGGGTATCTGGAAATCAACTGGGACTCTCCTTAAGAATGCTGATTCCTGGCTTTTCTGGTGGTCTAGTAGTTAAGAATCTGCCTGCCAATGCAGGGGACACAGGTTCGATTCCTGGTCCGGGAAGATTCCACGTGCTGCAGGGCGACTAAGCCTGTGTGCCACAACGGCTGATCCCATGCTCAAGAGCCCTGTGGACTGCAGCTAGAGAGTAGCCCCCGCTCGCGGCAACTAGAGAAAGCCTGGGGGCAGCAACGAAAACCTAGCATAACAAGGAAAGAAATTAGAAAAAGAAGAATGCAGATTCCTGGGACTTCCCTGGTGGTCTGGTGGCTAAGATTCCACTCTCCCACGGCAGGGGGCCCTTGTTCCATCTTTGGTCAGGGGACTAGATCCCACATGCTGCAACTAAGAGTTCTCATGCTTTGACTAAAGATCCCACATGTTGAAATGAGGATCAAGTGTTCCGTATGCTGCAACTAAGACCTGGCACAGCCAAAAAAATAAATAGTTTTTAAAAAAGGATACAGATTCCTGAGCCCCAGATTGGGGAATGTGCATTTTCAAATGAGTGATCCAGGAAATTCTGACATAAGTGGTACCAAATCAAAAATTTGGATGAGTCATCTAAGAGAGACTTGAATTTTGAACCTGTGGCTATCATCTCCCTACGCCTTACTTCATCTGTAAAGTGGAGGCGATCATGGTTGCTACTCCATGGTGGCGTTGAGGGGGTTAAATAGGGTTGAGCTCTGTAGTGCTCAGCACCATCCTGCCACGTGATAAACACAGAGGAAATGGTTACTGTCATCACAGCATCATGCAGTAGAATTCTTAAGTTCTTCTCCCTGCACTTTGATGTTAAGTGAAAAATGTTTTTTTTTTTTTTCAATGTATTTAACTTGGAAGAGGGTCCATCGTTTTATTCAAATTCTCAAAGGGTCCTTTGTCTAAAGAAGGTTGAGCAAGGTTGAGCATGTGTTGGCCCTTTGACCTGGGTCCAGCCCCAGTGATCTCAAAGAGACAGCAGTGAGCGGTCCTGAAGAGAGATCTCAGTTCCCTGCCCAGGAGTTGAACCTGCATGAAAATCAGGAATCCTAGCCACTAGACCACCATGGTATAGAGGCTAGAAGCAAAGTGGCCCTGACTTTTGCCCCTCTTTGAAAGCAAGAATGTTTCAAGGAGGGAAAAACCAGAGAGAAAGGGTATGGGCGTCCTCTCTAATGAGGCGCACATTGAAAAGGAGATATAAATCACTTACACAGGGCAGTTCTTTTGGGTCTTTGTTTACCTTTGGCCATTATCTTGTTTCTTTCTTCACACCTGCCCTGCCCTAGAAGCCTCCCCAAGATGTGTGCACAACTTTTTCCTAAGATAAATTCCACTGAAGAGGCCTGTGGGAGGTATGTCCACACTTATTATGGGGTGGTGCCCACTCCCTTTTTCACTCCCAAGGAATCTTTTTGCATTTGTGCAGTAGGGGAAGTTTCCTTGACCTCAGGAGTGGTTATCATATCTCTTTACTCCAGCAGAGCTCAGCTTTTGCCACTAACTTTGTCCTTGGAATGTCTGGGGGAAAACAAAGCTTCAATTATACTCCCCTTGACAAATAACAGCTGTCCAACCCAGTGGCCCATCTATCCTCTACCTCACCAGGAGCCCTCCATCCTTCTGGCCGGAGCCTCTTGACCACACCCCATGGATCGACTTCATTCCAGAGCCTGGAAGGATGACTTTAAAGGAGTCACCCTCTGGGACTCAGTGAAAGGGCAAGGTAGTTGGTACAGCAAGGACAAAGATCTGGAGGTGAGATTGCGCCGGAGTTCACAGGGACAGTAAACTGATAGAAAAAGAGGCAGTTTGGGGTCTGATCACAAACCATTTAGAATGCCAGGTAAAGGAGTTAGGGCTGGGGGTGTAGGGAGTCATAGACAATTTCTGAGCAGAGAAATGGCAGAATCCCCACCATGACTCAGCAAAGCCCTGCTGTCTCAGTGATGGCGGTTAGGGAAGAGAGTGGCCCAGTTGTTTAGGGAAGGGAACTCTGGATGCAGAAGCAGGCTCGTTGTGAGCGGCAACTGTGATGTTCCTTCCTGGGAGTCCTTGAAGGGCTCATCACAACTGACTGCTCTGTCTGCATTCTCCACCCAGGTGTGCGGGGACCCATTGTTCAGGCTGGAATGTTAAGGCCAGCAGTGGTGTAGCAGAGGGAAGATTAAACTCCTGGTGTGTCCTTAGGAAAGCCACCTGTGTCTCAGCCTCAGTTTTCCTGTGGATGAAATGAGGAGTCAGGAAACCTGGGTGAGTTTGTGACCGCTTCTACCTGACTCTCTGAGACCTGCTCTCATAGGATGGGGGTGGGAAACATGTGTGTTGGTGCTCCCTGAGTACTGGCTTTTTTTTTTTTTTTTTAAAGATATAGTTGAAGTACAATGTTATAAAGTTTCAGGCATACAACCTAGTGATTTGCAATTTTTTTAAGTTATACTCCATTTATAATTATTTATATAAGCAACAGTTAGAACTGGATGTGGAACAACAGACTGGTTCCAAACTGCTGCTGCTGCTGAATCGCTTCAGCTGTGCCTGACTCTGTGCGACCCCATAGACGGTAGCCCACCAGGCTCCCCCGTCCCTGGGATTCTCCAGGCAAGAACACTGGAGTGGGTTGCCATTTCCTTCTCCAATGCAGGAAACTGAAAAGTGAAAGTGAAAGTGAAGTTGCTCAGTCGTGTCCGACTCTTCAGGACCGCATGGACTGCAGCCCACCAGGCTCCTCTGTCCATGGGAGTTTCCAGGCAAGAGTATTGGAGTGGGGTGCCATTGCCTTCTCTGGTTCCAAATTGGGAAAGGAATATGTCAAGGCTGTTTATTGTCACCCTACTTATTTAACTTATATGCAGAGTACATCATGAGAAATGCTGGACTGGATGAAGCACAAGCTGGAATCAAGATTGCCAGGAGGAATATCAATAACCTCAGATACGCAGGTGACATCACCCTTATGGCAGAAAACGAAGAACTAAAGAACCTCTTGATGAAAG
Organism: Cervus canadensis; assembly: GCF_019320065.1. Taxonomy (NCBI): domain Eukaryota; kingdom Metazoa; phylum Chordata; class Mammalia; order Artiodactyla; family Cervidae; genus Cervus; species Cervus canadensis. The sequence continues at coordinate 105,479,197 of NC_057387.1, forward strand.
TGAAAGAGGAGAGTGAAAAACTTGGCTTAAAACTCAACATTCAGAAAACTAAGATCATGGCATCTGGTCCCATCACTTCATGGCAAATAGATGGGGAAACAGTGGAAACAGTCACAGACTTTATTTTGGGGGGCTCCAAAATCACTGCAGATAGTGACTGCAGCCATGAAATTAAAAGACACTTGCTCCTTGGAAGAAAAACTATGGTTAACCTAGATAGCATATTAAAAAGCAGAGACATTACTTTGCCAACAAAGGTCCATCTAGTCAAGGCTATGGTTTTTCCAGTGGTCATGTATGGATGTGAGAGTTGGACCATAAAGAAAGCTGAGCACTGAAGAACTGTGGTGTTGGAGAAGACTCTTGAGAGTCCCTTGGACTGCAAGGAGATCCAACCAGTCCATCCTAAAGGAGATCAGTCCTGGGTGTTCACTGGAAGGACTGATGCTAAAGCTGAAACTCCAATACTTTGGCCACCTGATGCAAAGAACTGACTCATTGGAAAAGACCCTGATGCTGGGAAAGATTGAAGGTGGGAGGAGAAGGGGAAGACAGAGGATGAGATGGTTGGATGGCATCACCGACTCAATGGACATGAGTTTGAGTAAACTCCGGGAGTTGGTGATGGACAGGGAGGCCTGGTGTGCTGCAGTCCATGGGGTCACAAAAAGTAGGATATGACTGAGTGACTGAACTGAACTGAACTAGCTGCATTTCCTGTGTTGTACAATATATCCATGTAGATTATTTGTTTATTTATTTATTTATTTACCTGCACCATGTGGCATACCAGATCTAGTTCCCTGACCAGGGATCGAACCCATGCTCACTTGCAGTGAAAGCATGGAGTTCTAACCACTGAACTGCCAGGGAATTCCCTAGCTTTTATGTTTTATGCATAGTAGTTTATACCTCTTAATACCCTACCCTCGTCTTGTCCCTTACTTCCTTCTCCCCACTTGTTCCTAGAGTGCTATGTTGAGTTAGATTCTGAGATGAAATCTAGGATCAGTGGGAAAGGTCTCTGATGCATTAGCAATGTCTGCCCTGGCTGTGTCATGGGACATGGCAACACATCCACTCATATGGAAATCTTACTTTCATACAACATGAATTCAGTAATTCAGGTTGACACTTTTAGAATTTTTGCTGCATCTATGTGTTGCCTTTTTTATTAAATTGAGTAATAGTTTCAAAAAATTAATTTATTTTAAAGTTATATTGCCTATTTAAGTAAATTTTTAAGAACTATTAGTTTAATAATAATGAAGATAACACATAGATGTAGCAAAAAATTATGGAAGTGTCAACCTGAATTTTAAAATTATATTGCCTATTTGGGGCTTCCCTGATGGCTCAGCGGGTAAAATAGTCCGCCTGCAGTGTGGGAGACACAGGAGACACGGGTTTGATCCCTGGGTCTGGTAGGTCCCTTGGAGGAGGAAATGGCAGCCCACTCCAGTATTCTTGACTAGAAAATCCCATGGACCCAGGAGCTTGGTGGGCTACGGTCCATGGGTTCCAAAGAGTCAGACACGACGAAGTGACCAACACCTTCACTTGCACTACGTTTCCTATTTACATGATTATGAATAAAGATTGTTAAAAAATGAACAGCTTCATTGCAGAGAAGTCTAATTTCTATTCCTATTTCCTTCTTGTTCTCAGCTTTCCCTCCAAAGGTAATCAACTTTATTTGCTTTTGGCTTATCTTTCTGTTGTTTCTATTTGAAAGGTATGTGATGCATTATTATGTTCCTAAACTCAGGAAGGTCCCCTGGAGAAGGGAGTGGCAACCCACTCCAGTATTCTTGCCTGGAGAATTCCATGGACAGAGGAGCCTGGTGGGCTACTCCATGAGCCCATGGAGTTGCAAAGAGTCAGACATGACTGAGCAATTACCACAAAGTGTCTTTAGATCAACAAAAGGACAGAAAAAAAATCTTTTTTACCCAAATTTCATTTTTAAAGTCATCTTTTTATTGATGTATAATGTATGTACAGGAGAATACACAAATCTTAAATGTACAATGTCATACATTGAAAATCAGGAAACTCTAAAAGTAAATGGACCCATCTAGTCACCTCTCAGATTAAGGAAGAGAATAATAAAAAAAAAGAAATCATTTAACTATTAAAAAAAAAGAGAGCTCAACCAGTTCTCCACAAGCACTGCTCATGTGTCTTATGTTTGTGAGATAATTGGGCAGCTTCTGTGAAGTGCCTGTTTAAGTCTTTGGCTCGTTTTTCAATTGTGTGGTCTGTCTTTTAATGATTGGTTTGTAGGGCTTCATTATATCTTCTAGAAACAAGTCTATTGTTGATTATAAATATTACAACCATCTTCTAGTCTTTGTTTTGTTTTTTCTTTCTCTCAGTGGTGTCCTTTGATAAACAGAAGTTCCGGATTTTAAAGCAGTCTGAATTTTTAGTCTTTTCCTATGTGATTGGTAATTTTTTTATTCTGTTTAAGAAATCTTTGCAGCCCAAAGTCACCAAGAAATTCTCCCATGTTTGACATAGAAGCTTTATTTTATCTTTAACATTTAGGCTACCTGGAATTGATTTTTGTGTATAGCAAGGTAGGGGTCTAAATTACATTTTCTCCATATAGCTAGCCTGCAGATCTAGCACCATTTGTTGAAAAGATAATCCTTGTCCCCATGCACTGCAGGAATCCCATTTAAAAAAATTTGAGTATCAACTGAATCATGGGCTTGATGTGCTAATTTATTTTTCTCCTATGTTATCTTCTAAGAGTTTCATAGTTTTGCATTTCAGGTTTAGGTTTGTGATTCATTTTGAGTTAATTTTTGTGAAGGCTATAAAGTCTGTGTCTACATGTATTTATTTTTGTACGTGGGTGTCCAGTTGTTTCAGCTCCATTTGTTGGAACTAATTTATTTTTGTAGTTTACGTTAAAATAAACATATACTTATGAAAACAAGAAGTGCTTAATCTGCATTGAATCACCTAAAAGCATTTTACATTCCATGCTTTAGGAAACACTGCAGTGGGATGTTGCAATCACAGCAGTGAATAAGAGAAGGTTTTCTGTAGGAGTAAGTTAAAAACAATCTTTAAGAATTTATTATATAAGAAGTTCCTATTTGTTTTAGAAACAATAGAAGATACAGATAAATAAAAGTCGTCTATAATCTTCCTACCCAGGAGTAGGCACCTTACCATTTTGGTGTATTTTTTCCCAGCTATTTCCCCTCAGTGTATATACATATACATATATTGTATTTTATAAAAAATGGTTGATGAATACATCCTGTTTTGTACTCTATTTTTACTTATTATGTCCTTAATAGCTCTTCATGTTGATATATTATATTTTTGAATAATCATTTTAATGGATAATGGTGCTTGATATGCTAACTGGCTCCCATTTAACACAGACTTTATCCCCCTCTTTAATCTCTGTCTTCTGGACTCCTATTTAGTTTGTACCCACCACCATGGCTTAAGAAATAAAGCCAAAGGACTCTATTTCTTTTCCTGATTTCATTTTCTTTTCTGCCCTTGAGTAACTATTATTCTAGAACTAGTACTTCTCATTTCTCATACATAAAAATATTCCCATTACTATATGCAGATATACTATCAATAATATATAGTATTGGTTTGTAGGCTTTAAAACTTTATATATGTAATGATATCCTACTATATACATCCCTTTTCAGATTGCTTCCTTCACTCAAAATGATGCTTCTAAATTTTATTCATGTTGCTATATGTAACTTTCATTTATTCATTTTAACTGCTGTCTAGTGTCCCATTATCAGTATACTACAATTGACTTATCCGTTTTCCTTTTGTTCCCCCCTCCCTTTTGAACCTCCCTCCCACTTGCCCCCCATCTCACCCCTCTAGGTTGTCGCAGAGCCCCGATTGAGTTCCGAGAGTCATACAGGAAATTCCCACTGGCTATCTATTTTCCACATAGTCGTGTATATGCTTCCATGCTACTCTCTCCATTTGCCCCATCCTCTCCTTCCTCCCCTGCCCACCGTGTCCGTAAGTCTGTTCTCTGTGTCTCCACTGCTGCCCTGCAAATAGGTTCATCAGTACCATCTTTCCAGATTCCATATATATATGTATATATATGCATTAATATATTATATTTGTTTTTCTCTTTCTGACTTACCTCATTCTGTATAATAGACTCTAGGTTCATCCACCTCATTAAAACTGACTCAAATGCATTCCTTATTATGGCTACATAATATTCCATTGTACACATGTACCACAGCTTCTTTATCCATTCATCTGTCAATGGACATCCATTTTCTACTGATAATAAAGATAAGGAATGATGCTATGTTCCTGTGAAATCTGCAAGAGTTTCTTTAGCATTCATATCCCGAATCAAAATTGCAGGGTTGAAGGGTGAACATTCCTTTAACTTTACTAGATATCACCTGCCAAATTGCTGTCTAAAACAGTTATACAAATCTACAATACTACCAACAATGTGCAAAATTTCCTGTTGCTTTAAATCCTGATTAACCCTTGGTTCTGTTACATTTATAATTTCCCCCCATCTGATGGGTGTGAAATGGAATCTATATTAGCCAGGATCCGGTTAGGACATCAGATACCACACAAGGTACTTCAAACAGAGGGAATTTAATACAGGCAATTGGCGGAGGTTGGGGAACTGACACAAAGATCAAAGATGATAACTGCGGAAAGCAGGTACCACTCTGAGGTGAGGGCTCCGCGGGGTCTGGGTCCCAGTCCATGGGAAAAGAAAAGATGTGGAGAAATTAGGTGAGTGAGGGTTCTGGGGCACTCAGAACTTAGAAGGAGGGTTGCCACCTGCTGCTGCTGCTATCTTGGAGGAGTCTGCAGAGGCTGGGTTTGGGAGCGCAGAAAGAAAAGTGGAGACCTGGAGCCAGCTGCTGCTGCTGCCACTCTGGGGGTGGTGCTGGCAGGGAAGGAAGAAATAGGAACCCAGTCCTGTCTCCTCTTGCCCTGCCTGCCAATCTTCTTTGAGTTCCTCCCATTGCTGGAACCTAATAGGAAGCCAGCTAGACCTGGAATGTGGGAAGGGGAGTATGCAGAGTACTGCCCCCAGCAGTAAGAGCAGATAGCAGAAGCGTGGATTCGGGCTGAGAGACATTAAATAAATAACTTGCATAGCATCTCACTGTGTACATACTTCACCTAAGTTCTTTCCATTTTTATAAGCAGCTATTTTAAACAGTGCTCCACAAACACCTTTGCACATATGTTTTCCTTAGAATAAGTTTCTGGAGGTAGAATTACAGAGTCAAAGGGAATGCATATTTTTTGAGACTTTTGATCCAGACTGACAAAAATCACTGAAGGGGTAGGTTTTGAAGGAAAGGGAGTCCCTCCCATGGTGTATTCCTGGAAACTGCATCATAGAACAGATGGTGACAGAGAAGATAGTCTTTCTACACTGGAGTGCTGTTTTACCTAGGGACTACTTTCTTTCCAAGGAAAGAATGCTAGAAAATTACAGTTCTGACTATCCTATGTCACTGAAAGAGAAATACAACCTTAAACTTCTATGTCATTTACACCAGTTATTTTGGCCTCTGAATTCTGTAAAAGAGATATAAATATCCATTATCCATAGAAAAGCCACAGTGAGTGATAAGTTGTACCTATACAATTAGAGCACACCAGAGTATAATTCCATAGTATCATTCATGTAACTTGCCTCCAAATGATACATCCCCACACTAAATGCTCAGTATTTAATTACCTGAGGGTTTGTTGACTTAATTGGGCTTACAGGGGCCAGGAGCGAGAATGAGGAATATGGGAGACTGAAAGGGGAGGCTAGAGGGGCATAGAGAGGGAGATAGTCTGAGTTTAGGAGAGTGGAGGGTGGGGACCAGCTAGCACATGGGCATTCTGGAGAAGTTCAGGGAAGGAGGGCAGCATGGGGATGAAGGTGGGGCAGGGCTGAAGAACAACCTTGCCCACATCACAATATAGCTAAGATGACTCTCCTGGCCCAGATTTCATGGCTCCTGTTTCTGCTCAGTTCTGTCAAGAGCATGAAACCCTGATTAGATGATTACAATCATGAGTAGCAGGTAATCAAGAGGTTGGAGCCCCTGTTAATTGGGGGCAGGTATCTGTCTCCAAAGGAGCTGCTTCTCCCAGCGCTCGCCTTGGAGCAGGGCCCTGCAGAGCAAAGCTGGAGACTGTGGTGGCTTTGACAGGGCATTGTGAGCAATGCAGGGCCTGGGCATTGAAGAAAGCTCCTGGCGATTTCTCCAGCTCTGGATGCTCTCTGAAATGCATGTCCAGGGCAGTTGGGAAAATGACCCAAAAACCTTCTCCAGCTCTGGCTCCTCTCTGAATTGCCTCCTGGATATCTCTAGCTGGATGCCCCATAGGTACCTTGGTGTCATCCTGTCCCCAGGTGGGCAGGAATTGTCAGCTTGGCATACCATGAAATACTCAAAGCCCCATGCAGATACTCCAGAAATACTGATTAGATGAAAGAATGCATTTCAAAAGCAAAAACCACCACTTTCTACCTGGAAACAGTTCCATCTCTGGGTTGCCCTGTCTGTCACTTACATCACCATCATCATTGTCAAGTTGTTCCTCCATCTTCCCCCTTCTCATACCCTACCGGTCAACAAGTCCTCTACATTCTACAGCAATTTCTCGTGAATCCATTCTCCACTCTTTACCGACACAGACTGCGCTAGATCAGTCTCATTCTGTACTGTGTGCCACTCTTCTACCTCCTGATCTAAAACCTCCTGTGGTTCAGCATAAACTCAGACTTCTTTGTCTGGCCTTCAAGGTCCATCCCTGGCCACTGTCATCCTTCTGTATCATCTGTTTCTCCTCTGAATGTCTCCTGTTCCTGAGGCCAAGCTGGCCTCATCTTTATTCCTCAAACATATCCTGGGTTTATTTGTCCTTATATTTGGGCTCATATCCCTGTCCACACTCACCTCTCTTCATTGACTAATCCTGGATTTGATCCTCTCTCCTACCACTGAGTTGAGAATCTGGTTGAACTCACACTACAAGACCCACTCTATGTTGTCATGTATGTCTAATGATGGTGATAAAACTGAGGCTCTGTTGTGCTCAGGGATGGTCAAGGCCACACAATTGGCATTAGTAATAGCCGCCAACCTACTGGCTGTCTTCCATGTTTTAGGTATTCTTCTTGGGATTTTGCATGCTTTATTCTAATTCTCCCAATAAAGTTAGAATACATCATTCAAATGAACACACAGCATTAAAGGATTTCACCTCAGCTGTGCTCATTGCCAGGTAGAACTGTTGGAAGGGATCGGCTCAGTTATGACTGGAAGAACAGGGGCTTAGAGTCCTGCCGAGGACACTAATGGGTTACCTTGTGGTTGCTGGGTTCTTGGAGAAGGTGAGAGGAAGGAAAGGGGAGATGCAAAGGAAAATCTCCCTCCATTTGTGTCAAATTATTTCTCTCCTGGAGGAAGTTGAGATAAATTATGGGGGTTTAATTTAATTTGATTTTTTAAATTAAAAAATTTAAATTGAAATGTAGTTGATTTACAATGTTGTGTTAATTTCTGTTGTACAGCAAAATGATTCGTATATATACATATATGTATGCTCTTTTTCATATTCTTTCCCATTATGGTTTATCAAGGATATTGAATATAGTTGCCTGTGCTATACAATAAGACCTTGTTGCTTATCCATCCTATCCATCCTATATATAACAGTTTGTATCTACTAATCCCAAATTCCCAGTCCACCCCTTCGCCAGGTCCCCTCCCCCTTGGCAATCACAATTCTATTCTCTGTGTCTGTGAGTCTGTTTCTGTTTCATAAACGTTCATTTGTGTCATATCTTAGATTTCACATAGAAGTGATATTCTGGTATTTGACTTTCTCTTTCTGACTTACTTCACTTAGTATGATCATCTCTAGCTGCATCTTGTTGCAAGTGGGTTGCTTTTTAAAGGTATTAATATTAATACAGATTCTGAGGTAGTGTGGCTCAGGTGGGGCTGGGATTCTGCATTTCTAACAAGCTTCCAGGTGATATCTATGCTGCTGGGCCCCACCTTCTGACTAGCAAAGGTGTAGGAACCTATAGCAGTCTGCGACTGGGTCTGGGGTGATCTGTGGCCAGGGTCCAAGATCAGTCTTTGCTTGGGGAACTGGGTCAGTCCATAACTTAGAAATTAGGAGTTGACCAGATTTTTGACTTTGATCAACAGGGCATCTGTCCTCCAGCCCTATAGTCATAAGTGAAGGAGAAGGAAGAGATTTCCCTGAGGTACAGGTAGGGTGTAGAGCAGATGGGGGAGGGATTCCTGAGCCATCAGAGATAGTCGCTTCTTGAGAAATTGTCCTATCTCCTAGGGAGGGTTTGGATAAGAGAATAAGCTCCTTTCCTGTGGAGATAATTTCTCCTTCCTCTGTTGCTCTAACCCCCCTCCCATCTGCCATATGGTCCTGATAAGAACATGTATTGTGAGTGCCACATCTAGGGGTCTCGTCCTCAGGCTTCAATGGCCAACTATGTATCAGTTTGGGAGGGGGACAGCATGAATAGAGAAAGGGAATAGTTGTTCTAGACTAAGAAAGAAAAAAGGGAGGAAAGGAAATCAACATGTATTGAGCTCCACCTGTATACAAGGCATAATACCACGTGTTTCTATATTAGACAACCATTTGATCTTCCCAATGATGTAAAAAAGAAATTTTTTTTACCTTGTTTTACAGATAAGGAAATAAAGGCCTATAGTGGCTGAAGAACATATCCATGGTCATTCGAGTTTTGGTAATACGAGATCAGGCTTGAGCAGATTGTATTGGAGGGGCCCCTGGTGTGGCTGGGGAAAGTGCCCGGGTGCAGTGGTAGAAGTCCTGGGATTGTCACATGAGGGGTGCAGAGAGAGAAGAGAATATGGCAGGGCCCACTCGTACTCCTCAGGAATCAGGATCCCCAGGTTTTAGCTGGGAATAAAGATTATACTTCCCAACCTCCTATGCAGCTGAGTGTGGCCATGTGTTAAGTCATGGCTAGTGAGGAGGGAGGGGAAGTGGTCCCTGAAGACCTTTACCACTTTTCACTTTTCTGTCCATTCCTGCTGGCTGGAACAAGGCTGTGAAGCTCAACCAGCCGTTTTGTGTCATGAGGCAGTAGGAATCTGAGCCCTGATGACTGCAGCCACCAAACTCATCTAGACTTCTAGAGTTCATAACTGCAAGAGACATGAACCTCTGTCTTATCTAAGCCACTGTTAGTTTGTTTCTTCTGTAAACTGAAAATAATCTTAACAAGTAGAAAGGTCAAGGGCATATTCTTCATCCAGGGCTGCAGTTCTCAAACCCAGATGCACTTAGAATGCTTAAATCTCCCCAATACCAACTGAATGAGACTTTCTGGAGGGTGCAGGGCTAGGCGTTGGTATTTTAGGCTCCCCAGATGCTTTCTGGTGTATAGCCACTGGTCTAGGAAAGTCAGGAAGGAGGTAGGGAAGGATGTTCACGGAAGTTGGAGGAGAACCAGGAGAGTAGCTGTGAAGCCAAAGGAGAAGAGAATTTGAGAAAGTAAACAGGTAGGTATCAATAACAAATGCCTCACTTGGAAGCTGAGAAGAAGCCGCTGAATTAGGTCACCAGGGATCATTGGTGACCTGACCGAGAGGTGTGAAGACAGGGTACTGTTTGAAATATTCTAAGGGGGGTTGAGTGCTCAGGAAATATAAGAAATCTCTAGTGAAAGGAAGAAAAGAGGCACTTAGCTTGATGGGATGAAAGTGAAAGTGAAGTCGCTCAGTTGTGTCCGACTCTTTGCAACCCCGTGGACTGTAGCCTACCAGGTTCCTCCATCCATGGGATTTTCCAGGCAAGATACTGGAGTGGGTTGCCATTTCCTTCTCCAGAGGATCTTCCCAACCCAGGGATCGAACCCGGGTCTCCAGCACTGTAGGCAGACGCTTTACCATTTGAGCCACCAGAGAAGGCACCTGATGGGATAGTGTTTCAATTTTATGATAACGACTTAATGGCCTTGAGTTGTGAAAGAGCAGGCCCTGTGCTAAGCCCTTCCCAGGCATCACCACCTCGTCTCACAGAACTCCTTTCTCTGAGATGGGGACTACAATTTCTGCTGTACAGATGTGGAAACTGACATGCCAATATGAAAAGACTGGCTCAAGATCAAGTGACTGGTAAGTAATGGGATCTGAACTTGAATCCAAGTCCACCTGATACAAGCTAGGACCACTCTGGGAAGGCCACCATCAGTATCAGGAGATCGTGAGCCTTTTTGTTGCCAGAGGGCAGGGGAGAGGTTTTGTGGTTTTTTTTTTTTTTTTGGCATGTGGGATCTTAGTTCCCTGACCAGGGATGGGAACCTGTGCCCCCTGCAGTGCAAGTGCAGAGTCTTAAACACTGGATTGCCAGGGAAGTCCTAGGCGTAGATTTTTGAGGAAGTGTGTTTCCTCTTGACTGCAGGGTTGCCCTCAGGTGGGAGGGGGAAACTTCTCTCCTGCAAGGAGGGGGCTGTTGAGAGGACGGAGGTCAAGCTTTCCCACAAGCACCCTGATCTCTTCAGGAAAGGAGGCCGGGTTACAGCAGGGCCACAGCCACAGGTAGGGACTCAGGGACCTGGAACTGCAGTGGTTTGTCTTCTGCCAGAAGAGACGGGAGTCAGCCTGCCTCTGACATGAATTTGAAGCCATGGGGCCTGGAGATAGAACCCGATTCCAGGCTCTGATAGTGCGAAGCCATGCAGAGCTGTTTATTAAATGTCCAAGGACACAGCTACTGATGGAGATGTAGGTGGGCTGCCCACACCTCGCATTCCCAGGACAGCCTGATCACTGGATCCTGTTGGGGTTGCAGATGAATTTGCCACGATCCCTAACTCTTTGATTCAAACAGCCATCCCTGGAGAAGAGCCCTAAGGGAGAGCCTACCCGTGTTTTCTGCAGAAGAGACTGGCTGACTGCTGCCTGCGCCACCTTTCAAGTCTCCCCGAATTATTAAGTCAACTACTGGGTGCTCAGAATGTCTCAAGTTCAAAGACTCGCAGGGTGGAGCCAGACGTCTGACGGAACTTCAGACACATTAGTGGGAGGAATATTAAGACGTGGCAGGCCAGGTTTATCGGGAGACTGGATAGGGATCAGAAGGAATACATTTTTATTCTGTGAGCTGCAGAGCATGGGACTCATCCTTCTGATGTCTGGGCCCTCAGTGGGTCTAACTTTTATGCAGGTTTCTTGGCTGTGGGGCTTGCATGGGAGGGGGTGAAGTGCAGAGGTTTGGGCCTGCAGGGGTCCACGGAGCCCTGGGTCGGGGGTCAGTGGGCCGCGAGGGGCGGGGAGGATGAGTGGGGATCTGGAGAAAAATGAGCAGAGGATGCTGCTCCCCAGCCCCATCTTCCACAGGGGAAGCTCTGGTTTTAATTTTTTATAAATCAAGGTTCCCAGCAATGTTATGTTTCACTTAAAAAATGGTTTTTATTGGCTTTAAAAAATCTTCAACGTGGTGGTAAGTTTTTGGAGTGAGAAAACTGGGTTTGGGGCCTGGATCAGACTTTGGTTAGCTGTGTGACTTGGCACACACTAGGCACATGGCTTAACCTCTTTGAGCTTGTTATCTGTAAAACGGAATAGAGAAGTCCTTCCTAATGCGGAGGTTCCCAAGACCCAGTGAGATAGTGTACACGAAGCTCCTAGAGCAGGGTTGGGCATGAAGCTGTTTGTGATGGAGGAAATAATTCATTTTCAAAACTGTTATGTTTAGAGAGGGAATTGCAGCCAAGAACTCTAGAGCTGAATGTGGCAAGCTCTTGGGTAACTCTTAGGGTGTGATGATTCGGCCCGGTCCCTTTCTAATTTCAGGTGCAGAAACAAGGCCTGGAGAGGTCATGTGACTTGCCCAAAGCCTGGCAGAGCCTTCTTGCTGAAGTGAAATTCTAACAGAGAAAAAGTTGTGGGTCAGGGTCTCAGTGCTACTAACTTATGTATTTGTTTTTCCTACAAATAGCTATTGAGCCCCTAGATATATGTCAGGAATAGCCTAGATGAGAGATTCTTGTCATTGGAGGTCTGTCTCAGGAACCACTTAGTATGACACTCCAGGTCTGTCCCAGTCTGGCCCTTGCCTTTCTTTCTAGGTCTTCTTCAGCCACTGCTTGTTTGTACACTGTGATCTGGAATCAAGAAACTTCTCATTGTTCTTTGGATTCATGAATCTTTTTCTTTAAATTGTTTATTTATTTCTTTATTTTTGGCTGTATCGGGTCTTAGTTGTGGCATATGAGATCTTCTCATTGCGAGGACTTCTCTCTGGTTGTGGTATGCAAACTCCAGTAGTTGCGACACGTGGGCTTAGTTACCCTGCGGCACACCCTGTGGCACGTGGGAATCTTAAACACTGGACCACTAGGAAAGTCCCTCACGAGCCCTTTAATTTGCTGCTCCCTCTACTGGAGATGCCCTTGTTCCCCTCTCCAACTGGAAAAGTATTCATTTGTCAAGGCTAATGTCACCTTCTCTGGGATGTCTTTCTCACTCACCTCCAGATACATTTTATTTTATATTATTTGTATAATCAAATTTTCATTACTTTTAAGCATTTCTGAGTTTTTATATAACTTCCTTAAGTTCAACACAACTAGTTTCTATCTGAATCAGGATTTGAACTTGGCCCTTTCTGATACCAAACTCATGAACATAGCCACCAGAACACATGGCCACTGAAGTGAATGGTTCCTTCTCTGGGCTCCCAGAACACCCCTGCTCTGTCAGGGAACTCATCTCATTTAACTGTATTCACTTGCTTGTGAGATTTCTAGGCAGAAGGACAGCATGGGAGTCATTGTGACTTATCAGCAAAGAATTGACAGGATAGATGCTCATGAGGTTAATACCAAAGGTAATTAATTTGCTCAGTTCTGGGTTAACCTCTCAATTTTTATGATATCGCTTATTACTCATGACAATCATGACTCTTGATGATTGTGATGATGATCACAATAATAATAGTGATGATTATTACTCTTTCCATTTCATATTTGGGCCCATTGAGGCTTAAAGAGTTAGAGTAACTTGTCCAAGTCCCATAGCTGGAAGAGGCAGAGTTGGGATTCAAACTCAAGTCTGGTTTATTCCAGAGCCCACTGTCTTAACTTCTATATTATACTGCTGCTCCTGGACATGTTCTGTCAGACCCTGGGGTGATACTGGGATGCAGAGACATGTGCCATACAGCTCCTTCCCTCAAGGAACTCACAGTCAAATGGGGAAGACAGATACCCCTCCATAAATAGATAATCATCACACATGCTATGATTCAGGGTAGCCCAGAAGAAGGAATGAGTAATTCATCAGACAGGGGGAGTGCCAGGGAGATATTTCATAGACGAGGGAATACCTGAGCAGGGTTTTGAAGGCTAAATAAGAGTTTTCCAGGAGATAAATGCAGTGAAAGGATACCCCAGGTGGTGAGATTAGCACATGCAAAGGAAAGAGAGAGAGACAGAGACAGAGATACAGAGAGAAAGACACTGAGTGGTTGGGAAATTCCAAGTGTTCTGAAACTTCATCCTGCCTGTCTCTTGTCCCCACAGCAGACTCTGTAGAAGATGTGGAGAGCCGTAGCTGCAGACAGTTGGTTGCATCTGCCGTGCTGAAGTTCTCATTTCTTCTCACACCTGTCTGTCTAGAAAGGAGCAGGTGGGCTGCGAAGCTCTGTGGGATCCTTCTCAGTGCTGGGGCTGAAGGAGAAATGATGGGACAGCCGCTCTGGGGATCAGAATCCAGCATCTGCTCCCCACCCGTCAGTCATGCAGTTTGGCTCCCTGCTGCCTTAGTGGGAGGAAGGGCTGGTGAGCGTGTGTGACCAAGACCCTTCAAAACTAAGGTGACCGTGAGGCCCTGGGGTGGGATCTGGAGGTGGAGGGCGGGTATACCGGTTGTCTTCCTGGCAGCAGTAGGAATAATCGAGTCCAGGGGCTGATTCAGAGGCTGGGTGGGTCTTCCCCTGGTCTCCTCAGCTGAAAAATACTGGGGGAGCTCACAGGTCCTTCCTGCCAAGCCCCTGCACTCACCCTAGGCCAGCCTGGCTCTGAGTGGGGAGCCTAGCATGCCAGTGAGGGTGGGGGCTGGTACAATCACGTTTCCTTGGATAGAGGTGCTGAGGGCTGGGGGACCCTGGACACCCAGGGCCCACAAACTCAGTTGCTCCCCTGACTGTAGGTACCCAGGTTGCTGGTTTTACCTGTGTTTCTCCACGGGGCGAAGGCCCTGATATCCAGCTTCACCTTTGGGAGGAAGCCCCCCTGCCCCTGCTCCTCTAGGGGGTTGTTCTTGGTCGCTGATCCCCAGTGTTATCTGGGAAGCTGCTTCACTCAGGAAGGTCCCACCCTGCCCCACCGTGGGGCTTCCCATTCTGCCTTGGCACTTATGTCCAGGTTAAACCCTCAGGTGCAGCTGAATTAGACTCAGTTCAGCCACCTCACCTTGGCTCCAGCTAATTCTGGTTTGGAACCCAAGTTGCCCCCCAGCCCCACTCAGCCGCCTGCACAGCGGGGTCCGTTTCCTGGCCTCTTCCCTTTCTTCCTCAGCCTCATACGCGTGTGTCTGAGGACACGTGTCAGTCAGTGGTCACACCGTCTTGGCTGGCTGGACTGTGTTGGGGGGTGTGTGCGTGTCCACAGAGGCTCATGGGCAGTTGTTACCGTGTGTTCGCTGCAGCCTGGCGCTCAGCCCACCGTGAACATGAACATATGTGGTGTGGCTGGTGAGGGGCATCAGGATACATGACATTTGGATACACAGGTGTGTGTCTGTCTCTACACAAGGACAGATCTCTTAATACATGTGTGTGCCTGCATACACATGTGTGTGGTTATCTGAGTGTGTCTGTGAGTGTCTGTCCTAGTCTGAGATGGGCCCTCTGTCTACTCTGAAAGAAAAGGGGACAGCGGCCAATCTCCCTGTCGTTCCAGAAGGGCCCAGGCTGACTTGTCACCAAGTGAGTGCAGGTGAGCGGGCTCAGAGCCTCCTGGAACCTCTTGGCCTGACACCCTGGACGTCTCCAGCTGTCCCTGAGTCCCATAGCCTCTGCTCTGAGTACTTTGAGATCATTGGTTGCTCCGGCCCTGCTCCCATCTCTTTCCCTTGGAAAGTGTGTTCCTGGAAGAGGTCCAGTGTAAGTCTTGCCAGTTCACTCTGGACAGTGGTGCCCACCCCCCACCCCCCATTCTGTGGCCGTGTTAGGCCTTCTCTCCACTGCTGCCTTCTGGGCTCTTCCCTCTGTGGGCCAGCAGGGCCCCAGGACAGGCTCCTGGTCAGGGGCGGCTGTTCCTGAGGCTGAGGACTGCCAGAGGACTCGGGGCAGCGTGGAGGCACTCCCAAGGGCCCTGGTAGGGTCTGGGTGCCCGTCCCAACCTTCTCTTTGCCAACAAATCTCCGGATGGGCAGGAGGAACACTTGCGGGGAAATTACCAATTTAAATAGGAAATGCAAGCAATTTGGATGGAACCCCGGGATGGCAGTTTGAGAGCTCATTCTCTGCCCCGTGGGGGTTTGATTACAACCAACTTGGCTGGTAACGTGTGGAGAGGGCCAGAGAAATGGTTTCCAAGGAAACTCAGAGCTTTCTAAGCCCATTCTGGCTCAGGTGGGAGCCAGGGCTAGCCAGGAAATCAGAGGTTGTGCTCAGCACCACTGGGCTTCCCGCTCCTTCTGAGTCCCTGCCCGAGCTCTAACCTCCCAAACCTGGCCTGTGCTTCGGCTTCTGTCCACAACACTTGCTTCCCTCCTTTCTCCCTTTTCTCCCCCAGTCTCCTACTTTATCTCAGCCTTTGTCTGTTTAGACTTAAACATTTGGGAAAGTTAGCAAACAGCAAAAAAAAAAAAAAGCTACAAATGACTCCTGTTTATACAGGACCTACTATGCTCCAGAAAGGTCCCAAGATTTACTCCTATTATTTCCATCTTTACAGAAACCCTATGATGGAGAGGATACTAATCATGGGTGTGTGCTCAGTCATGTCCAAATCTTTGGGGCCTCTTGGACCTGTAGCCCGCCTGTCCATGGAATTTTCCAGGCAAGAATACTGGAGGGGCTTGCCATTTCCTATTCCAGGGGAATCTTCCCAGCCCAGGGATCAACCTGCATCTCTAGCTACTCCTGCATTGGCAGGCGGATTCTTTACCGCTGAGCCACCTGGGAAACTGAAGAAAAAATACTGTGTCCATCCAATCCCCTTTCCTTTTTCCTGGAACTACATGTCCCAGCACCCCTTGCTATCAAGTCAAGTCACATGACTGAGTTCTAGACAACGGAATTGGGTAGGAGCAATGTATGCCACTTTCAGGTCTGTCCTCTAAAAATACCACATTCAGTCTCCTATGTGTACTTGCACACTCTTTCCCCTTGTGGTCTGCTGAAAATCCAGTGAAGATCGTTGAGCCCTGGGGGATGGCTGAGCCACTGGACTGAATTGCTCTATAATCTTGTGAAGTAGAACCCTGGCTCCTGCTCACCTCCACTAGACTGGAACATTAGATTTGTTAAGCCGCTGAGGTTTTAAGGATTGGTTATTAAGCAGTTACCTAACTTGATAATGGTAATTCAGACAGTAAAGTGTCTGCCTGCAATGCGGGAGACCTGGGTTCGATCCCCAGGTCGGGCAGATCCCCTGGAGAAGGAAAAGGCAATCCACTCCGGTATTCTTGCCTGGAAAATTCCATGGATGGAAGAGCTTGGCTACAGTCCATGGGATTGCAAAGAATCAGACACAACTGAGCACTGGTTAACTTGATAATACAAAGCCTGAAAGGGGTATCCGTATCCTTGTTTTTCCAGGCAGGAAACTAACTCAGAAATGCTAAGTAACTCGCCAAGGTCACACAGCAAATAAGCGGCACATCTGAGATTTGAGCCCAGGCTGTAACTTTTCCACTATACCAGGCTAGCAGGATAAGCGCCCTGTATGAAAGGTGCATTAGCGTTTGTCTTTTGAGCTGTCATAGAAAGAAAGACACACAGCAGGATTAGGAGATGGAGAGGGAGGGAGTGTCTGGGTGGCAGGTGTGTAGAATGGTACATCACAGTGGCCAAGAGAGGTAGCGTTTCAAGGAAGGGGTGGTCAGTTGCGTCTAATGAGACCCAGCCAGGTGGAGGAGGAAGAGGGTTGAGAACAGGCCGTTAAATTTAATGACCTTGGTGACAGTTTCAGCTGAGTGATGGGGCAGACGCCAGGTTGGAGGGGACTTGGGGACAAGTTGGTGGTTGGATTGGTGAAGGGAAGAAGAGAAATAAGGGACAGTTTTAAGCAGAGGCCAGGCCAAGGGAAGGAATTTTGAGGAGAGTCAGTGGTTCGAAGGAGATTAAAAATAAAGAAGGGACTCATGACCTACATAATGCAAAGCACCTGAATGCGATGATTTTCCTTTTCGGCTTGGTTCTGGTGCGCACTCCCAGAGCTAAGCTGACAGGTCAGGAAGCAGGGAGGGAGAAGTTCAACATAGTCAGCAGGTCATGCAACATTAACTGGGCTGCAAGGCTGTCCCCTGAGTGGGCAAGCGGGTGGTGGCTGACGTGCTGTGATTGGAGAACCTGAAATTCTTCAGGGTTGTCTAAGACTATCTATTTTTTTTTCTTTATATTAAATATGAAAAATTTTCTTCGTATCCCTTCCAAGTTTTTTTTTTACCTTTATTGAGGTATAATTGACAAAGCTATAATATATTTAACATATACAATGTGATGATTTGATATAATATACTGTGTGAAAGGATTCCCACAACCCACTTAATGAACACACCCATCACCTCACATGTTTATCTCTTTATTTTTGTGAGAATGCTTAAGATCAACTGTCTTAGCAAATTTCAATTATACAATACAGTATTCAACCATAGTCCCCATGCTATATGTTAGCTCCCCAGAGTTTATACATAATATTATCATTTGATTAGTTTCAGGTGTTGTTGCTGATAAACCTAGATGATAAATCTGAGGAAGAGAGGGGTAGTCGCTTGTCTAGCTCTTACCACGTCTTCCTAGACCTCTGGCTGGAGCTTGCTCAGTCTCTCCAAATGTCCATTCTCTCCCAGTCTTCCTTGCAGCTATGTGTTCAGTTCAGTCACTCAGTTGTGTCTGACTCATTGTGACCCCATGAACCGCAGCACGCCAAACCTCCCTGTCTATCACCAACTCCCGGAGTTTACCCAAACCCATGTCCATTGAGTCAGTGATGCCATCCAACCATCTCATCCTCTGTCGCCCCCTTCTCCTCCTGCCCTCAATCTTTCCCAGCATCAGGGTCTTTTCCAATGAGTCAGCTCTTCACATCAGGTGGCCAAAGTATTGGAGTTTCAGCTTCAACATCAGTCCCTCCAATGAACACCCAGGACTGATCTTCTTAAGCATGGACTGGTTGAATCTCCTTGCAGTCCAAGGGACTCTCAAGAGTCTTCTCCTAGACCACAGTTCAAAAGCATCAATTCTTCAGCGCTCAGCTTTCTTTATAGTCCAACTCTCACATCCTCACATGACCACTGGAAAAACCACAGCCTTGACTAGACGGACCTTTGTTGGCAAAGTAATGTCTCTGCTTTTTAATATGCTAAGTTAGTCATAACTCTCCTTCCAAGGAGTAAGCATCTTTTAATTTCATGGCTGCAGTCACTATCTGCAGTGATTTTGGGGCCCAGAAAAACAAAGTCAGCCACTGTTTCCACTGTTTCCCTATCTATCTGCCATGAAGTGATGGGACCGGATGCCATGATCTTAGTTTTCTGAATGTTGAGCTTTAAGCCAACTTTTTCACTCTCCTCTTTCACTTTCATCAAGAGGCTCTTTAGTTCTTCTTCACTTTCTGCCATAAGGGTGGTGTCATCTGCATATCCGAGGTTATTGATACTTCTCCCGGCAATCTTGATTCCAGCTTGTGCTTCCTCCAGCCCAGCATTTCTCATGATGTACTCTGCATATACGTTAAATAAGCAGGGCAATAATATACAGCCTTGACATACTCCTTTTCCTATTTGGAACCTGTCTGTTATGTATGGACATGTACTAAGTTATTGACAAAAGCATGTGCTCAACTTCCCACCAGATCACACTCATATATGGAATGTTTGCCCTGAACAGTGTCTATTTCCCCTTTCCGTGGCTGGAACTTAGAAATGTCAGCGATGAGCCAGCTGTGGTTATATGGAAACAGGTAAGACGCTACTCAGCTGAGCAACCGCAAGAAGAAAGTTGGGCCCCTCCAGACCTTGTGGTAAACACTAGCCTACTGTTCTGGACCAATCTCTCTTTCTGGACTGGCTTGTGGGAGAGAAATGAACTT
The DNA here is from genome assembly GCF_019320065.1 of Cervus canadensis. Taxonomy (NCBI): domain Eukaryota; kingdom Metazoa; phylum Chordata; class Mammalia; order Artiodactyla; family Cervidae; genus Cervus; species Cervus canadensis. The sequence goes on from NC_057387.1 coordinate 105,498,530, forward strand.
CCACTGTGAGTCTCCTGGTTAAAGCAGCTTGGCCTACACCTTAATTAACATTCATCCTTCGCTCTTCTCCATGTCTCCTTCCACAGTGCCCTTCACCATTCAGCCGTTTCCCCATCCCTCCTCTTTCCTTTCCCCTTTTATTTTTTTCTCTCCCTAGCTCGGCCATATTCTTTCAGTCTCCTCCTCACAATCAGAACATCTTTACTTATCCTTGTTTCTTCTGTTTTTATTCCTTTCTTCTTAAAATTCTTTTAAAAAGATAGATGGATTTATTAAGATAAAAATTCACGTAGCATAAAATTCACCATTGTAATCATTTAAAGTGTACAATTCATGATCAATTGATTAAAATTTTTCTTTTACACTGATGGTATTCTTTCATTTTCTTTAGAGCCCCTCCAAGTGAGCCCTTGAAATGTCAGTGTTTCCCGGGTTCTGTCCTTGGCCTTGCTCTTCTCTCCTCTGCACACTCTATGTGCTCTCTTTGGGCAACCTTATCTACTTTCTCAGTTTCTATCCCACCTGAAGACATCAGATCTGCATCTCCAGCTTGATCTCTTTCTTGAACTTCAGACTGATGTCATTTGCCTGATGGGTTCCACTTCTTTAGCGGTCCAAAGGTCACCCTGGGGATGCTGCATTGCATACCTCCAAGGGGGCTCCAGGGACTGAGTCACCTCAATTCAACACATCCATATCAGTTAGGAGACTTGCAGGGGTACATAGCATGAAACTCAACTCAACATGCCTCCAGCAATAAGGAAATGCATTGGCTCACAGAGGAGGACGGGTTGAGCTTCTGGGCGGCTTGATCCAGTGGTCCAATAAGTTCATTCAAAGTCCAGGTTTTTCTCTTGATTATACTCTTCTTCTAAAATTGTCTTAGTCCACGCCTCTGAGTTTGAGGAGTGCTGTTGGTAGTGATCAGGACTACTTGTTTCCTTCTCATCAAGGGAGAGCTCCTTTCCCGAAAATGTTGAAGAAAGATACTTTCTTTCGGTCTGAGTGAGTCAACTTATGGTCTCAATGCCAGCAAAATCACAAGGGGAATGCTATTTGACTTAGCCCTAAGCTCCGTACCAGTGGTAGGCAAGGAAGATTATTATGGGCTGGGCTTATTATGATTGGGTTATATGATCATGTCCTCCCTGGATCTGGAGTGAATTCCCCAGACTGAATCTGTGTGACAGGTGGCAGATGGGTTGAGTTGATGTTGGGCAGCCAATTACAATGTCAACCCCAATATCAAAAGTTAAACTCACCACATCTACTCATTCCCCTCAACCTTGGCCTTCCTTCTGTATTTTCTATTTAAGTGAATAGTCCCATCATTAACTCAACCATTCTAACAGAAGCCAGAGTCATCCTCAGCTTTCTCTCTGTGGCCCCCACTCAATGATTTATTTAATCACCAAGATCCAGTATTTTTATCATTTGCGCTCCTGTCTCATATCTACTATCACCAATCTGACAGCTTTCTAATTGATTTCTTTTCTTTAGTCCCAAGACCCTCCACCCTACCCTTGCTGCAGCTACCAGAATAAGTTTTTCAAAATGCAAATCTGGTCTTTTTGGTTATCCCCTTGGCTTAAATCTTTCATTGGCTTCATATCATTTATAGGGGAAAATCCAACCTCTCCCCAGTGGTTGGGGGCTGGGCAGGATTTAAAGAAATGTATCTTGGCTATGAAGGGACCACAGCTCATACTGAAACATAGTCTCAATAGTATCAGTAAAGGTTTGTTAAGTTAAACAGAATGCTCTGTGGTGTGCTTCCTGTGTCTAAGGGCTAGGTGAAAGGGTGAGTGACTTAGGCTATGAGCCTGGATGAGGCAGGAAGCAATGTGAGTAGATGGAAGTTTGACAAGGCCCAGAATTTATGCTGCATGGTGGGTTCTTCTGCTTTTAACTGTAGTCTGGTGCTTATAGAGCTTTGATTTAGAAGGTAGACAGCTCAGGTTAACGTCAAAATCCTGATGTTGCTTTTTGCCACCTTGGGGCAGCTGTTAAACTCCCTAGACTCAGTACCTTCCTCTGCAAATGAGAAGAATAAAATTACCCACCTCATAGGTTTGTTGTGAGAATTTGGTGAGCTGATGCTCATAAAGCATTTGGAACATAGTAAATGTGTGAGAAATGTTACTTGTTCTTGTAGTCCCTTAGTTGAAATCTAATATATGTTAGTAATATTTGAAACAGATTAAAAAGTGTTTTATAGTACAAACTTATTGTATCAGTTCAGTTCAGTCGCTCAGTCAAGTCTGACTTGTTTCAACCCCATGGACTGCAGCACGCCAGGCTTTCCTGTCCATCACCAACTCCTAGAGCTGACTCAAACTCATGTCCATTGAATTGATGATGCCATCCAATCATCTTATTCTCTGTTGTCCCCTTCTCATCCTGCCTTCAATCTTTCCCAGCATCAGGGTTTTTTCAAATGAGTCAGTTCTTCACATCAGGTGGCCAAAGTTTTGGAGTTTCAGCTTCAGCGTCAGTCCTTCCAATGAATATTCAGGACTGATTTCCTTTAGGATGGAATGGTTGGATCTCCCTGCACTCCAAGGGACTCTCAAGAGTCTTCTCCAACACCATAGTTCAAAAGCATTAATTCTTCAGCACTCAGCTTTCTTCATAGTTCAACTCTCACATCCATACATGACTACTGGAAAAACCATAGTTTTGACTAGATGGACCTTTGTTGGTAAAGTAATGTTTCTGCTTTTTAATATGCTGTTGAGGTTGGTCATAACTTTTCTCCCAAGGAGCAAGTGTCTTTTAATTTCATGGCTGCAGTCACCATCTGCAGTGATTTTGGAGCCCAAGAAAGTCAAGTTTCTCACTGTTTCCATTGTTTCCCCATCTATTTGCCATGAAGTGATGGGACCAGATGCCATGATCTTAGTTTTTTGGATGTTGAGTTTTAAGCCAATTTTTTTACTCTCCTCTTTCACTTTCATCAAGAGGCTCTTTTGTTCTTTGTTTTCTGCTATAAGGTTGGTGCCATCTATGTATCTGAAGTTATTGATATTTCTCCCTGCAATCTTGATTCCAGCTTGTGCTTCATCCAGCCCAGCATTTCTTGTGATGTACTCTGCATATAAGCTAAATAAGCAGGGTGACAATATACAGCCTTGATGTACTCCTTTCCCTATTTGGAACCAGTCTGTTGTTCCCTGTCCAGTTCTAACTGTTGCTTCTTGACTTGCATACAGATTTCTCAGGAGGCAGGTCAAGTGGTCTGGTATTTCCATCTCTTGAAGAATTTTTCACGGTTTGTGGTGATCCACACAGTCAATGGCTTTGGTGTAGTCAATAAAGCAGAAGTAGATGTTTTTCTGGAACTTTCTTGCTTTTCAATGATCCAGCGGATGTTGGCAATTTGATCTCTGGTTCCTCTGCCTTTTCTAAACCCAGCTTGAACATCTGGAAGTTCACAATTCATGTACTGTTGAAGCCTGGCTTGGAGAATTTTGAGCATGACTTTGCTAGATTGTGAGATGAGCGCAATTGTGCAGTAGTTTGAGCATTCTTTGGCATTGCCTTTCTTAGGGATTGGAATGAAAACTGACCTTTTCTAGTCCTGTGGCCACTGCTGAGTTTTCCAAATGTGCTGGCATATTGAGTGCAGCACTTTCACAGCATCAACTTTTAGGATTTGAAATAGCTCAACTGAAATTCTGTCATCTCCACTAGCTTTGTTCATAGTGATGCTTTTGAAGGACCCACTTGACTTTGCATTCCACGGTGTCTGGCTCTAGGTAAGTGATCACACCATCCTGGTTATCTGGATCATGAAGATCTTTTTTGTATAGTTCTTCTGTGTATTCTTGCCACCTCTTCTTAATATCTCCTGCTTCTGTTAGGTTCATACCATTTCTGTCCTTTATTGTACTCATCTTTGCATGAAATGTTCCCTTGGTACCTCTAATTTTCTTGAAGAGATCTCTAGTCTTTCCCATCTTATTTTTTCCCTCTATTTCTTTGCACTGATGACCGAGGAAGGCTTTCTTATCTCTCTTTGCTATTCTTTGGAACTCTGAATTCAAATGGGCATATCTTTCCTTTTCTCCTTTGCCTTTAGCTTCCCTTCTTCTTCTTTTTTTTATAAGGAGATGAATTAATATTTTCTCTCAAATACAAACACAAGTTTTCCTATTGATTGTTTTCAATTTGTTAAAGTTTGGGGTGGGACGTCTTTAAGTGTGTATTTTTCTATATGACTAATTTAAAAAGTTAAAATCCATCAGAATGAAATTAATACCAAATATTAAGTTCATGAGGCATACTTCTAAGGAACACTGGGTTCCACTGAACATCATTTAAAAACTGTGGGTCTAGCCCTGCTTTGTATAATGCGGGATCCACGGACCACGTGTGGCTATTGAGTTCCTAAAGTTGACCTGTCCAAGCTGAGATGGACTATAAGTGTAAAATACACACATGAGACTGCAAAGACTTAGCACAAAAAAAGATTGTAAAAATTTCATGAATGAGTTTTCTACTGATTACATGTTGAAATAGTATTGGGGATATATTGGGTTAAATAAATATACTGTTAATATTCATTTCACCTGTTTCTTTTTACTTTTTATAATGTGGCTGCTAGAAAATTTAACAATAGACATATGGCTCCCATTGTATTTTACTGAGGTAGACTGATCTAAGCTTTCTGGAGCATTCCCCCACTCTGGAAGTCTTGGTCTCTCTGTCCACTTTGCTGTCTTTGACTTGTTTGAGATCCCAGCCTCCACCTCTTGCTCTGCACATCCTGTGAGTGACCCTTGGCCAGAGAGCTGCCATTCTACTTTGGGGATTTGCGAGTTCTCATTTAGAACTCCCTTGGTCCATGCTGCCATCTCCTGTGGGTGGAGCCCAAGACTCAGGAGCAGAGCCTGAGGTCCCTGGAGACTTCATTAGGGCCAGTCCCTGTGTGTAAAACTCAGCAGAGCCTTTGGCTGCATGGGGGCAGCTGGGTGCTGGGCAAAGCACACTTTCTGTATCCCTGGGGCATGCTGCGCCCCCTCCCTCCCAACAAGTGCTCTTGGATTTCTGCACAGTGTAATGGCGAGCAGTGGTGAGAACACAGGTGTGAAAGTCAGAGGCTCTCATCCTCGCTCCACCTTATTAGCTATGCTTGTTTCTTGGTCTCTTTGTGCCTCAGTTTCCTCTTCTGTGAAATGGGGGTAATACCAACTTCTGAGAATTACTGGTAGACCTCAGCGGGAACATGCATGTAGACTGCCTAGCCAAGTGCCTGGCATATGTGTAGGCACTCAGAGATCTTCCTTCTTCTCCCCACCCCATCCCCCATGCTTAGGGGGTGGGGGCGGGGGAGTAAGTTTTGGTGAAAGAGAAAGCAGAGAACAGGCAGAGAGGGCTCAGAATAGAACGATCAAGGCCACCAGAGGAAGACATCCCAGCTGCCCATTTTTGCCCAGGGTTAGCCCTGCGGGAGAAGGCAGGGCTGGGGCTGCTCCGAGCTCCAGGTTAATGAGGACCCGGAGCCCACTCGCTGCTGTCACCATTGATTTTTCGCTCTAGGCAGCTTGCAAGCTGCCCCAGGAGTCAATGTCGGAAGGTGAAAACAAATTTCTAAAATTAGCCCAGAATATACTGCAAGAAAGAAAAAAAAACCTTTTTGCGTGACAAATTATAATGAAACAAATGCCAGAGGAAGGGATCATAATGGGGAAGGCAGGGGACAGGCAGCAACCCCCACCCCCCACCCCCCACCCCCGTTGCCTCCAGCCCCTCCCAGCTCACTGCGTCGGCGTCGGGGGAGACTCGGTCCCTGTTTGTAACCATCCCATCTACCCGGCAGCATGCGCAATCCATCAACACGCAGACGCACACACAGCACATTCTCGCGTCTTGTGGGTCACATCAGGCAGCCATTAAACAAGCAAGAAAAGATAGTCCTGCTGCGTGCTGACTTGGGGATGGTGGGAAGAAGGGGCACAATTTGTACCCTGTTGGTGGTCCTAGAAATCATTCCATCTTGCCGGAGGGCTTGTAAGAGCCAGGACACCATTTAGATTTTTGGCTAAGTTACTCTGCTGGGCAGGGTCAGATGTGACCGTTTGCACCAGGCTGAGAATCTCGGACGTGACAGTTTTCAGCTCACCCTCTGTGACAGTGTGTCTGAGGCCCATAAACGTTACTATCTGAAATGAGCACTCTTGCTGAAGCCCAGACGCCTATGTGTCTTTCTTTTGCAGTCTTCCCACATCCCCCACTACTGACAAGCTATAAGAAGGAAGGAAATAAACAATGAATTTCAGGAGAATCATTTTGTGCAGGGAGATCGCCTCCTGGGACCCATCGCCCAGACTGTGGTGTTATATCAAAAGAGCTTCCGGAATGGGTGTGTGAAGGGGGAGGTCACTTATTGTGGCTCTTGCAACTCAGACATGATATAAAATGAGTTGAAGAAAAACCCAGTGGATCTCCCATTCTCAGCAGACTCTGGGATGTTCTAAGAGCACTTAGCTCTGAGTTAGAAGGTTCTTGGTCTGTTGTCTGCTGGTTCTGGGATTGGGAAATCATTACAGTGCACAGCAGCTGGAAGAACTCGAGTTTATGGTCCCAAATGTGCCAGAGGAGCTAGTCACCGGTTGGGCAAAGACATCCAACAGTCTCCTTTTGTAAAGTAGAGTCCAGGGAAATAACCAAGAAGGAAAACAAATGAATACTCACATTTGTAGCTGTGTACATTGTAAATGTAAAATATTGTAAACAACCAAATGTACAACTTCTGGGCATGGTGGTATCACGGGGCGCTATGTGGGGTCTCAGGGTAAAACAACTAGAGTGGGATGTGATGATCTGAAGGGAGTGCAGAGTGACTTGTCCCCTGGGACTGCAGCGGGGTTAAATGAGGATGTGCACACTAGAAGAAGCAAGTCATGATGAAAATAATCAGGACTTTATAGACTGATTATAAATTCCACAGGACCACAGAGGTAGTTCTGGAAGGGCCCTTAGTGGTAACCTGGTCTCACACTTCGTCTCACTAGTTGATTAATTCAATAGATAATGTTTTTTGAGCAGCTGTTGTAATCCAGGTATGTGCTAAGGAACTGGGGAAATGATGTTGAGTTAACCCTCAAATCCTGAGCCTCATAACCTTCAAAGTGGAGGGCATAAGCCCTTCTAAACCGCTCTGACAATCCGTGGCCACCTAACATTCATGGGAGACCTGCCCCATTGCTGGCTAGGGGCTGAAAGCCGCCTCTCTTGTTCCTTCCGCATTAAAGTGAGCACTACCCTCTGGATTCACACTGAAGAGGCCTCTTCCTCCTACAGACTAACTCACGTGTTTTCAAGATTGGAGAGCGGATTTAGAAGCCCCAATCCCGGTGCGCTTGCTTTGGTCACACCCCGGGGAAGAGACGCGCTCAGAGCTGCCGTCCCCTGTCCTGGAACCGCGGGTGGCCTGTCTGGGCTGGGTTGCTCTCCAGGCCGACTGTCACCAAGGGAGATTTTCCCCGAGGGATGGCAGACTCTTTGGCTGGTCTAACATGGGCTGGCTCCCACAGAGTTGTAGATCTTTTAGGCTGTTCAGTTCTTGATGAGAAGGAGCTGAGATCGAGTCCCCTAGAGGTGCACTGGATAAGGTGGGAGGATGACTAATTAAAAAAAAAAATTGTATTTATTTATTTATGGCTGGGCTAGGTCTTCATTGTCACTCGGGCTTTTCTCTAGTTACTCTCTGGTTGAGGTGAATGGGCTTCTCATTGCTAGGGCTTCTCTTAGTGCAGAGCACAGGCTCTAGGGCACATGCGCTTCAGCAGTTGTGGCTCCTGGGCTCCAGAGCACAGGCTTAGTAGTTGTGGCTCACAGGCTTAGCTGCGGCATGTGGGATCTTCCCGGACCAGGGATTAAACCCATGTCTCTTGCGTTGGCAGGCAGATTCTCATCCACTGAGCCACCAGGGAAGCCTGGATGAGTGATTTTCTGACATTACCCTGTGCTGACTTTCTTAGTCCCTGCCACCCCCAAACTCAGTCTCAAGTTCTTTGATCTCTCCAAAATTGAGAGGCACACTTTCTTCACCTTCTGTGAGGAAGGGTTAATCCTGGAGTCTGGGGTTCTGAAATTCAGTCCCAGTGGTTCCAACATTCAGTCCCAGTGGTGCCTTCCCAATTTCTCCCAAGCAGACCAGGGGCCCTTAGTCAGTTAGAACCCTTGGCGACCAGCCCTGACATTGAGGATTCCCAGGGTGGGTCTGGGGTTGATGCCTCATGCTCAGCAGTATTTGCAATACTTGCAGGGAAGTTATCTGTCTCCTTTTCCTTGCCTAATGTATCCAGTTAATCCTGGTGCTGCTGTTCACTAACTGTGTGACCTTGGGCAAGTTCTTTGGCCTCTCTGAATGTTGTCTACAAACAGGTAGAGAAAACACTGGTACCTGTCTCATAGGGAGTAATATTGAAAGTGTTAGTTACTCAGTCATGTCTGATTCTTTGTGACCCCGCGGACTGTAGTCCGCCAGCTCCTCTGTCCTTGGAATTCTCCAGGAAAGAATATGGGAGCAGGTAGCTGTTCCCTTCCTGACCCAGGTATCAAACTCCAGTCTCCTGCATTGCAGGCAGATTCTTTACTGTCTGAGCCACAATGGAATTTCACTATAACTACTAAATGAGACAACCAATTAAAACAGCTTAGTACCCTTCCAGGCACACTACAAGCACCCAGAATATTTGCTCTCACTGTTTATCACTCAGTTGTCCTTTGTGAAAAGGAGGCACCTGGAACTGGCCCCCAGACCCCAGGCTTGATAGTGCCAAAGAACAACAGGACTTCTTTCGCTAGCATTTTAGACCCTAGATGCACATTTCTAAGGACTGCATTAGTCTTTTAAAACCATCGAAAGTTTACACTTACTGAGACCTCCCCCTATACACAAGTCACCCCAATACCACCCAGAAGCTGCCAGGCTCACAGTTTGGTGTTATCTTTCCACAGCTTTCCCCCCCTCCCCAAATCCTTTAAAAAATTGGCTCAAACTGCACACATTGCTTTGTAACCTGCTATTTTTCATTTAGTATTTCACTATGTCAGTTAGTGATCAGTGCAAAGAAATAGAGGAAAACCATAGAATGGGAAAGACTAGAGATCTCTTCAAGAAAATTAGAGGTACCAAGGGAACATTTCATGCAAAGATGGGCTCAGTAAAGGACAGAACAGGTATGGACCTAATAGAAGCAGATGATATTAAGAAGAAGTGGCAAGAATATACAGAAGAACAATTCAAAAAAGATCTTAATGACCCAGATAATCATGATGGTGTGATCACTCACCTAGAGCCAGACATCTTGGAATGTGAAATCAAGTGGACCTTAGGAAGCATCACTAGGAACAAAGCTATTGGAGGTAATGGAATTTCAGTTAAGCTATTTCAAATCCTAAAAGATGATGCTATGAAAGTGCTGCACTCAATATGCCAGCAAATTTGGAAAACTCAGCAGTGGCCACAGGACTGGAAAAGGTCAGTTTTCATTCCAATCCCTAAGAAAGGCAATGCCAAAGAATGCTCACACTAGCACACAATTGCACTCATCTCACACACGAGCAAGTAATGCTCAAAATTCTCCAAGCCAGGCTTCCACAATATGTGAACCGTGAGCTTCCAGATATTCAAGCTGTATTTAGAAAAGGCAGAGGAACCAGAGATCAAATTGCCAACATCCGCTGGATCACTGAAAAAGCAAGAGCATTCCAGAAAAACATCGACTTCTGTTTTACTGACTATGCCAAAGCCTTTGACTGTGTGAATCACCACAAACTGTGAAAAATTCTTCAAGAGATGGAAGTACCAGACCACTTGACCTGCCTCCTGAGAAATCTGTATACAAGTCAAGAAGCAACAGTTAGAACTGGACATGGAACAACAGACTGGTTCCAAATAGGGAAAGGAGTACATCAAGGCTGTATATTGTCACCCTGCTTATTTAGCTTATATGCAGAGTACATCACAAGAAATGCTGGGCTGGATGAAGCACAAGCTGGAATCAAGATTGCAGGGAGAAATATCAATAACCTCAGATACATAGATGGCACCACCCTTATGGCAGAAAGTGAAGAAGAGCTAAAGAACCTCTTGATGAAAGAGGAGAGTGAAAAAGTTGGCTTAAAATTCGACATTCAGAAAACTAAGATCATGGTCTCTGGTCCCATCACTTCATGGCAAATAGATGCGGAAACAATGGAAACAGTGAGAGACTTTACTTTCTTGGGCTCCAAAATCACTGCAGATAGTGACTGCAGCCATGAAATTAAAAGATACTTTCTCCTTGGAAGAAAAGCTATGACCAACCTAGACAGCTGAAAAAGCAGAGACATTACTTTGCCAACAAAAGTCCGTCTAGTCAAAGCTATGGTTTTTCCAGTAGTCATGTATGGATGTGAGAGTTGAACTATAAAGAAAGCTGAGTGTCGAAGAATTGATGCTTTTGAACTCTGATATTGGAGAAGACTCTTGAGAATCCCTTGGACTGCAAGGAGATCCAACCAGTCTATCCTAAAGGAAATAAGTCTTGAATATTCATTGGAAGGACTGATGCTGAAGCCGAAACTCCAATACTTTGGCCACCTGATGTGAAGAACTGACTCACTGGAAAAGACCCTGATGCTGGGAAAGATTGAAGGCAGGAGGAGAAGGGGACGACAGAGGATGAGACGGTTGGATGGCATCACCGACTCAATGGACATGAGTAAGCTTTGGGAGTTGGTGATGGACAGGAGGTCTGGCGTGCTGCAGTCCATGGGGTCACAAAGAGTTGGAGATGACTGAGCAACTAAACTTAACTGATGCCATTTAGTGTATTTGTATGCCATTTTTATTGTTAATGGGTTTATGGTTGTCAGTTGTACAGAGGAACCATAACTACTGGACCATGATTGTTTCCAGTGTTGCGCCATAATAACCAGTGCTGTGATGAACATTCTGGATTATTCTCTTAGTGTCACAGCCATGTTGACCATGTTGACTAAAGCTCCAAGTTCTATTAAAACCTGCCACTGTTCAGTCCCATTTCTGTGCTGTCCACCTCAATCCTGTCCTTGAGCAGTTATTGTCTTGAAGCCAAGTTCAGGACCTGACATTTATCTCTGTTTTATTTTATCTTATTAGATTCAGCCCATCAGTCCAGACTGTCTAGAGCCATCTGGATCCTGTTGATGTTTTTTGCAATCTGCCTTATTTTTTTTTCTTTTTGTAAAAAAAATCAGCTACAAGTTTGGTGAACAGGCCTATTATGTTTTCAACTCAGTCACTAGTAAAAATGTTGTACAGGTCAAAGTTAAGGACAGAGCTCTGTGGCTGCCCAGCAGAGACCTTCTTCCAGGTTTGAGCAGCACTGATGGGTTTCAGCAAGTTACAAATTTTCCTAAATTGAACCGGCATTCAGCTCACATCATCCTGTAAGTTTATAATAAAGTTTTCAAGACAAAGTTGGACCAGATGGTCTCAACATCTAGGCTCAGTCAAGGGGAACCATCCCCAGAAGCAGAAGTTCAGGTTCTGGATGGAAAAACTGGGTTTCTCTTGAGTTTCTGTCTTCACTGGGGCACTTGGCCACCTGGTCTACCACCACTTTCTTGGTGACCCAGGGTGAGGGCTCCCCAGGGTTACTGTCTCCCCCATCACTCAGAGAAGGCCCTGGGGAATGGCTGATAGTACCAGCTGAGTCTGAGTAGGAGTGGTATCTGATACTGAAGGAACCCAGTTGGGGAGCAGCATCTCTGTGGAGCTTCAGCCCTCACTGCACATACTGCACTGCGTGAGGACACCAGGGGTGTGTGAAACCACGAGCCCCCGGCCTTTACCATCTGCAGGAACCACCAGTCATTGAAAGAGTAGTTCAGGGCCTGGCAGAAAGCACAGACTCCAGGTTAGGTATGCGTCCGCTAAGTGACTGTGGACAAGTCCCTTCCTTTCCTCTGAGTTTTGGGTCCTTGTCTGTTAAATGGGGATGAACACTATTTACCTTGTAGGGTGGGGCTTTCCTGGTGGCTCAGCAGTAAAGAATTTGCCTGTATTGAAGGAGATGTAAGAGATGCAGGTTTGATCCCTGGGTTGGGAAAATCCCCTGGAGGAGGGCATGGCAACCTCCAGTATTCTTGCCTGGAGAATCCCATGGACAGAGGAGCCTGGCAGGCTACAGTCCATAGGATCGCAAAGAGTTGGGCATGACTGAAGGGACCGAGTACGCACGAATGCACCTTGTAGGGTCTGCTATGTGAATTTAACCAGAGAAAGTAGAAACAGCACATGTGGTACAGTGGAGGCAGACTGGTCATGCATGGGCTAGATTTGGCCAGCTGATGTGTTTTGTTTGGCCTCATAGCATTAAAAAAAACTCTGAGGATTTCACTTACAACTCTGGATGCTAGCTTCTCTTGAAAAGTTGGAAGGTCTGGCAAGGTTGTCCCCCACTTCCTGTGCATGGTAGCAATATGGTAGACCCCAGTGACTGCTCCCATGGACAGCCACCTTTTCTACATGCCATGATGTCCTCCACTCAAACGCATATGCCTGAGCACTTTTGCCCATCCAGCTCGAGCTGCTATCCTTGCAGGCCTGCGTCCTGGCAGTAACTGAGTGCATCACCCCAGTGGCCTGTGGCTGGCTCAGGAATCAAATTGCTTAGCCTGCATGTGACCTCTCAGTGGCTCAAGTCCTTCTTGCATCAAACTGGCATAATAATGACAGCTACAGAGATCGTGTCTGTTTTGCTTCTTGGTTGGCACCCCATGGAGTGGTGCAGTCTGTGTGGCCACCTTTGGTGTCTTCAGCTAGGGTACTGATGGAAACCAGTGGGAGGGAAAGTGAAAGTGAGAGTTGCTTTGTGACCCCGTGGACTATACAGTCCATGGAATTCCGTAGGCCAGAATGCTGAAGTGGGTAGCCTTTCCCTTCTCCAGGAGATCTTCCCAACCCAGGGATCCAACCCAGGTCTCCTGCATTGCAGGTGGATTCTTTACCAGCTGGGCCGCAAGGGAAGTCCAAGAATACTGGAGTGGGTAGCCTATCCCTTCTCCAGCAGATCTTCCCGATCCAGGAATCAAACTGGGGTCTCCTGCATTGCAGGTGGATTCTTTACCAACTGAGCTATCAGGGAAGCCTGGTGGGAGGGGAGGAGTCCCAAAGTTCAGGGAAGCAGCAAGCCCAGAAATCATCATAATTACAGAAACCTCTGGAAATCACCCCCAGGGAAAAGGATGCCCGCAGGTAGACATACACACAAAGTAGTGGAAGCTGCCGTCTGTCACCGAGGCAGCCTGCAACGGTAGCCCTGTCCCCAGGTTATGGAGTCCTTCAGTCTCCTAGGGCCGCTTCTCTTCAAGGGTCCCCATGACTCATGTCTTTTTCCCACATCAGTCTCCTCTTCTCCTTAATGTGGTAGTGGCTTGTATACGTGGATTTTCTGAAATCAGAACCACTCGCTGTGAACCTCAGAGGGGCAAGGACTTCGCAGAAAAGAGAGCAGCCTCATCAGGCCACAGGTAGTGAGCAGCTGGGAAACCAGAACTTTAAAATTTTCATCCTAAAAAAGCTTGTCGGAGCTACACACAGGATCGCCCAGTGCAGTGCTTTTGCGGGAGAGCGAGTGGACTTAATCATCACTTCTACTTGTCCAGAAGTGATTTGAAAGTGCTGGCCTAGTGAACAGCAGTCTTCTGCTTGCAAAATTTCAGCCCAGAACTCTGGCCTGTTGTACCCGTTTTTACTGACTCACTGCTGGCTGTGCATATTAGCAGATTTCAAAGCTACCTTCCGTGTCTGCACCTTGCTAGAGACCTGCCTCCTCTGGGCGGCAGTGTTTAATGAACCCCATTGGGCATAGGTGTTAGAGACACTAGGATTTGATGCCTTCCTGTCATGCAAGTCTTTCCCACTTTCTTGAAGCCACCAACTGTACACCCCTTAATTCATTCTCTTTTCTGCCTTCAGAGGGCCAAGACCATCTCAACATTTCTCTGTAAATTTACTCAACACCTTCTTTTCCCCTCCTGCCTCCCAGTTCAATAGTTCAAATCAACATCAGTGTGCACCTACTGTGTGCACTGTGGATGGCAAAACCCAGGTGACAAGGTTTCCCATCTCCTCTTCAAATGTATCACCCCTCCCCACCTCCTCCTGCAGGGCCAGCTGCACCCTGGGCTCTAGATTGGTGAACTATGGCCCAGGGCCAAATCCAGCTCATCATCTATTTTTGTCAATAAAGTTTTATTGGAATGCAGCCACATATTTGTTTATGCATTGTCTTTGCACTATAGCGGCATTTTGGTAGTTGCGAAAGAGGCTGTATGGCTTGCAAAGCTGAAAATATTTGCTCTCTGGACTTTTACAGAAAAAGTCTGCATATCCTTGGTTTAATCTGGAGCCTTCCTGCCTCCCCCTGCCCCCAGGAACTCAAGTTGTGCATGATCCCTCTGTCTCCCATGCCTTCATTCTCTTCCTCTCCTGGAGAAGCTCCTCTCTGGTCCAGGCTGTCTGTATCTTACAAAACCTCCCTCTCTGTTCATTGCCAGACTTCCCAGAGGAGCAGTCTACACTTGCGGCCTCCATGTATCGATCTTTTCAGGCACTGATGCACCTTCTCTGGATGGAGCCTGGGAGCTGGGGGAGGGGCCTGCTGAGACCCCCCTTCCCCAACCTCCCACCCATCTTGTTTCCAGTCCTGCTGAGGCTCACCAAGTATGTGGGGGAGCCGGGAAGGAAGCAGGATCCCAGAGAGGAAAGAACATAGGCTGGGGTATCAGATGAGCCTGGGGACCCTGCCACTTGCTGGATGGTGACCTCAGGTTGGTCCCTGCATCTCAGGCACCCTCTCTGTTTTCTCATGTCTATAGTGGGGTGAGACGACCTACCTCTGGATCACTGAGATGATGGCGGGTGCTCTGCCCCCTTTCTCAGTCTCCTGGGGGGAGCCTGTCTGTCCTCCTTCCATTCCCTTCCTTTCCCTCTCATCCCTACCGGCTGGGGGTGAGGCCGGGCAGAATGCTGCAACACTCAGAGACAGAGGGGGTGGGGCCCATGGCCTGGCCTTGCTGTGGACTCCAGATTTCCTCCATCTGCCCCTCCCCAGGCTGGTCCTTTCTCCCCCTTACACGAGGCTGTAAGTGAGCGTGCCCAGCCGATGGCAGGCTGCAGAAGGAACTGTCAGAGGCACAGGTGCTGGGGCCTGGCAGAAGAGGCCAGGCCTGTTGCTATGGAGAGAGAAATGTTATGCAGCTAACTTGTTTGACTGGCGGCCTTGAGAAATACCCATGTCCCTCCGGAGCCTCGGAGCCATCCATCACTCCAGAAAGGCTCCTTTCATGATGAGGGTTATCTATTTGGCTAATAAAACCGCAATCACAATCCCTTACATACAGACAGGCCTTCCCTTTTCACACATTTTATGGAGCCCTCTTTAGTTTATAAGGATCCTGAGGCTTCATTCTGTTCAGCTCTGACTCTGCCACTGAGACAGGCGTTTTGGGCCCGTGCTGGTTGCCGGGCACAGACAGTGAGAGATGAACCCGCACAGCCCTTGCCTCACAGGTGCTCCTCATTGCAAGAAGAGAGGGAAGGGAAAGAGGAGGTTCTGAGTACAGAGGGGGTGGAGGTGGCCTTGGAAGGCTGGAGGGACACCCCCATTTGAGAGTGGGAGGGAGGAGACAGAGAAGGATGAAATTACAGGGTAGCATGAAGGGAGTTA
This sequence comes from Cervus canadensis, assembly GCF_019320065.1. Taxonomy (NCBI): domain Eukaryota; kingdom Metazoa; phylum Chordata; class Mammalia; order Artiodactyla; family Cervidae; genus Cervus; species Cervus canadensis. The sequence continues at coordinate 105,514,240 of NC_057387.1, forward strand.
AAGACAATTACACATCTGCTCTGACCCGGGCACTGGTCCAGGCATTTGGCATACATTGATTCATTTATCATGACAACAGAATTCTTTGGTTGCAAGTGACAAAATCACAATGCAAACTGGTTTAGACAAAGAGATGTTTATTGGCTCAGGTGTCCAAACACAGGATGGGCTGTGTTGACCAGGCATCTGGAGTCTCATTTTCATGCTCCCAGCCTCCCCTTCGTGTCTCTCTGGGGAAATTTTTGTTTTTTGTTTTTGCTTTTTTCCTTGGTTATAGTTTGAGATATCCCAGGGAAGAACTGTGATAGGCTCAGATCAAGTCATGTAACTACCCTCTGACATTCACTGTGGCCAAGGAGAGGGTCATGTCAGAAGGCGGCTGGCACCTCCCATTCTGCCAACTGTGCGAACTGAGATATGAAGTTGGGCAGAGTTGTTTCCGAGAGGAAGAGTGGTGGTGGTCTTGGTAGCAAAGAAATGGCTCAGATGGCATCTTAGTGTTTTTTTTTTTCCTATTTTTCATTTGACAAAATTTGATGAACACCAGGCATTGTTTTGGGCTTTCCAGGTGGAGCTAGTGGTAAAGGACTCTCCTACCCATGCAGGTTAGATGTAAGAGACGTATGTTCGATGCCTGGGTCGGGAAGATCCCCTGGAGGAGGGAACAGCAACCCACTCCAGTATTCTCGCCTGGAGAATCCCATGGACAGAGGAGCCTGGTGGGCTGCAGTCCATGGGTCGCAGAGAGTCGGGCACGACTGAAACGATTTTACAGGCATCAAGCAGGCAGGGAGGCATTGTTTCACTGTTGCAGGTTTCTGTGACCAAGACACCATCCCTGCTCTCCTGGAGCTCACAATTTTGTGAGAGAGACCGGCAATAAACCAGTTAACAAAGATATAATTTCAGGCAGTAAGGGAGGAGCGAAACTAAGAAAAATGAAGAGATTAGAAAAGACAGGGCTAGTTTCTTTGTTGTTGTCGGGGAAGGACTCTCTGAGAACTGCCTGCGGGGGAGGAGTCATGACAAGATCTTGCAGAGGGGACAGCATGTGCAAAGGCCCTGGTGTGGGAAGGAACTTGGCGTTCCAGGAATAACCGGAAGACAAAGTGGCTGGAGGAGCTGAGCCAGGGAGAGAGGGGCAGTGGGTGGGGTCAGGGTGGACCGGGCCAGGCCATGGCCATGGCAAGGTGTTGGGTTTTTAAATCTTTTTTCTGCATGTGATAGAAAGCAATAACTTTTCTCTCATGGATAAAGAAACTGAGCTGCAGGGAGGTGATGTGAACTTGCCTAAGAAGGAAGATCTTACACGGTGCAGCTGTCTCTGAAGCCAAACTCGATTTCTTCCTTCTTCACCCTATGCCTTTCTCTAGTTAGGTTTGGAAAATTTAGGAGAGCGTGAGCCAAGAAACTGGGCAGCATCTCGTGACCTCCCTTGTCTCTTTGAGGGAGGCCAGATGGTCTTATGAGAGGGAAGGTGTAGGGAAGGGCAAGTGGGGCTGGCCGAGGATGCAGAGCCTTGGCACAGCCGCTGAGCAGACCGGAAGTGGACTAGCCTGGGAGTGAACAGGCTTGCCGGACAGCAGAGGGCCAGCAAGTCGTCAGAGACCGTGGGTTCGTAGTGGGGTGGGTCAGCACAGATTTAAATTTCTCACAAGTAGGGATTTGGGATAGCAGCTTCAGAGGCAGCAGAGGGTGTTGGGGAGGGGGTGGCTGAAATGAGAGATATCCTCTTGTGGCAAATATGTATTTTATTTTTCTTGTTACAATAAAATGTAATGTCATTTTTTATTTTCAAAAAAAAGGCAGTTACTGAAATTATTAATTTATTGAGATTTCGGTTTTCTACATTTGTCGTCATTTAGTTGCTAAATTGTGCCTGCCTCTTTGAGACTCCATGGACTGTAGAACACCAGGCTCCTGCATCCATGGGATTCTCCAGGCAGGAAGACTGGAGTGGGTTGCCATTTCCTTCTCCATTCTACATTTGTAGGATCTTACATACAGAGAATATCCCTGTTATAGGCTGAGTTGTATCCTCCCCAAATTTGTATGTTGAAGCTCTAATCTCCCCTCCCCCAGTACCTCAATGTGACTATATTTGGAGTAAGGGCCTTAAAAGAAGAGATTAAGTTAAAACAAGGCCATTCAGTCTGGGCCCCTGTTCAATCTGTGTGTGTTAGTTGCTCAGTCATCTCTGACTCTTTGCAACCCCATGGACTGTAGCCCCCCAGGCTCCTCTGTCCTTGGAATTCTCCAGGCAAGAATACTGGTGTGTGTTGCCATTCTCCTCTCCAGGGGATCGTCTTCACCCAGGGATCGAACCCAGGTCTCCCGCATTGCAGGCTGTGTCTTTATAAGAAGAGGAGATTTGAGGAGGCTTCTTTGGTGGCTCAGTGGTAAACAGTCTACCTGCCAATGCAGGAGACATGGATTTGATATCTGGACCGGGAAGATCCCACATGCCCTGGAGCAACAAAGCCTGTGTGCCCCAGCTATTGAACCTGTGCTCTAGGGCCCACGAGTTGCAACTACTGAAGCCCATGTGCCCTAGAGCACATGCTCTGCATCAGGAGAAGCCACTGAAATGAGGAACTCATGTACAGCAACTAGAGCGTAGGCCCCATTCACTGCAAACAGAGAAAAGCCAGTGTAGCAATGAAGACCCAGAACAACCAAAAATAAATAAATAAAGTTATTTAAAAAATCAAATCTTTGAGAAAAAGAAGAGGAGATTTGAACACAGAGGGACACTGGGCATCAGGTGCCTGGAGGGATGACCATGCGAAGAGACAGCAAGATGGTGGCCTCTGCAAGTCAAGGAGAGAGGCCTTAGAGGAAACCAACTCTGCCAACCCCTTGATCTTGGACTTCCAGTGACTGGACTGTGGGCGAATACATTTCTGTTGTTTAAGCTGCTCAGTCTGTGGCCTTTTGTATGGCAGCCATGGCAGACTAAGGGCTTCCCAGGTGGCACTAGTGGTAAAGAATCCCCTTGAAAATGCAGGAGATGTAAGAGAAGCAGGTTCCATCCCTGGGTCGGGAAGATCTCCTGGAGGAGGGCATGGCAACCCACTGTAGTATTCTTGCCTGGAGAATCCCATGGTCAGAGGAGCCTGGCGGGCTACAGTCCATTGGGTCACAAACAGTAAGACATGGCCAAAGTGACTTAGCACGTGTAGCAGACTAATGCAGTCATGAATCAGAAAGTGTCCTCTTTGGTCTCCCATAATCTAACTTGGCAGTTAAGAACCTTGACCAAACATGTTTCTATCCTCACCTCTCTCCCTCCCCTGGTGCCTCTCACTCAGGATTCCAGCCACTCTGCCTTAAGCTTCTTTTTTGTTCTCCCTCAGAGTTTTGTTTCTTCTCTTCCTGATACTTAGAATATTCTTCCTTCAGATAACTCCTTATTCTTCAGGGTTCAGCTCAAATGCACCCTCGTTAGGAAAGATTTCTGTGACCCTCACACTCCACTCACTGCCACCACCCTTCTACCTGGATCAATCCTTCTTTGATATGTGGTCCTAGGTGGGTTCCTTGGGGAGTAGATCTATTTTAAAAAAACATTTTATTTTTTTTTCAATTGAAGTAAAGTTGATTTACAATATCATGTTAGTTTCAGGTGTATAGCACAATGATTATATAAAATACAATTCCTTTCCAGAGTCTTTTCTCTTATAGGTTATTAAAAAGTATTGAGTCTAGTTCCCTTTTCTATATAGTAGGGGAAGCATATATTGAGACAGAGAATTGTGTGCAGGAATTATGGGGGAGTACCCACAGGATCAATGCCCATGCAGGGGCTGGTGTAGGCCGGAGGAATGGGCAGGTGGAGGAGTTGAATTTTTTAAAAATTGTATTTATTTTTGGCTGTGCTGGGTCTTTGTTGCTGCAAGGGCTCTCCTCTAGTTGCAGTGATCCGGGCTCCTCTCTGTTTGCCATGCGTGGACTGCTCATCGAGGTGGCTTCTCTTGTTGCAGAGCACAGGCTCTAGCGTGGTGGGCGCAGTCGTTGTGGTTCTCAGGCTGCAGTATTTGTGGCTCCTGGGCTCTGGGGCGCAGGCTCAAGAGTTGTGGCACATGGGCTTAGTAGCTTCTCAGCATGTGACATCTTCCCGGATCAGGGGTTGAATCCAGGTCTCCTGCATTGGCAGGCAGATTCTTTACCACTTCCCTGTAGCTCAGATGGTAAAGAATCTGCCTGCAATGCAGGAGACCTGGGTTTGGTCCCTGGGTTGGGAAGATTCCCTGGAGAAGGGAATGGCAACCCACTCCAGTATTCCTGCCTGGAGAATCTTCATGGACAGAGGAGCCTGGCTGGCTACAGTCCATGGAGTCTCAAAGAGTCAGACACCACTGAGTGACTAACCCTAATACTACTACCAGGGAAGCCCCCAAGAATTGAGTTTTGATTCATAACCAGGTCAAGTCAATATCAGGAGGAGCTATGGAGCAGGGATGGTCCTCCAGCCCTATTGCCTCCACCTTGAGGCAACAGGCATTGGAGATGGGTTGCCCCCAGGATAGGGGCATGATCTTTGTCAATGTGGCTCTTAAAGGCTAGTGGCAATTCCTGGGGGAAGACTCACTTGGGAGCTGTAGGCATACAGCAATGCTGGCAGTTGGGGGGTTAAGCGTCTCAGCCCTGAAGGTGGGTGGGGCACACACCACAGCACTTTTACCTTTCCTTCACAGCACTTGGCAGTTGCAAGTTGATATTTGTATGCTTATTTTATTAATCTTTGTTCCCCACTAGGTTTAGAACAGAGAGGAGTTCCTTGCCAATAAAAGTGATGTTCCATTGGGCATAGAGGAAAGTGATGTGATGGATTCCTATATGGATGGAGGAGAATTAATACCAGCAGAGGGAAGAGCAAGAATGTTAGGAAAATCTAGGAGGAAAGGCTTGTGTGGCTGGAAAGATTTGGTTATTATTGCAGGAGAAAAAGAGAATGGAGTGCGAGAGGAATGTTAGTTTATTTGCTACCTGCTATCTGACAGGCCCTTTCCTATTTAATCCTTATAATAACCCTGGGACTCAGGATTGTTGCAGCTTGAAAAGGGCTGATGAAAGGTTGGGCATCTCTAAGAGGAAGGCTGAGTGGCTGGCTGCTAAGAGGTGTCTGAGCCTGGCATCAGCTGTGTGAATTTATCACAGAATGAATATGGCTGGCTTCTGGCTCCTTGGGCTCCCCTTGTCTCCGCTCCAGGCGAGGTGTGCTTCCTCTGCTCACACACTCTTCTGCCAGCTGATTTAGTTAGTGAGGTTCCTGTTTATTCCATTACCATCACCCCTCAGTCTTGTCTCCCTGTGACCACACTCGGGCTACCATGATTGGCGTTTGGGGTCTTCCTGAACTCTGCAATCACATTTTCAGGCCACCTCTTTGGTCCATGCCAATAGATGGTGTATCTCATCCTTCTGTGGGCATCTCACTAACCTAACTCTCTGAGGGCTTTTGTTTCCCGGTCCCACACTCATGCTCAGGTGCAGCTGACGGTGTTATTTCTGCTTTGGAGATGAGAGGCTGAAGCTGAGAGAGGCTAAGTCACTGGACCAGGGTCATCTGGTCAGTAGAGACAATACTTGATGTCAGGTCACCTTCTGACTCCCATGGCTGGGAATGAAGGGATGGGTAAAGGGGGGGGGGGCATGGGTCACAGTGGCACAATCTCAGGTTCTTTTTGAGAGCTTTGGGCAGATGTGTCTTGTGGGCTTGTTCTTAGGGTCTTGTAGAACCTAGGGGGAACAATTGCAGCCAGTTCAGCCAAGACACTGGAAGCTTTGAGCCATATCCATATTCTGCCAGAGGGGGTCCTCTGCTCCAGGGGTCTCTCACAGCTGAGCCTGCTCTGGTGGCCCCAGCAGGAAGCTGACTAGCATTGCTACCTGTGGTTGGGTAGGTTGAGTCTGGTGGATGAGAGGGACTGAAATCCATCCCATGTACCACTCACCAATCTTTGCAACCTGGTTTGGGACTGCCATAGTCTGGATAAAGGAGCACCTTCTCCCTACCATCAGTTCAGTTCAGTCGCTCAGTTGTGTCTGACTCTTTGCGACCCTATGAACTGCTGCACGCCAGGCCACCCTGTCCATTGCCAACTCCAGGAATTTACTCAAACTCATGTCCATTGAGTTGGTGATGCCATCCAACCATCTCACCGTCTGTCATCCCCTTCTCCTCCCGCCTTTAATCTTTCTCAGCATCAGGGTCTTTTCCAATGAGTCAGCTCTTCGCATCAGGTGGCCATATGCATAATTTTGTAATTCACCCACCTGATTGGGGAGTCTTCTTCGAATTTATATGACAGTTCCCTAGAGCTTTTTAGCTGTGACTGTCCCTTGCTCCTCTGTATATGTCAGCTAATTTTCTGAGGTGTTAAGTCCATACTAAGGTACTTGACCAACCCCATGTAGAGTCAACAGAAGCTATTTGGGCATCTTTACTGACCCAGGAGAGTGCAGCAGTGAAGCCCAGAAGTCAGCAGAGAGGGTCATGCCTGGCAGAGTGTGGGCCTTGCAGGTTCAACTTGTGGCCCCAGCTTTCTTGAAAGCCCTCTAGGCAACCAACACAAGGTCAAACACTTCTGTGCAGCAAGTCCCCGCAGGGGGATTTGTTCCGGGAAGAGAATTACATTTCAATTTGATTTAATTCAATGAGAATGACACCAAATTGATCAGCTGGTAAAATGCCATTTGATGGGCAGGTCTGCTCTTTCCAAGTCAATAGGAATCACCAGAAAAATTAGTCTTGCTTTTTCAGACAGAACTGAAAGTTTTACCCATTTCCTTTGCCTTTAAAAAAGGGCTCAAATTCCCTGAAGGTGGAAAACATTTTCTTGATAGCTCTGTTGACCAGGGCAAAGAAATTAACCACCTCACACCTAAGGAAGACAGTACATGTTTTGTGTAAGTGTTACTTTTTGTTAAGTAAGTTATGACCAACCTGGACAACATATTAAAAAGCAGAGACATTACTTTGTCAATAAAGGCCTGTCTGGTCAAGGCTATGGTTTTTCCAGTGGTCATGTATGGTTATGAGAGTTGGACTATAAAGAAAGCTGAGTGTGGAAGAATTGATGCTTTTGAATTGTGGTGTTGGAGAAGACTCTTGAGAGTCCCTTGGACTGCAAGGAGATCCAACCAGTCCATCCTAAAGGAGATCAGTCCTGGGTGTTCATTGGAAGGACTGATGTTGAAGCTGAATCTCCAATACTTTGGCCACCTGATGCAAATAGCTGACCCATTTGAAAAGACCCTGATGCTGGGAAAGATTGAGAGCAGGAGGAGAAGGGGACGACAGAGGATGAGATGGTTGGATGGCATCACTGACTCAACGGACATGGGTTTGGGTGGACTCCAGGAGTTGGTGACGGACAGGGAGGCCTGGCGTGCTGTGGTTCATGGGGTCGCAAAGAGTTGGACATGACTGAGCTGAATCACTTTGCAGCAGATCTTGTATGGTCTTGAGAGATTGTGCTGATTCTTTGGGCTTCAGTTCTGCCATCTGTAAAGTGGGCGTATAGCCTCCCCTGGTCCACCTCTGAGTGACTCTCTTTGGTGCATAATATGAACAGTAATTATGGCACCATAATGACATTATCCCAGCAACAGCAATCACTAACATTACTTTTGAGCAATTACTAGTTATTAAGCACTATCAAAAGCTTCCTATGTATTTTATGACATGTTCCTTGTAATAATTCTATCAGGTAGTCACAGTCAGTTCTGCTATAGTGCTTATTTTGAAAACATGAATTTGTTTTAATGCCACTGACCTATTAGGGAAGGACTTGAGGATAATGTTCACTTTGCATTTGCTTATGAGATGATGTTGGGTGTGAGACACACGAGGAGAACTCATCACTGCAGCCAGTTGAACTGAGCCACATAGGGGCAAGCAAAATTCACACATGTTCACACCCCAAATGTCTACCATCTTCCCCAGTTCACTGCATAATGTGCGTTTGTTACCAAAATCAGGTCTAATTGCTCACCACTTTTAAGAGGCACGTGCTGCTAGAAGCAGAAAGGTTATTTTAATTAGAAAGCCAGCAAACTGAGGAGAAGGTGGACTTGAGTCCCCATATCAACTCCAAAGATTCTGCTCAACCATTAAATTTTTAAAGGGAAAAAGAGAAGTAATCTCAGTCACTGAGATAGGGTGTCAGATTCATTGCCATCTCCTACTGTATGCTGGCTTGTCGACTCCTTGTGATCTTTCTTTAGATGCTATCTCATGTACATGGTTTGCTCAAGAGATTACTGAAGCAGCACTTGGGGAAGAGATCTGTTCATCTGTTAATTACTTATTCTTCATTTCTATATGTTTGATCTAAGGAAAAAAACCAACAACAAGAGGTTAGGCAATGTATTGTGTGATGAAAGGATTTGTAGAATGTGCTTGGGCTGGAGATGAGTAGAGCATGGGGTGCCTGGTTTAAGGTTAGTTACAGTATAGCTCTGCTAAAGTGACAAGACAGAAGGAGCCTCCTGCAGAGAGCTTTTCCCCTGAAAGAGCTCTTTCCTGCCAGAAGCTGCTGCTTACCTGTTAGGAGCTGTGTATCTGGTGCTAGAACTTTCCCTCGCATTTCTGATGACCCTCCTCCTACCACTTCACAGTAACCCCCAAACTGTAACCCGATTGACATCCACTTCCACAAGCAAACCAAAGGTCTTTTTTCAAGGTGAAGTGCCAGTTTTTTGTGATATTTCTGTATGTCTTAACCACTTAACATGTGTGAAACTGGGCTAATGTTTTTATTAGGCTGCTTTTTAAAAAACGTGTCACTGATAAAGTTTTTGAATGTTGTGTCTTAACTCCATTGTTCCCATTGGCTCTATGGGTTTTATAACCTCTATTGATTCATTTTAAATAAAAAAAATTGTGATTAAAATATACATAACATGAAATTTACCATCTTAACTATTTTAAACTGTACATTCACACTGTTGTGCTACCATCACTACCATCCATCCACAAAATTCTTTCCCTCTTGCAGACTGAAACTCTGTACTCTTTAAACACTGGCTTTCTGTTCCCCTACTCCTCCCAGCTCTTGGAGATCATCATTCTACTTTCTGTCTCTGAGTTTGATTACTCTAGTTACTCATAGGAACTCAGTTCAGTTCAATTGCTCAGTCATGTCCAACTCTTTGCGACCCCATGGACTGCAGCACACCAGGACTCCCTTCCATCACTAACTCCCAGAGCTTACTCAAACTCATGTCCATTGAGTTGGTGATGCCATCCAACCATCTCATCCTCTGTCGTCCCCTTCTCCTTTTACCTTCAATCTTTTCCAGCAACAGGGTCTATTCCAATGAGTCAGTTCTTTGCATCAGGTGGCCAAAGTATTGGAGTTTCAGCTTCAGCATCAGTCCTTCCAATGAATATTCAGGACTGATCTCCTTTAGGATGGACAGGTTGGATCTCCTTGCAGTCCAAGGGACTCTCAAGAGTCTTCTCCAACACCACAGTTCAAAAGCATCAATTCTTTGGTGCTCAGTTTTCTTTATAGGAGTGTGATCATGTAATATTTTGTGACTGGCTTATTTCATTTAGCATAATGGGTTCAATGTTCATCCATTGTGTATGACACATGTGTCACAATTTCTTTCTAAAGGCTGAATGATATTCCCTTGTATGTATGTGTGTGCATACTAAGTCACTTCAGTCATGTTCAACTCTTGGCAACTCCATGACTGTAGCCTTCCAGGCTCCTCTGTACATGGAATTCTCTAGGCAAGAATACTGGAGTGGGCATCTGGGTAGCCCCTCCTTTGTATGTATATACCACATTTTGTTTATCCATAGTCTGGAGTGTTTTCAAATACATACAACCAATTCTCCCATTCTTGGGACACCAGCTGAGTATCCAACAGTTCAATTCATTTCTTAAGGCTCTGCTTCACAAGCCTACCCCCAGCTTCAGACATCAGTCACAAGTCCCAGGCTTCCCATACTTTTGACTGACTGGCTATAAACTGGAGTTTCCCATGATCCCCTTTTAAGGTTCAGTGATTTGCTAGATGGCTCACATCACTCAGGAAGTAACTTTACTCACCCTTACTGGGTTACAAAAAAGAATACAACTCAGGAATAGCCAAACGTAGAGGTGGCAGGTATAGGGAATGGGGGCATAGTGCTTCCTTGCCTTCTCCAGGCACTTCACACTCCGAACTCTTCCACGTGTTCAGCAGCCTGGGAGCTCAAGGGTCCAAACCTCTAATCACTTGGTCTTTCTAGTGACCAGCTCCATCCTGAGGCTCTTTCAGTTCAGTTCAGTCACTCAGTCGTGTCCGACTCTTTGCAACCCCATGAACTGCAGCACACCAGAACTCCCTGTCCATCATCAACTCCCAGAGTCCACCCAAATCCATGTCCATTGAGTCAGTGATGCCATCCAACCATCTCATCCTCTGTCGTCCCCTTCTTCTCCTGCCCTCAATCTTTCCCAGCATCAGGGTCTTTTCGAATGAGTCAGCTATTTGCATCAGGTGGCCAAAGTATTGGAGATTCAGCTTCAACATCAGTCCTTCCAATGATCACCCAGGACTGATCTCCTTTAGGATGGACTGGTTGGATCTCCTTGCAGTCCAAGGGACTCTCAAGAGTCTTCTCCAACACCACAGTTCTTCAGTGCTCAGCTTTCTTTGTAGTCCAACTCTCACATCCATACATGACCACTGGAAAAACCATAGCCTTGACTAGACAGGCCTTTATTGACAAAGTAATGTCTCTGCTTTTTAATATGCTGTCTAGGTTGGTCATGCCTTTCCTTCCAAGGAGTACACATCTTTTCATTTCATGGCTGCAATCACCATCTGCAGCGAGGCTCTTTAGGGGGTCCTGTCCTAAGTCACTTCATTAGTATAAACTCAGGTATGATTTAAAGGGGCTTATTATAAATAATGAAAGATGTTCCTATCACTCAGGAAGTTCCAAGGGTTTTAGGAGCTCTGTGCCAGGAACCAGGGACAAAGACCAAGTCTGTTTTTATTACACCACACATAGCATCAATACGGTGGTGCTTATGAAGGATGCATGCTACCTTATAGCAGAACTGACTGTACTGTTGTTTCTCCATTTTGCACATGAAGCAGCTGAGATACAGGGATGGCAGGTGACTTGCCCAGAGAAAGTGAAAGTGTTAGCCTCTCAGTGTGTCTGACTCTGTGGCCCCATGGACACTAGCCTGCCAGGTTCCTCTGTCCATGAGATTTTCCAGGCAAGAATATTAGAGTGGGTTGCCATTTCCTTCTCCAGGGGATCTTCCCAGGTATCGAACCTGGGTCTCTTGCACTGCAGGCAGATTCTTTACCAGGCCTGTGATTCAACTTCTCCAACCTTCCAGCTATAAATGGGAGATCTGGGACTTAAACTTTGCCGATTCCACAACTTTTGCCTCAAATGCTGTGCTACCCTACTTCCTTTTTTGCCCCCCAAGATATTGTCACCAATCCAGACGATGATGACTGTGAGTCAGTCTGGTTATTAATTTCCTGTTGTTAACAGAAGCTTAGTGTCTGAAATATCTGCTGCACCATCTGGAATTTTTAATAAAAACCTGAGGAATTTCCAGGGGTTTTTGTGCATTGCATATGTGTGATAGCAAGGGGAAAATTGCTATTTTAAACCCAAAATGCCTACAGCCACTTTTATGCTCCAGGTGGGGGTAAGAATGGTGCCTGGCAGAAGGAAGGCTGCTTTTTTGTTTAAGAAAATACTAAAAATAAGCTTTTCTGATTATGTAACAGAAGACTTCCTACCCTCACCTCACATAGTCTGGAAGGTGGAGGCTCTATCAAGGATTAAATTGCTCTACAAAAGAAACTAATAGGAATCAGAGAACTGTCCACTGGCAGCACACGAAGAAGGGAGATTTGCAAGTCTCAGGGAAAAGAGGAGATTAAAGAAAATTCATGGCAGGGAAATCAAATGTTCCCTATCAGGTTAGGCTTCCCGGGTGGCTCAGCGGTAAAGAATCCACCTGCAATGCAGGAGATGCAGGAGATGTGGGTTTGATCCCTGCATTGGAAAGATCCCCTGGAAGAGGAAATGGCAACCCACTCCAGCATTACTGCCTGAAGAATTCCATGGAGAGAAGAGCCTGGCGGGCTACAGCCCATGGGGATGCGAAGAGTCAGATACGACGGAGCACACAGCAGCAGAAACCAGGACTACAGGTCTCAGCCCCAGATGAATGATGACTGGTGAGAAATTCCCTGTGTTGGGTTGGCTGAGGAACTCTGAGATCATGACCATCCAATTTTAAATGTTTCCAGTTGTGTACTAGTTTGAAACACCCCTCAGTAAAATCAGCTACATGCAGTAAGCTCTGTGTCCTAAGGGCCTGTGATATGAAGGTAGAGGATCTGGGTTCCTGAGAGGGAGAAGTGGTGGGAAACAGGTCAGCAGGGACAGGAAGTCTGAGCTGGGAGTGACTCAGACAGAGTAAAGGGACAAAGTAGGTAATTAGCTAATCCAACAAAGGGATTTTAAAGTTAAAAAAAAAATGTACGGGAGAATCCTGGGAAGTTAATGGTTACTCAAGAAAGCAGGTTGGGTTAACTACAGAACCAAGCAGGCTTGCTTAACAACAAAACCATGCAGCGGAAGCATGAAATGTTCCCCAAACAATAAAACAGTGGTGGCCTGAGACCCACACGCTGCCCAGTGAGCTTGGTAGGTTGGTGATTGCTAGGACATGCTCCTCTGGGCACATTAAAAACAAAAATATAAGGAAAGGACACTTTCCTTACACTATCCAAATCCTGGGTAGTGTAAATAGTGCTGCGATGAACATTGGGGTGCATGTATATTTTTGAATTATGGTTTTCTCTGGGTATATTCGTAGGAGTGGAATTGTTGGATCATATGGTAGTTCTGGACTTCCCAGGTGGTGCTAGTGGTAAAGAACCTGCCTACCAATGCAGGAGACTTAAGAGATATGTTTGACCGCCGAGTTGGGAAGATCCCCTGGAGGAGGGCATGTCAACTCACTCCAGTATTCTTGCCTGGAGAATCCCAAGGACAGAAGAGCCTGGTGGGCTATAGTCCACAGGGTTGCAAAGAATTGAACATGACTGAAACGACGTAGCATGCACTCATGCTAGTTCTATTTTTAGTTTTTTAAGGAACCTTTATACTATTCTGCATAGTGAATGTACCAATTTACATTCTTACCAACAGTGTAGGAGGATTCCATTTTCTTCACACCCTCTCCAGCATTTATTCTTTGTAGATTTTTTGATGATGGTCATTCTGACTGGTGTGAGGTAATATATCTCATTGTAGTTCTGATGTGCATTTCTCTAATAATTAGCGATGTTGAGCATCTTTTCATGTGCTTTTTGGCCACTGTATTTCTTCTTTGGGGAAATGTCTGTTTAGATCTTCTGCCCATTTTTTGATTGGGTTGTTTGTTTTGCTTTGATATCCAACTGCATGAGTTGTTTGCATATTTTGAAGATTAATATCTTGTCAGTTGCTTCACTTGCAACAGAGCAATGGATAAAGAAGATGTGGTACAAATATACAATGGAATACTATTCAACCATAAAAAAGAACAAAATAATGTCATTTGCAGCAACATAGATAGACCCAGAGGTTGTCATACTGAGTGAAATAAGTCAGACACAGAAAGACAAATATCATATGATATCACCTCTATATAGAATCTAAAACAGGGTATAGATGAACTTATTCGCAGAACAGGAGTAGAGTCACAGATGTAGAAAACAAACTTACGGCTCCCAGGGGATAAGTAAGTGAAGTCGCTCAGTTGTCTGACTCTTTTCGACCCCATGGAGTGTAGCCTACCACGCTCCTCTGTCCGTGGGATTTTCCAGGCAAGAATACTGGAGTGGGTTGCCATTTCCTTCTCCAGAGGATCTTCCTGACCCAGGAATCGAACCCGGGTCTCCCACATTGTAGGCAGACGCTTTACTGTCTGAGCCACCAGGGAAGTCCTGGGGATAAGAAGGAGAGGGATAAATTGGGAGACTGGGGTTGACATATAAACACCATATGCTGTGCTGCGTCGCTCAGTCGTGTCCGGCTCTTTGCGACCCCATGGACCGTAGCCCAGCAGGCTCCTCTGTCCATGGGGATTCTCCAGGCAAGAATACTGGAGTGGGTTGCCATGCCCTCCTCTAGGGGATCTTCCCAACCCAGGGATTGAACCCAGGTCTCCGTCATTGTAGGTGGATTCCTTACCATCTGAGCCACCAGGGAAGCCCAAGAATACTGGAGTGGTGAGCCTATCCCTTCTCCAGAAAACTTCTGATGCAGAAATCTAACCAGGGTCTCCTGCATTGCAGGTGACTTCTTTACCAACTGAGTTACCCAGGAAGCCCATATACACACTACTATATATAGAAAAGGTAACTAATAAGCACCTACTGTATATCACAGGGAACTCTACTCCATACTCTAATTTCCTATATGGGAAAAGAATCTAAAAAAAAGTAGATATATGTATATATATGTGTGTATATATATTTTTATATATATATATATAGCTGATTCACTTTACTGTATGCCTGAAACTAACCACAACATTTAAATCAACTGTACACCAATAAAAATGTTAAAAAAAATAAGGAGAGGATGACATTATGCTGAAACCTGAAATGGTTTACCATTTTTAGTATGTGTTACTGACTTTTTGCTCATTTCCATTGTGCCATGACAGTCCCAGCTTGACCATGTGGGGACAAAAGAAAACTCTGCTCTCTGATGTAGAGGAGAAACTGGTGATGGAAGCTTGACATCTACTCAACAATAAGGAAGAAGGTGGTCCTCTCCCCCTCCCCACTTTTCCTCTGATTATAAAACTGTAGCCCCCTAAGTTCTTGAGGTACTGCATGCTCTTGCCTACCAGCTTGTAAGCCTCAAAAGCATCCTATTCTACTAAGTCACATCTTACCTATCACTTTACCTCACACTGATTTCTTTGTGTACTAAGACATAAAGAACTAGAGCTCCTGAGAGTCCTTGAGATGCACTTCTGGGTTTCAGGAGGGGGTTGAGAACTGGGATGAGAGCAGGAGTTGGGAGCCAGAAGTGACCAGGAGAGTGGAAACACCCCCTGAAAATGGTAGGAAATACTGGGGAGAAGCCTGTTCTTCCCCTAGATAGCTTGGGTGGAGAATGAGGTTATTTCTGTGGATAGTAGAGGAGAATGCTCCAGCAGAATCAGACAGTACCTTCTGGGGTGCTGATACCAGGGGTGGTCCTGCATTCTTTTCTGCCTGGACTTCTGCACCTTAAAGATGTGAACTTCATAATAACTAATGAAGCCACTAGAACTTAAGTTCTGTTTGGCTTATCTTCAGAGTGACCATTGCATAGGTCCGTGTACTCCTCAAAGTTGTTCTCATAGATTTGAAAAGTTACACCGTTTCCCCACATGGCAGTAAAGTGATGGGAGGAAGGGACTGCTTTGTCTAAGGTACCCAAAGTCATCATCTGGGCTTGTGACTTGTCTGTATGACTTCACATTTTTCGAGTACTTAATATGTGCCCTGTCCTCCAAGCATATTACCTCTTTAAATCTTCAAAGCAACCCCATGAGGTTTGCTGTTCAGTCACTCAGTTGTGTCCAGCTCTTTGTGACCCCATGGACTGCAGCGCGCTAGGCTTCCCTGTCCCTCACTATTTCCTGGAGCTTGTTCAAACTCATGTCCATTGAGTCGATGATGCCATCCAACCATCTCATCCGCTGTCACACCTTCACCTCCTGCCCTCAATATTTCCTAGCATCAGAGTCTTTTCCAGAGTTGGCTCTTCACATCAGGTGGCCACAGTATCAGGCTTCAGCTTCAGCATCAGTGCCATGAAGTTGGCCTTGTCCAGTTTTTATGCAGGAGAAAAGAGAGGCTTATAAAAGCCCAAAGTCATGCATCTAGGAAGTGGCAGGGCTGGAATGTGAGCCAAGATTCATTTTTCTCTCAAACCTTTGCTTGGCTTGTGACCACAATATCCTTTGTCCTTAGAAAGGACACTGTCCCACTTTTGTCCTTAGAAAAGAGTGCTGGGTTCTTAGATCCATCCGTTGGCCTAGAAATGTCCTCTGCAAGGCCAGGAACTCTTACACTTGAGTTGCATCAGGGTCACCAGGAAGATCTCTCCAAGCAGATTGCGGGGTTTCACCACCAGAGTCTCCAGGTGGAGTCTGAGAATTTGCATATCTAAAAAGTTCTCAGGTGACCAGAGTAGCTTCTCTGAGGACTACGGTTGAGAATCACCAGGCTGGGGTGACCTTTTAGTTTGCCAGGTAACCTGGGCATTGTCTACAAGTCCCATGGTTGCCCTCTGGTACTCCTGCAGCCAAGGATCCAGGCTGCATAGGACTTGATTTGTCATCCTTTCAGATTGGGTTCTGCATGGCTGTTCTGTCGTCTTGACCAGTCCCCTAGCCCTGTTAGGGCCTGGCCTGCTCTGTTTTCGGGGTTTTCCCTTCTTCCTTGTAGAAACATCCATACCTTCTGTGGCTTGGGTTGCATACCAACACTTCTGAGACCTGCTGGGCTGGAGGGGAAGGGAAGCAGAGCCTGGAAACTATAAGGAGGGACACCTCTTCTCCCTCCCTCTGAGAGCTGGCATAGAGCTTGGGGGGCTGGTGGGGTCATGCTGACTTAGGGATTCAGATGACCTCTGCATCAGTTCAGTGGCTCCTCCCCTCCCCCTGCCTTGCACAGACATCTTTCATCTGGGAGACAGACAGATTGGAATTCTAAGCAGAAAGAAAAACATCTTAATATATCAAGTGTCTTTCGGTAGTATTTTAAAGGGCCCAAGAGACAGACTGTCAAATGCAGTCCCTGGGTACCCAGACCAATATGCCTCCACTCCTGACGTCTGTCTCTTATTGCTGCAGCTGGAAGGAGAGCAGAGTCATGTGATGTGTGAGTGTATGCATATGTGCACAAGTGGGGAGAGCTACCTTTGATAAAGGAGGAATTTAAGGCTCAGGCCTAGAGCTCCTGCCTGTTGTAAGGCTCTGTGGAGTCGGGGTGGGGGCAGGCACACGGGGCCCTGGGGTTGGAGGTACTGTCACAGCAACCTCAGGAGGTGGGGACTGTCGCTGTCCTCTGCTTTACAGAAGCAGAAGCACAGAGAAGTCACTTGCTTGAAGTCACTCAGTGGGTAAGGGGTAAGGATGAGATTTGGACAGACATGTCACCAAAAAGAGGTATATGGATGGCAAATAAGCATACGGAAAGAAGCTCAACATTATTAGTCATCAGGGAAATGCAAATTAAAACCACAATGAGATACTACTGCATACCCACTAAAACAGTTAATCTGAAAAATACCTGACCATATCAACTGTCTCCAGAGACATGGAGTCACTGGAACTCTCAAATGCTGCTGGTGGAAAGTAGAATGGGGCAACCACTTGGAAAAACAGTGTGGCAGTTTCTTAAAAAGTTAAATGTACACCTATCATTGGACCTGCCATTCATCTCCTAGATATTTATCTAAGAGAAAAGAGAGCATATCCATGTAGAGTCTTGGACATGAATGTTCTCAGAAGCTTCATTTTTAGTAGCCCCAAACTAGAAGCAACCTAAGTGTCAGTCAACAGGTGAATTGATACACAGTGGCAAACACATAGAATGGAATAATACTAGACAGTAAAAAGGAAGTAAAAAAGAGGGCTGAGAGCCTAAGAATTGATGCTTTTGAACTGGGGTGCTGGAGGACTCTTGAGAGCTCCTTGGAAAACAAGGAGATCAGATCAGTTAATCTTAAAGGAAATCAACTCTGAATACTCTTTGGAAGGACTGATGCTGAAGCTGAAGCTCCAGTACTTTGGCCATCTGATGTGAACAGCTGACTCACTGGAAAAGACCTTGATACTGGAAAAGACTGAAGGCAGAAGAAGAGGGTGACAGAGGATAAGATGGTTGGATGGCATCACTGATTCAATGGACAGGAACTTGGGCAAACTCCAGGAGGTGGTGAGGAACAGGGAAGCCTGGTGTGCTTCAGTCCATGGGGTCGCAAAGAGTCGGACTCAACTTGGCAACTGAACAACAGCTAAAAGGATTGAACTATTGATATTGCAACGGTGTGGATATGTCTCTAAATGATAATGCTTAATGAAAGAAGCCAGACGTAAAAGAATGTATTTATATAAAATTCAGGAAAATGCAAGCTAATCTATAGTGACAGGAAATGGATCAGTGGTTGCCTGGATGGGGATATAGGGAATGAGGAGGGCCTGGAGGGGGGATTAGAGAGGACACAAAGGAATATTTGGGGGAGATGGAGATGTTCATTATCCTAATTGTGGTGATGGGTTTAAGGGTGTATACATATGTCTAAACTTATCAAATGGTATACTTTAAACATGTACAGTTTATTGTATTAATATATCAATTATGCCTCAATAAGGCTGTTAATTAAACAAAACAAAACAAAACAAGGACTTCCCAGGCAGTCCAGTGAGCAAGACTCTGCTCTTCACTGCAGGAGGTGAAGATTCCTGGCTGGGAAACTGCTGTTCGGCACAGCCGAAACAAGCGAGCTGCTGCGTCCTTGATGCTGTGCCTCAGAGATCAGGCTGGCTGTGTGTCTATCCTGGGTAGGTAATAACAGCAGCCTATTCTGTGGTCATCACTTTACATGGCTTAATCCTCCCATTTGTTAGTCCTCTTCAGGCAGGACCTATTTGATAATGCTCATTTAACGGATGTGGATAAGCTGATGACATACTCAAGGTCGCTCTTCACCCCCTCAAGAAGGGAGACAAAGGGGGCGGCAAACCCAGTGGCCTCCACAGCCTTTGGTCAGAGCCCAACAGCGGGCCAGCCAGCCCGGTAGACTTCTCTGAAGGAGTTCAAATCAGATCTCTAAATGTCCTTCCGGTTTTTGGTACTGGGTAAGTCTATGAAATGAAAGGCAAAAAGCAAAAAACTTCTGTCGCTTAAAGGGCCAGTCACCGCATGGACTCCTTTGTCTGTCTCCTATTTATTTATTTGTTTCTGGCTGCACTGAATCTTCACTGCTATTCATGGGTGGTCTCTAGTTACAGTGAGTGGGGGCTACTCTCTAGTTGCAGTGCATGGGGCTTCTCATTGTGGTGGCTTCTCTTGTTGCAGAGCACGGACTCCAGGGCACTTGGGCTTCAGCAGTTGTGGTACATTTAAAAAAACTGTGATCAAATATCCATAACATAGAATTTACCGTTTAAATCCTCTTTAAGTGTACGATTTAGTGTCATTGAGTACATTCATAAAGTTGTACAGCCATCACCACTGTACAGTTCCAGAACTTTTTAATCATCCCAAACAGAAACTCTATCTCCATTCAACACTAGCTCCTTATCCTCCCCTTGCCCCACTTCCACCTTCTCTCTTGGGAAAGTAACCACTTCTACTTCTGGCCTGTATGGATTTGCCTGTTTTTGGTACCACATAAAAGTGTTGTGGTTTAGTTGCTAAGTTGTATCCAACTCTTTTGTGACCCTGTGGCCTGTAACCTACCAGGCTTCTCTGTCCATGAGATTTCCCAGACAAGAGTACTGGAGTGGGTTGCCACTTCCTTCTACAGGGGATCTTCCCAACCCAGGGATAGAAGCCAGGTTTCCTGCATTGCAGGAGGATTCTTTACAGCCTGAGCCACCCAGGAAGCCCACCACATACAAGTGGAATCATACCTAGCACGTACAAGTGGAACACCCAAGTGGCATCTTTAACCCTGCTTGAACCTCCACTCCTTGTTTTTGTGGCAGAAGTGGGAGGAGAGGGGACTTTGGACAGTGTGCTATATAGATAGTGGAGTCTACTGTTTTCAGGGCAGAAGATGGGATGGGAGTGTCCTCTACTGGGACAGGTCCAGGTCCTCTCCCTGAGTTGGACTTGGCTTCTGCTCCTGGCCAACAACTGTGTAGATGTACATGGCTATTTACGTGTGTGCTTCTGGCCTGGATCTCATGTTTCCAAAATATATTCAGCAGGTGCCTCAAGAGTTCTGCAAATGATTGATTTGGATGTCATTTAATTCCCTGGTGGCTTGGATGGTAAAGAATCTGCCTGAAATGTGCGAGACCCTGGTTCTATCATTGGGTCAAGAAGACCCCCTGGAGAAGGGCGTGGCAACCCACTCCAGGATTCTTGACTGGAGAATTCCATGGACAGGGGAGACTGGTGGGCTACAGTCCATGGCGTCGCAAAGAGTCGGACATGACTGAGTTACTAACACTTTTACTTTCCCTTTAATTATTTGAAAACGGCTATAAGCATACCCATTCAAATGTATTGCAAATAAACACACCGATTGGGCAAATTGTGTAGATCTTAGAATGGAAGGGGTCTTGATATCTTTATTTAATTAAGGAGAATCCTACATTACAAGGAAGCTTATGGGAGATGTCTATTATTTGCAATAACTTTTCTGTGTGATTAGAGGTTTCCTATAAAGCATGGACATTTATTGGCCATTGAGGTAGATGAATGCGGCAAAATGTATTTCACAAAGATGGCTACAACAGAATCTCCCATCCCACATGTTCTCGTTATAATGTAAATGTTATGGATTGAATCGTGCCCCCCTCCAAGTTCAAATATTGAAGTCCTATCTCCCAACACCTCAGAACGTGACCTTATTTGGAAATGAAGTCATTGCATATGTAATTAGTTAAAATGAGGTTAGGCTGGAGTACGGTGGGTGCCTTATCCAGTATGACTGGTGTCCTTATAAAAGGAGACATTTGGATGCAGGTGGAGATCCAGGTGATGCTTCTGCAAGCTGAGAAATGCCAAAGATTGCGAGTGAACCGCCACATGTTAGGAGAGAGGCATGAAGCAGATTCTCCTTTTCCGTGCTCAGAAAAGCACCGGCCCCGCCGACCTCTTGATTTCAGACTTCCAGCCTCAGAACTGTGAAATGATACATTTCTGTAGTTTGAGTCACTCAGGCTTGGTATTTTGTTATGTATGGCAGCCCTAGCAAACTAACACACAACCTGTACACCACTCTCATTTAGAAATGAGGTCTATGTCCCCTCCCTTGAAGCTGGATGGCTTTTTTGATTATTTAGACAAATAGCATTCAACAGAAGTGATGCCCTATGACTTCTGAGGCTAGACCATAAAAAGTGATAAGCTTTCTGTCTGGCTTATTGGGCACTTGCTTCTGAAGCTTTCAGTCATCATGCAAGCCGTCTGGGTCCCCAGTCTGGGTGGGTGTCCAGGCGGTGTTGAGGAGGCAAGTGGATCACTGTAGATGGGGGTGGGACTTGTAGGAGCAAGGAAGTGTCCTGGGGCTGATGGCAACACGGGGGATCCCAGAAGGCAAGAATGGGCTCTTGCCCTTTGAAATCTTCTTTGGGTTGACCTACAAATCAACTAGACACAGCACCATGTCCAGATACCAGTTCTAGAAAGGTACCCGTAGTGTGGTGACTGGTTCTCTCTTCCCACTAGGAAATCGGATAATTAAGGACAATCTGAACTGAAGATGGTTTGGGGATGGGAGGCCCCTTCTCACAGGGAGGCATATTCTGAGAGCCATCCCCAGGCTGTGTCCATAAGCATCTTCTCTTTCCCTCTACAGTTCCCCGGTTAGCAGTACCTTCACTGAACTATCATCACTTACCCTCAGGATAGTTTTTTATTGAGTCCCCTACTCTGTGCCAACCACTTTCTCTGCATTATCTCATTCAGTCTTTGCAATGACTCCGCAAAAGGCCTTTATTGTCCTTTTACTCTATCATTCACATCTCAGGAGAGATCAATTAACCAAATTAATCCTATAAGGAAGTCTCAGTAGCACCATGAACATTTTCAGGCAAAAGAATAGTCTTTAACTACCTCGGAGGAAGGCCAGCCCCTTTAAGGAAGAAGTAACTGCCACCAGAGTTTAAGGGGGTTGTAAACTGTTGAAATCTGCTGAGCTCTGGAATGGAAATTTCTTTCAATGTAGATTAGGCCTTGATTCAGGGGAATGGCCAGAGACCGATACCTGTGGTTCCCTTGGCAACCACCTTCTGATTGGAGGGAACCAGAGTGTGGAGATGGGAATCGCTGGGAACGCCTGTATGACTCACCCATAAGTAGGCAGAAAACAGTTAGAAAGCAGCCACCCAGTGAAGCTGTGGGGTGGGTGGGTGGGGTGGGGGAAACAGCATTTTTTCCTTTCTTTTCATCAGCTTGCCAAGGTCTTGGGAGGTACTACTGATTTCAGGGAAATAGCATGGAATGGCTGACTTCTGAGAAGACACTCAGAAAGTTGTTCTCTTTCCATTGAAAGCATGGAAGTCTTCCAAGTTGTCTCTTTTTGCAGCACAAAGAGTGAAGGAGTCACACAAAGGTACCCCCAGGAGTTTTCAGACAGCTGCACAGATGTAAGGACAGAATTCTGAGCAGAGGCACAGCCCTGGCATTTACATGAACGCCTTTCAGTGGCAGGGAGAATGAAAGGAGAGAGAGCTACAGAAACGCCAGGAGTGAAGACTTCATCTGGAAGTCCAACCTTTGATCACGGGTTGGTAGAGAGCCTGAGAATTTGCATCAGCCCCGATCTGGGGCTGTCCAATCTGAGTAATAGGGATCAGCATGAAAGCTTATATGATGCATACTTGGCACCAAGCTCCTTCCTAAGGGCTTTCTAAGGGCTTTGGTTATTTTAATCTGCATAACAGTCATACAAGGTGAGTTCATTGTTAGCTCCTTTTATAAGTGGAGAAATCGAGGCACAGAGGAAATTGAACCACGGGGACAAAGCTGGTAAGCACTGGAGTCAGGATGCGGACCCAGGCTGTTCAATGTGACCAGCATGGGATGCAGAGGAGGGCCAACTGGAGAAACAGAACGTGCAGCAACAGAGAAATGACACCGGACAGCGCTAGGCCAGAGACATCCAGCTACACATCCAGCTACATCTTGGCCTGAGCATGATGAGTGTTATCCCAGCAGACCCCCAGCACCCAGAGGGGTCCCTCCTCATCGTGGGCTCCTGGCCTATTCCAAAGCAAGACAAATGCTTTTAAAAGCCAGGAAAGCAGGAACCCTGATCTATGAAAACATCCCTTGCCTATAGGATAAAGTACAGATGCCCTGTTCTGTCACGTGAAGCTTCCCTATCAGACCCTGTTCTACTTACGCCGGGGCTTCCCAGGTAACTCAGTGGTAAAGAACCCACCTGCCAATGCAGGAGCTGCAGGAGACTCGGATTCACTCCCTGGGTCGGGAAGATCCCCTGGAGAAGGAAACGGCAACCCACTCCAGTATTCTTGCTTGGAAGATCCCATGGACAGAGGAACAAGGTGGGCTATCGTCCGCAAGAGTCACAAAGAGGGGTCGCAAAGAGTCGGACACGACTGAGCCACCGAGCATGCATGCACTATTTACATCACTCCTTGCTGCCTTCCTGTTATTTAAAACCTGAAATTTCCCGAGTCTCCCCTTTCTCCTGGCAGAGTCAAGCATGATTCACCCCATCTCCTTGATGGCCGTCCTTCCCAGATGAAGCCACCGCTCTGGTGAACTGTCTCTGGAGAGAAGCATGTCTCCTTCAGTGGGATCATCGGATCATCACAGATATGACCGATGCCAGAGCATAAAGTAAAGCTGCAATAACCATAAACTCAACCATAATTTTAAAACCAGAAAATAAGTGCTGAGTTCTAGAAAGCGAGCACATGTGCATTAATTATACAACAGACTCTCATGTCCTGTAAAGTGTGTGTGAAGTGAAATACTCAACTACACCATAAACTGGATATAAAATGGATATACTGGGAGGAAGAATGGGGCTGAGGAAAGTCATCCTACCTCTGCCACTACTCCTGTATGTCTTCGGGCAAATAAACCTCTCTAAACCTCCGTTTCCTTGAGGGTCACCAGGTTCAGGCCACGGTGGTGTCCTGAGAATGAAGTGAGACAGGCTAAGTCTGCAGGCAGAGTCGCTTGCTTTGCCCTTCCTGACCCTAGCTGCAGTTGCTCGGTCACTCAGGCGTGTCCGACTCTTTGTGACCCCAGGGACTGTAGCCTGCCAGACTTTTCTGTCCATGGAATTCTCCAGGCAAGAATACTGGAGTGGGGTGCCATTCTGACCAGTAGGAGGTATTAAATAACACTTAATAGCAACTATCCTTACCTACAGAGCGATCTTTATAAGTTCTCTAGGTGAGAAGCTGGCTCTGAGGTCATTTTTCCCTCTATGACATAGAGATGCTTAGACTCTTTCTAGGTGCTTAGACTGAGGATTCTCCAGGTGTGATTCTGGGCCCACACAGGGCCTCCTGATAGGCTGCAGATTAATATAAAAATCTAAGTTCTTTGTTTTTGCTTTCTAAAAAAGATACAAATGCTGTGCAAAAGTCTACAGACTTTTGTTTTTGTATAATTTAGGGGTTACTTATTGAGTGAGTT
This sequence comes from Cervus canadensis, assembly GCF_019320065.1. Taxonomy (NCBI): domain Eukaryota; kingdom Metazoa; phylum Chordata; class Mammalia; order Artiodactyla; family Cervidae; genus Cervus; species Cervus canadensis. The sequence continues at coordinate 105,538,633 of NC_057387.1, forward strand.
ATTAAAGATTACAGAAAATCACTGTTTAAAAAAAAACCTTTATTTATTTATTTATAGTAAAAACCTAAACCAACCAACTCTCCTGACACCCTCCAACCACTCCCTCCCTACCAAAACCTAAGTGAAGAAGCCCTGTAGCCTTCTTGGACTTTTTCCTTAAAAATTAAAAAGACAAACAAGAAAAACAGCTTTGCTGGGATATAATTCACATATCACAGACTTCACCCATTTAACGTGTATGATTCAGTAGAGTTTAATATACTCACATATACCAAAAATTATTATGTTGTTTCTCTCCAATTTTTTGAAATCACAGAGCTTCCCAAACTTCCTTCCCCATCCATCTGGAAAGTGGCAACAGGTTGGGAGATAAGCCGTGGATTTTTGCCTCAACTGAGTGAGGATGATGAGATAGTTTGAGATCCCTTCCTTGGAGCTGTTTGGAAAAGTAGCTTGCATTCCTGACTTGAGCCACCAGGTGTCAGGCCCAGGGACCGGCAAACTCACCTCACTTGGGGAACTCATCTGCGTGCCCCGCCCTACACTGATGCGGTGCCGGGAACTGCAATGGACAGAAAAGTAGAAGTTCTCATGGAATGATCAGAGCTTTGAAATTTCCTATGGCTATTTGACGTGGGCTTGGAAAACTGCTTCACATTGGCTCGGGCATTTGGCAAAAATTAGAATTTTTTTTTTTTTTTGTCCTTTCTTCATTCTTTATGCCTTCATTTCAAGATGTTTTGAGGGAGAGGATGAGATGGCTGGATGGCATCACCGACTCGATGAACATGAGTTTGAGTAAACTCCGGGAGTTTGTGATGGACAGGGAGGCCTGGCGTGCTGCGATTCATGGGGTCGCAAAGAGTCGGACACGACTGAGCGACTGAACTGAACTGAACTGACATGTTAAGAACTGTGTTGGAAACGGATGATACAGAGATGAACGGGGCAGTGCAGGTCCTTACCCTTAAGAAGCTCATACTATAGCAAGGAGGAGGATTATAAACAGATCACATCACAGATGACAAAAACCTTCAAAGTGGAGAGAAAACGGTGTGGTGGGGGTCAGAGAGAGGTTATAGTGTACATGTAACAACAAAAACATCAGTACCCACACTCCTGATTTGCGTGCATGGGGGGAATTTCTATGTTACAAACGCTTTCATAAACAGGTTTATTTATTATTTAAATCATATTGATCGAGCACTGTGCTAGGTAAGGAGGATCCAACAGTGAAAAATTAATGTGGAAGCTGTCATTTATACTTTGCATGCCCCAGACACTGTGCTTGACTTTTTACATACATTATCACATTCAATCTTCCAATAAATCCTATCAGCATGAATCTATTAGACTCATTTTTCAGATGAGAAGCCTGAGGTACAGAAAGACTTGCTAACTTCTTCAAGATTTGAAAAAATGAGTAAATAGTGAGAGCAAGTGGTAGGGTAAGATTCATACTCAGGCAGCGTAACTTGGAAGCCAGGACTTGAACCAAAGGCCCACACATCTAATCCTGTGTACTCTGTTTCTCTTCAGTTCAGTTCATTCAGTCACTCAGTTGTGTCCGACCCTTTGCGACCCCATGGACTGCGGCACACCAGGCCTCCCTGTCCATCAGCAACTCCCGGAGTTTACTCAAACTCATGTCCATTGAGTCAGTGATGCCATCCAACCATCTCATCCTCTGTTTCTCTTAGAGAGATTTTAATGTAGTGACATTAGTGACATTTAATGTAGTGACTGTGACAACATTTTATCCTCTTCCCAACCATGTGGAGTAGGAAGTGTTCATACTGTCATTTTATAGCTAGGAGCACTAAAGATCAATTAGAGAAAGGACAGTCTCTCCAACAAATGGTGTTGGAACAATTGGTCATCCATACATAAAAATAAATGAATACATAAAAATGAAAAGAAAAAAGAAAACAAAAAAACTTTAATCCATATCTCTTACCATATAAAATATGTACTCAAGTTTGGTCATAGAATATAAAGTAAAATTTCAAACTATGGAATTCCTAGAAGAAAACAGGAGAAAAATTTTGTGATTTTTGGCATATCTGTAGAACAAATCGATACACTGGAGTTCCTCAAAATTAAAGATGTCTGCTTTTCAAAAGACACTGCTGTTGTTGTTCAGTCTCTGAGTCATGTCCAACTCTTTGTGAGCCCATGGACTGAAGCATGCCAGGCTCCTCTGTCCTCCATATCTTCTTGAGTTTGCCCAAATTCATGTCCATTAAGTGAATGAAAAGACAAGTCATAAACTGGGGGAAAATATTTGCACAGCATATATCTGATAAAGAGCTTGTGTTCAGAATATATAAAGAGCTATTAAAATTCAATAATTCAATAATAAGAAAACAAATAGTCCAGTTAAAAAGAGGCCAAAGATTTAAACAGACCCTTCACCAAGGAAGATATATGGATGGCATACAGTTGGAACTGGACATGGAACAACAGACTGGTTCCAAATAGGGAAAGGAGTATGTCAAGGCTGTATATTGTCACCCTGCTTGTTTAACTTATATGCAGAGTACATCATGAGAAACGCTGGGCTGGAAGAAGCACAAACTGGAATCAAGATTTCCAGGAGAATATCAATAACCTCAGATATGGAGATGAAACCACCCTTAAGGCAGAAAGTGAAGAAGAACTAAAGAACCTCTTGATGAAAGAGGAGAGTGAAAAAGTTGGCTAAAAACTCAACATTCAGAAAACTAAGATCATGGCATCCGGTCCCATCACTTCGTGGCAAATAGATGGGGAAACAATGGAAACAGTGAGAGACTTTATTTTCTTAGGCTCCCAAATCGCTGCAGATGGTGAGTGGAGCCATGAAATTAAAAGACGCTTGCTCCTTGGCAGAAAAGCTATGACCAACCTAGACAGCATGTTAAAAAGCAGAGACATTACTTTGCCAACAAAGGTCCATCTAGACAAAGCTATGGTTTCTCCAGTAGTCATGTATGGATGTGAGAGCTGGACTATAAAGAAAGCTGAGTGCTGAAGAATTGATGCTTTTGAACTGTGGTGTTGAAGAAGACTCTTGAGAGTCCCTTAGACTGCAAGGAGATCAAATTGGTCAATCCTAAAGGAAATCAGTCCTGAATATTCATTGGAAGCACTGATGCTGAAGCTGAAACCCCAATACTTTGGCTACCTGATGTGAAGAACAGACTCTTTTGAAAAGACCCTGATGCTGGGAAAGATTGAAGGCAGGAGAAGGGGATGACAGAGGATGAGATGGTTGGATGGCATCACCAACACGATGGACATGAGTTTGAGTAGGCTCTGGGTGTTGGTGATGGACAGGGAAGTCTGGCGTGCTGCAGTTCATGGAGTTGCAAAGAGTCAGATGACTGAGTGACTAAACTGGACTGATGGATGGCAAATAAGCATGTGAAAGGTGTACAACATCATTAATCATTAGGAAAATGTAAATTAAAGCCACAGTGAGATACCACTCCACACCTCCTAGAAAGGCTAACATGACAAACACCCACCACACTGAGTGTGGCAAGGGTATAAAGGAATTGAAACTCACATACACTTCTAGTAACAATGTAAATGGCAAATCACTTTGGAAAACAGTTTGGCAGTTTCTTAAAAAGTTAACCATGCATCTATCATATGATGCGTTTTGCTCCTAAGTATGTGTTCATACAAATATTTGTCTGTGAATATTCGTACCAGTTAACAGCTTTTGTTTTTAAACAATAGTCCAAAACTAGAAAAACCCAAATGTCCATCAACTAGTGAAGGGATAAATAAGTTGTGATAAATCCATACAATGGAAAATCTTAAGCAATAAAAAGGGAAGAACTTCACACACTATATGGATGACTCTCAAAAATAATTTTGTTAAATGAAAGAAGTCAAATAAAAAGAATATCTACTATATGATTTCATTTTTAGAAATTTCTAGAAAATGCAAACTTACCATGGGTGACAGAAAGATCAGTGATTTCCTGGGAACTTGGGGAAGGGAGAAGAGAAGGAAGGATTTCAAAGAAATTATGAGGAGTGATGCTTATGTTCACTATCTTTGTTTTGATGATAGGTTTATGAGCGTGTCAGTTCTGTTTAGTTAAGTCGCTCAGTTGTGTCTGACTCATATATATATATGAGTGTATATACAGGTCAAAACTTTTCAAAATGAACATTTTAAATATCTTCAGTTTATTGTATGTCACCTAGATCTCAACAAAATTGCTAAAAAATCAACAGCAAGAAAACAAATAATGTATTAAAAAAATAGGCAAAGATTTGAAAAGCTATCTCACTGTAGAAACTGTATGAATGACGTATAAACACACAGAAAAAGATGCTCAAAGTGATCAGCCACTATAGAAATGCAAATTAAAACCAAAATGATTACACACCTATTAGAATGGCTGAAACAAAAGCAAGAACAAAACAAAACACCAAACCTGACACCAAAAGCTGGTGAGTATGTGTAGTAGTTGGAGTTCTCATCCATTGTTGGTAGGGATCCAAATGGTAGAACCAACCCTGGAAATCACTTTTCAGTTTATTATAAAATTAATCATATACTTACCATGTGACCCAGCTGGGTATTTAGGGAAATAAATACTTATGTTCACCCCCAAATTTGTACACAAATGGCAGCTCTATTCATAATCATCAAAAGAATGGAAACAACCCAGAGGTTCGTTAATGTGTGAATGAATAAAAAGACTGTATTACATTCATACAGTAGAATACTACTCAGCAACAAAAATGAATGAACTGTTGATTAATACAATAGTATGGAACTACTGATTCATACAATAGTATGGAGGAATCTCAAAGGCATTGTGCTGAGTGAAAGAAACTATTTTCAAATAGTTTCTTCAAATATGATTCTATTTATGTGACATCCTGGAAGAAAAGCTAACAGAGTTTTGCCAAGAGAACACACTGGTCATAGCAAACACCCTCTTCTGGAAACACATGAGACAATGGACATCAACAGATGGTCAATACCAAAATCAGATTGATTACTTTCCTTACAGCCTAATATGGAGAAGCTCTATATGGTCAGCAAAAACAAGACCAGGAGTTGACTGTGGCTCAGATCATGAATTCCTTATTACCAAATTCACACTTATATTGAAGAAAATAGGGAAAACCACTAGATCATTCAGGTATGACCTAAATAAAATCCTGTAATGATTATACAGTAGAAGTGACAAATAGATTCAAGGGATTAGATCTGATAGAGAGCCTGAAGAACTATGGACAGAGGTTTGTGACACTGTACAGGAGGCAGGGATCAAAACCATCCCTAAGAAAAAGAAATGCAAAAAGGCAAAATGTTTTTTTGAGGAGGCCTTACAAATAGCTGAGAAAAGAAGAGAAGCAGAAGACAAAGGAGAAAAGGAAAGATATATCCATCTGAATGCAGAGTTCCAAAGAATAGCTAGGAGAGAAAAGAAAGCCTTCCTCAGTGATCAATGCAAAGAAATAGAGGAAAACAATGGAATGGGAAAGACTAGAGATCTCTTCAAGAAAATTAGAGATACCAAGGGAATATTTCAGGCAAATATGGGCTCAATAAAGGAGAGAAACGGTATGGACCTAACAGAAGCAGAAGATATTAAGAAGAGGTGGCAAGAATACACAGAAGAACTATACAAAAAAGATCTTCATGACCCAGATAACCACAATGGTGTGATCACTCACTTAGAGCCTGACATCCTGGAATGTGAAGTCAAGTGGGCCTTAGAAAGCCTCGCTACGAACAAAGCTAGTGGAGGCGATGGAATTCCAGCTTGGCTATTTCAAATCCTAAAAGATGATGCTGTTCAAGTGCTGCACTCAATATGCCAGCAAATTTGGAAAACCCAGCAGTGGCCACGGGACTGGAAAAGGTCAGTTTTCATTCCAATCCCAAAGAAAGGCAATGCCAAAGAATGCTCAAACTACCGCACAACTGCACTCATCTCACAAGCTAGCAAAGTAATGCTCAAAATTCTCCAAGCCAGGCTTCAATAGTACGTGAACTGAGAATTTCCAGATGTTCATGCTGTATTTAGAAAAGGCAGAGGAACCAGAGATCAAATTGCCAACATCTGTTGGATCATAGAAAAACAAGAGAATTGCAGAAAACCATATACTTCTGCTTCACTGACAATGCTAAAGCCTTTGACTGTGTGGATCACAACAAACAGTGGAAAATTCTTAAAGAGATGAGAATTCCAGACTATCTTATCTGCCTCATGAGAAATCTGTATATAGGTCAAAAAGCAACAGTTAGAACCAGACATGGAACAACGGACTGGTTCCAGATTGGGAAAGGAGTACATCAAGTCACCCTGCTTATTTAACTTATATGCAGAGTACATCATGCAAAATGCCATGCTGGATGAAGCATAAGCTGGAATCAAGATTGCAGGGAGAAATATCAATAACCGCAGATATGCAGATGACACCACCCTTATGGGAGAAAGTGAAGAGGAACTAAAGAGCTTCTTGATGAAAGTGAAAGAGGAGAGTGAAAAAGCAGGCTTAAAACTCAACAGTCAAAAAACTAAGATCATGGCATCTGGTCCCATCATTTCATGGCAAATAGATGGGGAAACAATGGAAACAGTGACAGACTTTATTTTCTTGGTCTCCAAAATCACTGCAGTTGGTGATTGCAGCCATGAAATTAAAAGACGCTTGCTCCTTGGAAGAAAAGCCATGACCAACCTAGACAGCATATTAAAAGCAGAGACATTACTTTGTCAACAAAGATGTGTTCAGTCAAAGCTATGGTTTTTCGAGTAGTCAAGTATGGATGTGAGAGTTGGACTCTAAAAAAAGCTGAAGAAATTGCCGAAGAATTGATGCTTTTGAAATGTGGTGTTGGAGAAGACTCTTGAGAGTCCCTTGGACTGCAAGGAGATCAAACTGGTCAATCCTAAAGGAAATCAATCCTGAATATTCATTGGAAAGACTGATGTTGAAGCTGAAGCTCCAATACTTTGGCCACCTGATGCGAAGAACTGACTCATTGGAAAAGACCCTGAAGCTGGGCAAGATTGAAGACAGGAGAAGAAGGGTCAACAGAGGATGAGATGGCTGGATGGTATCACCAACTTGATGGACATGAGTTTGAGCAAGCTCTGGGAGTTGGTGATGGACAGGGAGGCCTGGCGTGTTGCAGTCCATGTGGTCGCAAAGAGTCGGACACCCTGTGGGACTGAACTGAACTGAACTGAACAGTGGTTGCTAATGGTAGAGGGAGCATTTGGCTGCCAAGAGGCAGCCTGAGAGCATTTTGTGTGGTGATGAAGCTGTCTTGTACCCTGATTGTGGTGGTAGGGATACAAATCTACACATGTTAAAACTCAAAGAAGTGTATACCAAAAAGAAAGTCAATTTTACCTCATTTAAATTGAAAAAGATATCTATGGGATGCAGCTCAAGTGTGCTCGGCTGGACATTTTTAGTGTTAAGTGCTCTTATTAGAAAAGATGAAAGGCTGGAGATTAATAAGGTAGACCAGGGCTTCTCAACCTCATTAGTATTGACATTTTGGGTTGCAAATTCTCTGTTGTTGGGGGCTGTTCTGTGCCTTGTAGGATGTTTAGCAGCTACCCAATAGATGTCAATATCATTTCCCCCAAGTTGTGACAGCAAACAATGACTTCAAATATTGTGAAATGTTCCCTAGGGGGCAAAATCACCTCTGTTTGAGAAACCTTAGACTAAATATATGTCTTAAAATTTTTAAAATGAATAATATACAAATTATCCAAAATGTAGAAGGTAGGAAATATTACAAACAAGAGCAAACATTTATGAAATGGAAATCAAACATACAGGAGAAAAGCCCCACTCAGCCAACAGTTGGTTTTTCTTTCTTTGAACTAGTGAAATAGAAAAATCTCTGGTGAGATTGATCAAGGAAAAAAGAAAGAAGACAGATAACACAAGGAATAAAAAAAGGGAACATATTTATGGATGGTGCAGAGATTTAAAAGATAAGAAGGCATAACGATCAACTCTATGCTAATACTTTGGAAAACAGATGAAAAAAATTTCTAAAGAAATATAAACTACAAAAACTGATTCAAAAAGACATGTAAGGACTTCCCTAGTGGGGTAGTGGATAAGAATCCACCTGCCAATGCAGGGCATATAGGTTCAATTCCTTGTCTGGGCAGATTCCACATGCTGAGGAACAGCTAAACTCATGTGCCGCAACTACTAAGCCAGTGTGCTGTAACTACTGAAGCCCGCAAGTCCAGAGCCTGTGCTCAGCAACAAGGGAAGCCACCACGATCAGAAGCCTATGTACTGAGAGAAAGAAAGCCTCTGCTCACCGCAACTAGAGGAAGCCTAAGCAAAGCAATGAAGACTCAGCACAGCCAGAAATAAACAAATACTTTGAAAAAAGAAATATAAAACTTGAACAGTACTATAATTATTAAATAAATTTAATTATTAGTTAAAAAATATCCCCTAAAGAAAACAACAGAACCTCTCAAATGATTATACTTGGGAGTTCTGCCTTCAGATTTCCATTGGGATAGATATTTCCAATCTTACACAAATTATTCCACAGTGTAGAAAAAGAGGAAACACGCCCCAACCCATTTTATAAAGCTAGCACAATCTTGATACTATATTCTGACAAGGACAGCATGAGGAAGGAAAATTACAAGCTAAAGTCACTCAAAAACACAGATACAAAATTCTAGACCAAGTATTGGTAAAGAAATTTTGCCATGTATTAAACTATGTCATGACCTAGTTTACTCAAGGGTTGTAAGACGGGTAAACATTAAAGCATAAAAAATTCATGTGATTTCCTACTTTAAAATAAAGAAGAAAAGTAACATTTTAATAGATGTGACAATTTAATAAAATTCAATATCCATTTATGATTAAAAAAAAAAAACTCTATAAAGCAGAAATAGAATGACATGGCCTCCCCTGTTAAAGGGAACCTGCAGAAAACATGTGGGGCTTCATAGTGGCTCAGTAGTAAAGAATCTGCCTGCAATGCAGGAGACACAGGAAACTCAGGAGATGAGGGTTCAATTCCTGGGTTGGGAAGATCCCTTGGAGGAGGAAATGGCAATGAACTCCAGTATTCTTGCCTGGAGAACCCCATGGACAGTGAGCCTGGGGGGTTACAGCCCCTGAGTCGCAGAGTCGGTCATGACTGGAGAGACTTAGTATGCATGCCTACAATTTCCACATCTCTTTGACAACATACCAAAGGCCATAGTCAATGAAATAAGGCAAATAAAGATTTAAAAGAAGAAATAATAATTAGGAAGAAAAATCATACTGTTATTAGTTTGAGATGATCTGATTATAAACAGAAGAAATCTCCAAAGAATAAGCAGACACATTAATAGCGTTAATAAAAGAGTTTATCAAGGTTGCTGTGTAAAAGATTAGTTGCATTTTCTATATCACAATAAGCAGTAAAAACTGTACTTAAAAATAGATGCCACTTATAATACTTCCAAAAGAATGAAATCCTTGGGAATAAATCTAAAATATACATGCAGGAACTTTATGCAAGAAATTAGAAAACTATTGAAAGACATTTAAAAATGATTAAATAATAGTATACTAAGTTCATGGATCAGGAAACAGTAAGGTACGCACGTCATTTCTCTGAAATTGACCTAGACTCAGTACAATTCCAATCAAACATCAATAGGTTTCTTTTTTCATGGATCCTGACAAAGTGATTCTAAAGTATCTATGGACGAATAAAGGCAAAAGGCAAAAAAATATTGCCAAAGAAGAATAAGGTGGAGCACTAATTTTATCAATTTTCATTATGACACTCTAGCAATCAAGACTGAATGTCCCTTGGTTAGAGCAGACAGAACAGTGGAAGAGAATCAGATCAGCCCTTATACATCCTGAAGTGCTCTTGTTTGCTCATTTATCTGTCTCTCCTGATTAGAATTAGAACTCTGAGGTCTGGGACTTTTGCTGACTCATTCACCCCAGCACCTAGACCCAGACTGGCAGACTGAAAGGACATTCGGGCATAGGAATTAAGGGTTAAAAAAAAGCCAGTTGGAAGTTGACTGCCTGAGATTAGTTAGAGGCACTGACTTGTCCTTAGGATGAAAGCTTCATCCTAAAGGGGGGCGTTAACTTGCTTTTAAAAATCACTGAAGACACAACATTGTAAAGCAATTATACCTCAATTAAAAAAAAATTCAGCTACAAAAAAAAAAATCACTGAAGACTTCACCTTTCTGACTGAAAGGAGAGTTATACAGAATAACTAGGGGCCTGTTTTTGAAGGATGTGGGTAACAGCACAGAACGGGTTTTAAAAAGCTAACCAAATTCAAGCTGAAGAAAGAATAAGTTTAAATTGAGTCATTTTCCCTGGAGATTATTGCAATTGTAAGGGTAATGCTGCTTCTCAGAATGTTAGCTTTACTTGGTCGTCATGGATGTGACAGTGTGTGGGCCCATCATTAATCAGGATAAGGAATTATAGATCTGGGTGCTATTACCCTAGGTTTGTTTGTAAAATGGATTTCTTTGCAGGAAGCCCTGACCTGTGACCATGTGATGTTTGGATTACACTTCAGAGCAGGGGATGGCTTGCCAAAGGCCCTTGCAGCTTATCACCGATTTTATTTTCTACAATTGAATTTTGAATTTTGAGGTCCAATCAATTTGAGCTCTTTCCAAGGATAATTTTGTTATACCCACAGAATGGCTTGAATTTAGTTTCATGAGAATAAGTCTGCATGTGGCTTAGGTTTTAAAAATTCATTCTTATTGGGAACATTTCATTATTCTGTAATGTATTTGCTTTGGTGATAGCAATCATAAGGCTAGAACTGCTTGCTAACAAATGGGGTTGTTATTGGATTTCCTTGTGCCTGGACTGATGGATGATGGAGAAGACACATCTGTAGTATGAAGCTCTTTTGGGGTGGTGATTTTGGGTACAATCTCCACGGATTCCAAAACTGTGAGACACAGAAGTAGAAAATTTAGTTCATGTTCCTGAGTGTAATTGACTTGAATACGTTCAGCCAGAATGTGTGCTTATGCGGAATTAAAGGATCAGCAATTTACAAATGCTGCCATTATAATTGGATCTGAAAAAGAAATGATAGAACTTGCTGAGTAATGTGAGGCAATGGGGACTGCATCTTTTGATAGGAACCCAAATGCCTAGGGCTTTCTGTAACGTGAAATGTAATGGGTGTGCTGGGCTGAGTAGAAAGCCGTCAATTCCAAGATAAAAATTAAAAAAATAATTGTAATAACTGCCACTTATTTTGCATTAACCATGTGTCAGACAATTGACTAAGAGTTTATCTGCATTATTTCATTTAATCTCCTAAGAATCTTTATGTGGTAGGTTACCCTGGGTTGTCAGTTGTCTATGTGGCATCGCGGCCACCTGTCGTCAGGTGCATCACAGAAGAGAAACTGAGACCTACATTTCCCAGAATGCCCTTCCCCATATGGTTCCTGGTTTGAGTTGGCCAAAAAGGATGCTCGTGGGAGGTTTGGAAAGTGGGGAAGACAGTCAGGTTGGTACACAGACACAAGTTTAGAAGCACCTTCCAGATGAGCTTCTGAGATTCATTTGCTTCCCACTTGCAGCCTGAGAAAGGAACTAAGATTCTGCAAGCTGCGAGGCATGGCCAGAAAAAGGAGAAAACAAAACAACTTTTTTCTTGGAATAGATGGAGTGGCTTCCATGTTTTTTATTGGACACTAATACATAGATGTCATTCTTACTTCTGTTTGTCAGATGAATAAACAGGTTTAGAGAAGTCAGTTGCCCAAGTATACACAGAAAAAGGCAGACTGGAATTTAAACCTCAGGCTGCCTGATGCAAATCTCCATCATTATATTCTGTCATTTCTGAGCATAGCCTGGAGAACCAGGCACCTGGACTCTACTCATGACCTCATACATGCAAAGCTGGCTCTCTCCCAGAACAGTAACCCTCTATGTTAACTATCAGTGTGGGTGTCCCTCTTAGAGGCAGAGTCTGCTGTTTGCTGATCCACTTCAACTGCGTGGGTACTAGCCAACTCTGGCTACTCTTCCCTGTTGGAGGTATAGGGAACTTCCAGGGATTCCTTAACTTGTGAGTGAAAACAAGGAATGTATTTTCACACCCTGCCTTCCTTGTGAAAAGTGAAAGTGAAGGTATTAGTCGCTCTGTTTTGTCCAACTCTTTGAGACCTCATGGACTGTAGCCCGCCAGGCTTCTCTGTTCATGGAATTCTTCAGGGAGGAATACTGGAGTGGGTAGCCATCCCTTCTCAGGGGATCTTCCTGACCGAGGGATTGAACTCAGGTCTTCTGCACTGGAGGTGAGGTCTTTACTATCTGAGCCACCAGGGAAGAGGGCAGATTTGTGCATCAATGATTTTCAGTTCAGTTCAGTTCAGTTCAGTCACTTGGTCGTGTCCGACTCTTTGAGACCCTATGGATTGCAGCACGCCAGGCCTCCCTGTCCATCACCAACTCCCGGAGTTTACTCAAACTCATGTCCATTGAGTCAGTGATGCCATCCAACCATCTCATCCTCTGTCATCCCCTTCTCTTCCTGCCTTCAATCTTTCCCAGCATCAGGGTCTTTTCAAATGAGTCAGCTCTTTGCATCAGGTGGCCAAAGTATTGGAGTTTCAGCTTCAACATCAGTCCTTCCAATGATGATTTTAGGCACAACTCAAATTATTTATCATCAATGTCCACCTGCAGGTCACATAACAGAATGTTAATACTGGTTATAGCATTGGTAGTTGAGTGGGGACTGGGAAAGCTGTAATTTATAAACCTTTCCATTATCTATTTCAATTGTTACAACAAGCATATATTCCTTCAATAATTAGAGAAACATTCCATAAAAAACCCTGAAAATCAAAGGAGAGGCCCACTTTGATATGATGGCATGTAGCATGATGCATGCAGGGGTTCCTAAGTTGACAACAGACATCCACAATGTCACACAGTGTGTGAAGCGATGGCTCAGGACCTCTTGTATACGGCGGCAAGTGGAAGAGCAGTGGTTCAAAAATTTTTTGTTTAGTTACATGGTGGATGCTTTGTTTGAATACCTGTTCAATACCCAATTGGAGACTAGAATATGCAGCTGAATGTATGGGTCTGAGGCTCAGGCAAGAGGGCCTGTCTGGTGATATACACACAAGAGCCATCAGCGAATGATAAAGCCCTGGGACTGTGTGAGATGTTTTAGTCAGCTTCCATTAGGTGATGCTGCAGGAACAAACAACCCCTGAATTTCACTGGTTCATAAACAACGCGTGTTAAAGTTCCGCTCGCTTTACCTCTTCTCTGGAGGTCAGATGTCTTGTCTCTGTTCTGTCTTGATCTGCACGTCTTCCTCATTCTGGCAGCTGGGCTGAAGGAGCAGCCTCCGCCTAGGACTTGTGGTCTTTAGTGAGGAGGAAGACAGCAAAGGCAGACGATGTCGTAGCTGGAAGCTTCGTTTAGGTGTGGCACTCGTCACTAATTGGTTTCATCAGAACAAAGGGTCGAATATTATGTGCAGGCCTCTTTCCAACATTTGCATCTTCACCCTCTACCACCATGTCCTCCAATACACACCTGTCTGCGACCTTAATTAAGTGGTCCAGGTACCTGATGTGTGAACTGTCATGATGACTTTGGAGAGGGAGCATGTCTCCCTGTGTGTGAGGCACATGTGACCACATCCTTCCCTCTCCTGTTTGTTAGCTGCAGGGTCCTCAGGCTGCTTCCAACCATCCTTCCTCAGACATATGGAGGTCCTCTCCTGCCCAGATCTTGAGCTTCCTCCCCTGATTTTCTAGACAATGCCACTGCTGGAGATTCTCGATTTGGGGGAAAGGAATGGGAGGGGGTGAGCAGGCCTCCCAGATGGAGCAGATGAAGAAAACCATCTGCCCTGAATCCCTAAAGAGTAAGGAAGAAAAGACGGTCCATCGCCAGGAGAACAATAAAGAAGCAACAACAAGTGTGTGATTGTGCGCTGAGTGCCGTGTCCTTGAGGGTGGATGGTGAGGCCGCCAGCAAGGGAGGGGGCAGTTTTTTTGTGGGAGGGGAAGATGGAGCAAGGAGAAAAGCCAGAGATGAAGCCTGCAAAGTGGGTGGAGATCCGACGACAGATCAGGGTCACCGAGGCAGAGAGGAAGTCAGACAATGCGATGCTGACAAAGAACAGAGACAGAGATGAGATGAGATGGAGACATAGAGAAATGGGGGTGTCAGGGAGAGCATAAGAAAGGCAGCTGGAGGGAGAGTCACGGAGCTTTTCTTCCACAGGCTTTCTCTGCAGAGGCTGGAGCCTGGGCAGATGCTTTGAGGGACCGCCAGGTGGTGGTGGGTGTCAATCAGTGGGTGTTGGCAGGACAAGCCTAATCGATAGATGTGGGCACACGCCAAGGGCCAGCTGGAAGGTGCCAGTCGGTACATTCCAGTCTACGAGGGTCGGTCAGTAACTATCAGCCTTCGATTCAATTAAGCAATTTAAGAAACAGGCTGATCAGTCCTGGGACTCAAGCACAGTGCTGGGTGCTGGGGGATGGGAAGAGTAGATGAGGCAGAGCTCAGGATTTCACAGGGGAGGTGAAGACAGCACGGTGGATAAAATACCCCACTTAGCATTTGCTGGGTTAGGATGGATCGCCTACCTGAGGCCTCCCAGCCCCCCCAGGAAGTAGGTATCAGTATCCCCATTTTCCAGAGGAAGAAACTGAGGCTCAGACAGGTGAAGTCAGTACCTAACAGAGCTGGGGTTTGCACCCAACTCCTTTCACTTTCCAAAAGTGCCGCACTGGCCCACGTGCATTGCCATGTCTCTGATCAGCAATGGGGAGTTGAACAGGGGCAGATGCATAGGTGTGCTGTTTATCTGATGGAGCGTCATTGGGGGAAGTGAGAAGAATGGGTGGGAGGACAGCCCAGGAGAGGGGACAGCCAGGGCAAAGGCCAGGCGTGTCGCAGGCTTAGCTTGTATTTTCCCTACCCAGTTCCTGGGATTAGCCTTTTGAAAGAACCCTGGTTTCTTCTGGTGGAGAGTGGTATTTAGGAACCAAGATTGAGATGCTTGGTGTGCTAGTTGCCATGAGTTTCTTTGCTTCTAAGCCTACTCAGCAGACAGAGGTAGGAGATGGAGGTAACGGTCTTTATATATAAATACCTACATGAATATATGTATCAGTATACACACACTTCTCTACTTCTGTAGTCATAGCTATATCTATCGATTACAAACTCTGGGTCCATCCTGATACCTTCAACACCTCAGGGTTCATTACAGCTTCCCTCTTTTTCATATCCATCATTTTAGCAGATGTTATATGAATCATCCACGTGGCTGCACGTGCTAGGGTGAGATCGGTCCTTCCAGGATCGAGGCTGCCAGGGCATGCATTTTGAGCTTCTAGAAATGAGCATGCTGTGAATGGCATGGGGGACCTGACACCCATCTGGGGCATCCGGTAGAAGACAGTGATGTCTATAAACTGGTTCTGATACCTTACTTGAGGACATGACACCCTGTTTTCAGTTCAGAGAGAAGGGATCTGAGATTACAGTCTGCTGTTGCTGGGGGCTATTAGGAAGCCCAGGGCATCTCACCCACATGGGGAGGACAAACATGGGCTTATTCACTATTCATCAGCAGGAATTGGGCCAGAAAAAGCCTTCAAGCTCTCTTCTGCACAGAGCTAACTGGAGATGGCTAGCCACCTGCCCATTACCCTCAGTCTCTCCCACTGCAGCCCCATGGCAGAGTCAACGCAGGGCTGGCACTGACACCTACCAGGAGCCTTGGCAGCATCCTGGCTGCAGCTTTGACCCCCACCAGAAGGCAGAGAAGGTGTCAGGAGCCTAGGAGACCATCATGTTCATGTTATTATGAAGTTCTTCTTCAGAACCACACACCCCTGCACCACCTCTATACCCTCAGGTTGAAGTTTAATTCTGAGCATTTGCAAATACTTGGGGAATGAATGAATGTCCAAGAAATACCCAAGATGTAGGAAGGAGGGGAAAGCCAGACCACATTTCTATGTATCTAGCTCTGAATCCAGTCTGATTCTTGTTGCCTTTGGGAAAAGTCCCTGTTATCCTTCAGCATCTGGACCCTGCACAGGACTGGTTCAGATGATGTAGGGCACTCTTGTCACTCATCAGTTCAATTCAGTTCAGTTGCTCAGTCATGTCTGACTCTTTGAGAACCTGTGGACTGCAGCACTCCAGGCTTCCCTGTCCATCACCAACACCTGGAGCTTGCTCAAACTCATGTCCATCGAGTCAGTGATGCCATCCAACCATCTCATCCTCTGTCATCCCCTTCTCCTTCTGCCTTCAATCTTGCCCAACATCAGGGTCTTTTTCAATGAATGAGTTCTTTGCATCAGGGGTGAAGAATGTCAGTAAGTTCTTCAGCTTCAGCATCAGTCCTTCCAATGAATATTCATGTCTGATTTCCTTTAGGATTGACTGATTTGATCTCCTTGCAGTCCAAGGGACTCTCAAGAATCTTCCAATATCACAGTTCAAAAGCATCAGTTCTTTGGCGCTCAGCTTTCTTTATAGTCCAACTCTCACAACCATATATGACTACTAGAAAAACCATAGCTTTGACTAAATGGACCTTGGTTGGCAAAGTAATTTCTCTGCTTTTTAATATGCTGTCTAGGTTGGTCATAGCTTTTCTTCCAAGGAGCAAGCATCTTTTAATTTCACGGCTGCAGTCACCATCTGCAGTGATTTTGGAGCCCAAGAAAATAAAGTCTCTCACTGTTTCTATTGTTTCTCCATCTATTTGCCATAAAGTGATGGGTCCAGATGCCTTGATCTTTGTTTTTTGAATGTTGAGTTTTAAGCCAGCTTTTTCACTTGCCTCTTCACTTTTCACCAAGAGGCTCTTTAGTTTCTCTTCACTTTCTTCCATAGGTTGGTGTTATCTGCATATTTCAGGTTATTGATATTTCTCCCCACAATCTTGATTCCAGTTTGTGCTTCATCCAGCCTGGCATTCTGCATGATGTACTCTGCATATAAGTTAAATAAGCAGGGTAACAATATACAGACTTGATATATTCCTTTCCCAATTTGGAACCAGTCGGTTAGTTGTTCC
The DNA here is from genome assembly GCF_019320065.1 of Cervus canadensis. NCBI lineage: Eukaryota > Metazoa > Chordata > Mammalia > Artiodactyla > Cervidae > Cervus > Cervus canadensis. The sequence goes on from NC_057387.1 coordinate 105,555,740, forward strand.
ACGTCCAATTCTAACTGTTGCTTCTTGACCTGCATACAGATTTCTCAGGAGGCAGGTAAGATAGTCTGGTAGTCCCATTTCTTGAAGAATTTTCCACAGTTTTTTGTAATCCATACAGTCAAAGAACTTCCCTGCTGGCTTAGAAGCTAAAGAGTCTTCCTGCAATGCTGGAGACCCAGGTTCAATCCTTGAGTTGGGAAGATCTCCTGGAGAAGGAAATGGCAACCCACTCCAGTATTCTTGCCTGGAGAATCCCATGGACAGAAGAGCCTGGTGAGCCCCAGCCCATGGGGTCACAAAAAGTTGGATATGACTGAGCGACTAAAACACTAAAGTCAAAGACTTTAGCGTAGTCAATGAAGCAGATGTAGATGTTTTTGTGGAACTCTCTTAGTTTTTCTATGAGCCAATGGATGTTGGTAATTTGATCTCTGGTTCCTCTGCCTTTTCTAAATCCAGCATGGACATCTTGAAGTTCTCGGTTCACATACTGTTGAAGCCTGGCTTGGATAATTTTGAGCATTACTTTGCTAGCGTGTGAGATGAATGAAATTGTGTGGTAGTTTGAACATTCTTTGGCATTGCCTTTCTTTGGGATTGGAATGAAAACTGACCTTTTCCAGTCCCGTGGCCACTCCTGAGTTTTCCAAATTTGCTGACATATTGAGCACAGAACTTTCAAAGAGTCATCTTTTACAATTTGAAATAGCCAAGCTAGAATTCCATCACCTCCATTAGCTTTGGTCGTAGTGATGTTTCCTATGGCCCACTTGACTTCACACTCCAGGATGTCTGGCTCTAGGTGAGTGATCACACCATCGTGGTTATCTGGGTCAGGAAGATCTTTTTTGTATAATTCTTCTGTGTATTCTTGCCACCTCTTCTTAATATCTTCTGCTTCTGTTAGGGGCATACCATTTCTCTCCTTTATTGTGCCCATTTTTGCGTGAAATGTTCCCTTGGTATCTCTAATTTTCTTGAAGAGATCTCTAGTCTTTCTCATTCTATTGTTTTCCTCTATTTCTTTGCATTGATCACTGAGGAAAGCTTTCTTATCTCTCTTTGCTATTCTTTGGAACTCTGCATTCAGATGGATATATCTTTCCCTTTCTCCTTTGCCATGTGCTTCTCTGTCACTCATCAGGCAGACAGAAATAACGATGGGAGCCCAGTGGTTTGGAATGAGGACTCCCAGAGGAAAGGAGATTTCCCTGGGGGTCTCAGTCTGGAAAGACTGGGCAGACCACTATTTAGATCATTCCAGTGTTCTGGAACATAAGTTAGAAATTTCCTCTCTGGAGCAAGATGGGAGTCGTTGATAGAAGGGAGCATGAGGCTGGGGGGAGGGCGGGACTGGGATGTGGGGTCCAGGGTTGGCAGGGCTGCAGGTGTGGGCCACGTGACCTCAGCTGTGATGGAGGTGATGGGAGGTGGAGGTCCTGGGGGAGCAGGGAGCTTGGGGAGGGCGCTCAGCTCTGCTGCTGGCTTGCTTGTTTCCTGCAGCCTCTTGAAGAGCTTTCTAAATCTCCTCCCTGTCAAACCATCCTTTTTCTTCAGCACCTTCTATCTTGTAAACACAACTTGACAGTTTCTTTTTAAGGGCCGTGGGCTTTATCTTCCACATCTTCTTGGTGAGTTCTTTTCAGAGGTTGCCTTTTCTGTAGCTGAAAGCTTTTCTCTCCAGCCAAACCCCCACTCTGCTTTCCCCACAGGTACAGTGTGATGTCTGTCCTCTGACATTGTTGTCCTGACCTTCCTGTGTTGACGATGGAAGCCCAGACACTGGAAAGCAGTTCTGCATTGATCCTGCCGGAGCCTCGAGTGAGCCTCTGCAAGCTGCCTGGGGGGGCATCAGTCCTGGGAGCCCTGATGGGGAAGGCACAGGACCGCAGCTCACAAAGGTGGCCCCAGACTCTGCCTGGTGGGGCTTCGTGTTTCCTGTTTTAGTAAAACACACAGATCTCTTATGTTTCTCTTCTTTCAGCCTGACATTCAGGGCCCAGAATAACCTGATGTTGGACTAATTTTCTAGTTCCGCCTCCCATGAACTTTCCCCGCTCCTCCCCTTTCTGTGAATGTCAAGGTCCGTGTGCTTGGGATCTTCATGTTTCTTCACATTTCAGTTATTTGTCTTCATTTTTCTTTTTAAACTAAAAAAAATTTCATGTGCTTACATATTGATTGGTTACATACTTTGGCTCTTTTGCTTTCCTTTTCCTACTTTCTTCCTGTTGAAATCCTGTTCATTCCACAAATGTCACCTCTTCCGAGGAGTCTTCCCATACTTTCCAGATTACACTAGTCATCTCTTCTGGACTCCATGGTTCTTTTTTTTTTTTTTAGTTTATTTTTAATTGGAGGAAAATTGCTTTACAATGTTGTGTTGGCTTCTGCCACACAGCAACACACATCAGCCATAATTAGACATATATCACCTCCCTCTTGAGCCTCCCTCCCCTACCTCCATGGCTCTTTTAATGGAAGTGATGACTTCCTGCCCGGATGTCCGGTGCATGCTCGTCTATCCCACCAGGTTCTGGGCACTTACTGTGGACAAGTGGCTTCCCTGGTGGATCAGTGGCAAAGAATCCGCTTGCCAACGCAGGAGATGCAGATTTGACCCCTGGGTGGGGAAGATTCCCTGGAGGAGGAAACGGCAACCTACTCCAGTATTCTTGCCAAGATAATCCCATGAACAGAAGAACCTGAGGGCTACAGTCCATGGGGTTGCAAAAGAGTCAAACACAACTGAGCATGCATGCGTGTGGACAAGGTCTGTGCCATGTCTGCCTGTCTCCAGCAGGAAAAGGCCTGGGACACAGTGGAAAACGATCCAAAAAAGATTTCATTTAATCAAGCAGAATCGTTTTCTGTGGGTTTCTTTTTCTTCCCGTTTGCCCTGGGATATTAAAGCCCAATACTTCACAAGTTGTCTGCTGGTTCTTTGCTATTCAAAGAGAGGAAGGAAGTGCATTGCTGCTGCTGCTAAGTCGCTTCAGTCATGTCCAACTCGGTGTGACCCCATAGACGGCAGCCAGCCAGGCTCCTCTGTCCCTGGGATTCTCCAGGCAAAATCTTGGACTCCACTGCAGGCTACAATCAGAATCTGTGTTTTAATGGGACCTCCAGGTGTTTCCTATGCCAATGGATCTAGCTTACTTTCCAGGAGCTGGGATGAGGTGGGGTGGGGATGGACTGCCATGTGTGATTGTCCAGGTTACACACTGCACAAAGTTGCTTGCCTGAGGGGACAAGTGAGGGCTAAAAGCCAGCTTGGGCACCACTTGCCTAGCTGTGTGCCTGAGCTGTCAGTCCAGAGAGGTGCTTCTAAAAATTCATGCCAAGGCTCTGTGTAGGTTGTAGGTGGGAGCGGGGGACGTAGGGTGTTAGGCTGCCATTTCTGCTGAGTTCATTGTTGCAGTGTTATCCCTTGTTGGTTCCCAACTCTTTTCCCCTGGCAAAGCAATCTGGAAAAAAAAATATGTATATTTTGTGTTCCCCTCCTTCTGGCCTTTCAGCGTTCCAGTTCCTCAAAAGTTTCATGTTTCTCCCCTCCTTAGGCCCTTTAACAGGTTCTTCCTTCTGCCCTCTGTCTCCCTGTCTTTCTTCTTGCTGCCGCCCTCTACCTGCCATCCATCTCCCACTCCTCTTCTGGTCCTTCTAGTCTCAGCTGGAATGTCACTTCCTTGGGAAAGCTTTCCCCTCCTGTCTGGATTATGCCAGATCCCTGGATTGTTTGCCGTCAGAGTTCCCTGTACCTCTTCATGGCATTTATCACCATTTGTAATCAAATAACTAATTGCATAATTAGCTGTTTCATGCCTATCTCCGCCCTCTTCCTTGATGTAAACATCTCAAAAACTGTAGCCCCAGCTCTCTGTTTGATAGTTTGTTCAAAGATGCTCAAAAAATATTTTTGAATGAATGCATAAGACTCTAAAAACACTAGCCAGAACTTCCTAGGCCACCCTGTCTTCTTTCCCTGTCATGGGAATTTCTAGCCCTACATCTGAGCTTGCATCCTGGTTACACTGTTATGTTAAGCTGAACTGCAGCTCTTCTGCACCCTGAAGCCGTATGGCCTCAAAGTGAACAGAGAGACTGTCCGGCCCAAACCTGTTCCTGATATAAACCTAATACCGTTTCACTTTGCCCCTTCCTCTGGCACAGTCTGTGCTTCTGCACTGGTTGTTGGACCAGATGGTGAGCTGAGATGTTAATTTTTCCCACTCCCCCACCTTGTGTTTCATGTATATGTAGTTAGTGCAGTGCATAGAAGAGTCCAGAACTCAACACTAGACTTGCTCTAGCCAGGGACTATGTGACTTTGGTAAGTTCCTCCCCTTTCCCATCTATGAAAAGGGAAGTTGGGCTAGATTAGAGATGGCAGAGATGCGGCACACATGCTCTCATTCCCGCACCAGTGGCAGACAGTATTAGTTGATCACTGAATTCTTTCTTGCTGACTCCAGACAAGCTTTAGAGCCTTAGAATTCTTCCTAAGGCAGTGCTATGACAGCCACTACCAGTCGATCAGAGTTGGCACTTAGAGCTCCATTTGCCATGTGAGGACCAGATGTTCCGGAAGGTTTCCTCTTGCTCAGGCGTTTGAAGATTTTGTTTCCTCCGCTGTTCTCACCAGCCTTTCTAAGAAAGCCTTGTCAGCGCTCATCTCTCTCCAGAGCCTCTCTCTTCATACACCCTCTGTTAAGCCATGGGAAATACTCTTTGCTAAGCATTTCTGACATTCTTCTCCTCTCCCACTTGTCATGGAAGACAGCTGCCCCACCTGCGTGCAGGCCAGTCTCAGAGGTCTCCAAACTGACCAGTGTTTCGATTCAATTCATTTGATCATGCGTCAAACATTGAAAGAAAATGACAAGCCCTCTCCTTTCGTCAATGCCTTCCCCAAGCTTTCTGCAGATTCCTGGGGCAGGTTTGGTCCTCGTGTTTACCTTTCAGTTCTGACGCTTTGCTTCCTTGACTTCTCGGTCATGCACCTGTCAGCTCCCCTCTGTAACTGTCCCTCTGTACATTATCCCTCCCCACGCTGGACAGGGCCTCGTTTCCCGTGGTCCTTTCAAAGCACCATCACCACAGCCCTGCTGTCCTGTGACAGACTCGATGAACCCAGGCCCACGGGTGGGAACAGGGAAACGGAGTTAGGAGAAGCTTCCCAGAGGACGTTTGCCGGAAGTGAGTCATGAAAGCTCTATGGGAGGTGAGAGGAAGACAGGCCAAGGACAGAAGGATAAGGCACTGCCTGTGCAAAGGCCTGGCATCTGGAAAGAGCTCCATGAGGTCAAGAGCTCAGAGCTGCCCAGGGCAAGAGGTAAAGTAAGAGTTGGGGCTTGAGTGATGGGCAGCGGCAGGTCTCTGGGGACCTGGGTGGGAGCTTCTCTAGGCTGTTAATCTGGGAGTGAAGGGGCTCTTTCAGGAAGACCACTGGGCAGCCACTGCAGTGGAAGCTAGATTGGGGCAGAGAGAGAGGGTTGATGAGAGGTCCAGAGAATTATTTTTTGCTAGTCTCTGGGAGAAGAATATAGGATCTAATCAAGACCAGTGGTGGGTCTGATGAAGGCAAGAAGACCTGAAAAATGTTTAGGGAGGGAGTGTGGGTTGGACTGGGCCAATGAAGGTTGGTGGTGGGGATGAGGGCCTGGATGGGAGATGGGATTAATTTATTGATCAAACGTTTATTCGGCAATGTATGTCGGGGTTTGGTCATGAGTTCTGGGTGGGTCTTCTGCCCAGGAGTAGAATTCCCCCATAGCCTCTGACTTGCCCCCATTAACAACTCTGAGGAGGCCCCTTGTCCACCCCTTGGTGTACACATCTGAGGAGCTGGTAACTCCATGGTCCCGCTGCCTGCTACTGGAAGCATCCAGACTGCCAGTGTGGTGGATGCCAAAATCAGAAAAAGAAAAAGTGAATTTATCTTTCATGATAGATTAATGAGAAGTTTTTCAGACCCAGATGTGTGGGAGTGACTGAGTGTAAATTGTCCTGGGCATTCCAATGGAAAATTCAGAATCATGTTTTTTTTTTTTTTTTCCTTTGGTAAAATTCCCAAAATACTAGTTAGAAAATTTCTCATGAAATCTGAGAATCGCCATCCTCCCTAGTGGAGAACTGCCATAATAAGAGTCACAGAATGGGAACTGTCCTCTGGTTTGGGATTCCAGACTCTACTGGATCTGGGACATGGATAGTAGGCTTTGAGTCTGCACATATCTTCAGCTTCACTTTCAGGACTTCCTCCTTGCCTCCTGGAAGGGGCAACAGGTCCTTCCAGAACACACCTTCCCCACAGTCAGCCAGGAGGGTGGGATTTAGAACTAGAGGAGATTGGAGGTTCTATAGCTTGACTCTTAACCATTCTAAATATTTTAATTACTATTCTTTCATTGGCAAGTATCAGAGACCAACTTGGCCTAAACAAAAACAGATTTTTGTGTGTGTGTGCAGGGGAACAGAGACCATTAACCAGGAAGCCACCGAGAGACACTGCAGTCACCCGTCTCTGTGTCTTATTTTCTCTGGAGCCAGAGGGTCTTTCATCTTGGAATTTCTCTGGGATTGTGCTTCGGGTTTCAATCTCATTCTCTCTTGTCTGGTTTTATCTATCCCTTTGACAGATCAGATGGTTGCTCCACTGTTTCCAACTTTCTCAACAGCATGAATTATGGAATCCACACATTACTGGGAGAACCTGATTGGCTCAGCTTGATTTATGTGCTCACTGTCGTCCAATCAGCTGTAACCAGGAAGATGAAGTCTTTCCTACAATTAATGCTGGTATGGTCAATCATCATGGGCATCCAGAAAGGGACTCACAGTCCTCCAAAAGGCTCTAATATTCCCAACCTCAGTTTTCTCTTCTAGGAAGTGGGATGACAATTCCTACCTATAATGAAGGGGAAAGGAGATTAGGTATGTACGCAGTTCTTTGTCAGCTCTATAGCACCACATACAAATAGCTACTCTATATCCATTTCTTTTCTGGGACCAGAGGCACATGCTTCCTCACTTTGTCACCCACCAGTGAGGGAGATGTCCAGTAGCTGGAGGAAGCAGGAGGGGCTGAATGCTTATCCTAGAGTGTAGGATTGACATTAAGCTGCATTTTGACTGGGTGCGTGTGGACATGTATGTGAGGTGGCTCAGCTGATTGTGGGTTCTGCTTGTTTAAGTGTGAGCTTTCTCTCTGCTCTAGGAGCTCTGAAAGTGGGCAACAGGGTCAGTAATGGGGACATGAGTGGAGGAAGTCAGAAAATCAAAGTCCCAAGGCAATGCCAGATTCAGGATCCATGGCTGTGTCTGCATTCTGGGAACAGAGAACCAAGGAACAAGCTCAGGGGAGTGCTGAGTGGTTTGTGTGCTGCTAAAGCCAGGTTTTGTAAGAGCCTTAAAGGATTAAGGCTCTCTCCCCAAAACACATAACACATATGTGATGAGAGAATGGGTCCAAGTCCATCCCTTTGGACTCCAAAGCAATCACATCTCATTGTTTCCTATGTGCTATTGGGAAAGGCTTTTCCTCGACTCTAGATGGTGCTTCCTGTGAGGGGAGTTCGATCAGCCTAACTCTGGGACCCTTTCCATCCATTTATTTTTCTACCCTGGGGAGACAGAATGACTCATCTTACCAACTGGTAAATTGAGGACAGAAAACAGGGCATGCCTGGGTGGTGCCTTTTCTCTCATGGGAATGATCGGTTCCAGGAGAGAACCCGAGGGATCCACCCCGCAATAGTCTTGCCAGGCTCAGCCTCCTGCACAGATGTCTGCCCTGGTCAGCACTGTCATGACACTTAAACCCAGGACTCATTCTCCTGCCCATCTTCTCTTACATTAAGTCACATTTCCCAACTCAGCCTCTGTCAATAATACTGTTACTATTTTGATCTTGCATCTATTTGTTTCAATAAATTTTTTTTTTCTAGACTAAGTGTAGAAGAAGGCATCTACTTATTGGGAATCCCTTGGCACCCAAACATTGCAATGGTTACTAACAACATAAAGAGGATAACAAAAAGATGTAACAACAGTAAGGATGATAATGGAAATAATTCCCATTTATGGAGATCTTCCTATATGCTAACATCCTTGCATGGATTACTTGGAATTTGGGGCAGTCAACGTGAGGAGGTGGAAGTTGTTATTCTCTCCACTTTACAATTATAGAAACTGAAGCTTGGAACTTCCCTGGTGGTCCAGTGGTTAAGAATATGCCTTCCAATGCAGGGAATGTGGGTTTGGTCCCTGGTGGGGGGACTAAGATCCCACACGCCATGGGGCAACCTATAAGCCCTTGTGCCACAATTACTGTGCCTGCATGCTTCGAGATGGTGCACTGCAACAATACAAGTCCACGAGCAGCAATTAGAGAAAGCCTTCGTGCAATGAAGAGTCTGTGCATCGCAAGGAAGACCCAGTGCTGTCGAAATAAAAATTAAATAAAGAAACGGCAGCTCGGCGTGATCTGAAGGTTAAGCAAAGTGCCAAGTCACACAGATAGTCCATGGTAGGACCCCACTTTAGCCAAGACCAAAGCCATGCTCCTAACCAGCAGGCCACACAGCCTTCTGGAGAGAAAAGATCCATGGAGATAGTATCAATAAGGAAGGCTTCCCGGAGGAGGGGTGAACAGAGGCCCTGAGCTAAATCTTAAAGGACAGACAGATAAACACTTTGAGCTGTTAGTTTAGCAATTCTGTTTTGCTTTATTCATTGGCAGGTCCCAGTGGTATGTGCTCCATAACTCTTGGGTGCTTCGCCTTTGAATTTAGATATCATATCATTTGTTTAGCTTGCTGAATAAAGTAATTAGTACCTGGGAGCCTGCCTGCCTGGCAGGATATATTGGTGCAGCTGACAAAGTTTATGCCTTCAGGCTGTGCGGTGGAATTTGATTTAATTTGTCCCAAGGTTAGGGGAGACGATGGGGGATTTTGGCATCTTCTCCATCTCCGTCAAGGAGTTAATTCATTGTGAGGGTGGAGGGAGGTGGCACTGGGCCGTTTCAGTACTAATGGGACTCCAGAAGCTTTCCCACTGGAGTCTGACTTGCTTTATGGAGGCAGCTGAGCAGCTCCTAAGCTCCCTTCATGGGGAGATGCAGTCTTTCAGAGTCACAGGGGCTAGATCTGTGGGAGGCGGCCCTCTCAAGCTCATGTCATTGCTATGACCACTGCCATGGCCTTTGCCTACAGACTGTGAGCCTCTTGGGATGGGGCCTTTATTTATCTTTGGGTCTCTGTCCCAGAAGAGACATGGCTGGGACTCTGTCTTCCATCCCCTCTGCCCTGTCTCTTCAGTGAGGATTATTATCCTCAGCTTGAAGGGAGAGGGCTTCCCTCATAGCTCGGTTGGTAAAAAATCTGCCTGCAATGCAGGAGATCTGGGTTCGATTCCTAGGTCGGGAAGATCCTCTGGAGAAGGAAAGGGCAATCCACTCCAGTATTCTTCCCTGGAAGATGCCATGGACAGAGGAGCCTTGCAGGCTACAGTCCATGGGGTTGCAAGAGTTGGACATGACTTAGCAACTAAACCACCAAACCACCTTGAAGGGAGAATGAAATCAACTTAAACTTGGCCTCTGGTTCATTCAGCTGACATCCTTCATCCACTGCTCATCCAGGCCCATCTCTGCTGTTCCCTGGGACAATGGGCTTTTTCTTTGTCTCCAACGTTCTGAAATTTCTGCACCCTTTTAGTCTCTGTTCTAACCTTCCTTCCTCTGGTCCTTTCTTCCCTGGACTTCCCAGATGGTATAGTATTGGGAAGCTCTATAGTTCGGATGTGTGGGCTCCGAAGCTAGATGGCCTGGATTTACAGGCCAGCTGTATTTCTTCTTTCCTCTTCTTTCCTTCTTTCCTGGGCCAGTCACTTAACCTCTGTTTGACCTGGTTTGCTCACTTCCCAAAAGGGAACAGTTGAGGTCTAGAGAGGATGAATGAGTTAATCTGTAGATAAAGCACATAGAACAGTGGGGGTACATGGCATGTTCTGCTTAAAGGGTTAAACCATCATTAAATGTTGTTTTCTCCCTCCATCCTCTGGGCCTCCCAGGGACTCCTCACCTTCAGGATGTGCCTTGTCCTGCAGTCAGCACTGCCCTGCCGAACCTGGATCCACTGGCTCCAGGTCACGGTCAAGCTGGACCTGCCCCCATGAGCCTTGGCAATGGTCTGTGGATCTCAGTCAGCCTGAAATGAAGTTTGCATGGAGGGCTGGCCAGCAAGTCCCTGCTTCTGCCCTTGGCTCTCCCCAAGGTCATCCCAGGTGAGTTGGGCTGATTATGTCCTTCCTCTCTGCTCATGAGCTAAGCGCTCTGTGGCCGATGCTGGATTTTCCAGGTAGAGGAACCAAGGATTCTGCCCAGAGGAGGGATGAAGAGAAAGAAATGCTCAAAGGTCCTAAGCTGATGGCAGAACATCTTGTCCTCCAATCTCAGTGCACTGGGGGAGGGGATGAGTGGGGGAGAAGAGTTAATCTGTACATAAAGCACACGGAACAGTGGTGGGACATGGCATGTTCCACTTAAAGGGTTAAATGCAGGGGTGCCATCCTGGTCTGAGGTCCCTTCAGAGCTGCAGGGGGCCGGGAGTTCTGGGGTTCTTCCAGGGAAGACTTAGGACTTAGGGGGAAGGGGAGACAGGTAGCTGGCTCTGTAATAGCGTGACTATTCTAATGTCTAGAGCTGCCCCAAAGGGCTTTGTAAGATAACAAGTTCCCCGTCACCCACACTGTAGAGGGTAAGGCTGGCCTTCTGTGGGGTCTGTTGTCCTGATACTGCTTCTTAAAAGCTTACTATGTGCTAAGCCCTGCATTAAGTCCTTCTTGTCTTGTTCACGCCTTGCTGCAACTTTGCAAGTGTAGGTACACCGATCATGTCATACATAAGGAAACGAAGCCCCAGAGAGTTTATGAGACAGACCCAAGTCAGGAAGGCCAAGGTTCAGTCTTGACCTGACCACGTCTTATATGTCATAGGGCACATCACTTTTAGCTTCTCTAATCTTAGTTTCTGCAGCTGGAAACCCGCGAACTCAGAGTAAGTGCCCAGCAAGTGTGAGCTACTGTGTTTTTTTTCAGATGAACACAGCTGATTTCAACATTTGCTCTTAGATTAGGTCACTGTGGTCTTGGGTTGAGTCAGGCTCTGGTCCCTTGACCTTCAGTCAAAGGTCTTAGTGGCTCTGGGAACATTTTTTCAAAGAGGGTCTTCTATCTGTGAAAAAGGTCTCAATCAAAGCAGTTTGGGAAGCAATGGGTTAAACAATGCTAAGTAGGTTATTTACCGCAGGACTTCTCAGAGCTTTTATGATGCTAATGAGTATTGTGACTCTCTTAAAAAAGGTTAAAGTACACAGCATCCCCACATTTATTTAATCATGTGCATCTCTCCATCTTTTTATTTTTGGCATCATTGCCCAGCACTGTTTGCTGACTCTCTAAGCTAATCACTTCTGGGAAAGCTCACACCTCCCTGGCTCTTGATAAGGGGCAAGGAGAGTAATCAAGACAGGAGGCTGTCATGATAGGCTAGCACCCAAGTGGACTCACAGAAGCTGCCAAGAGAATGACCTTCCTTAACTCGTGGACAGAGGTAGGCACGCAGGTGTAAGATGTGGGTTCTTCTCTGGGTTTATTTAGGCTGGTAGCAATATGGCAGGAGAAGAAATGCCCATGGGCACCGAGCCCATGACCTTGCTGAGCGTTTGGGTTTTGTTTATCCTTTAGATCACTTAAGCCTGTCCCTTGGGCTTTAATTCTTTATCCTATATGCAAACATTGCCCAGTTCGATTCCAGGATCTCCTTCACAGGTTCCAAGAGTGTCCAGATCATTTAATCATTTCCCCATTGTCATTTCCAGGTCGCCAAGATTCTTCCCGACTGAGATGTATTGCTCTTGCAGACCAAGATGTTTATTAATTCTACTAATTCAATACACTCCTGTCTACCAAGAAAACAGGATATACCAAGCTTGCATTACCACATGCAGAATCTCTTACAAGGTACACTTCCCTTTCTTATTATCTAGCCTAATTATTTCTCCCTATTATAATACATTTTCCTGCTAATCAGTGGTCCATTTGGGAACAGTGTCTTGAAGACAGGAAAAAAGGGTGGGAGGCTTTGTGGGTTGCGTAGGGGAGGGCTCAGTCTCCAGGCTTTAGCTCTGGAGGTGCTGAGGGGCTCCTGCGGGAAGGGAGGGTCATCTTTCAGCTCAGGAAGGGTCCAGCTGGCTGGTTCTGACCCTCATGGCCTCTAGGCCCTTGTGAAAAAGAAAAATGAGTCAGCATCAGCTCCAGCGTAGTTTGCTTCCCTTCTAATCGGTGCCAGGGCCCCAGACACCAGGGCTGTAATTACTTATGCTGTCGAGAGAAGGGAGTTCTTAAAGTGATTTATCATGGAGGTGACAGAAAATGACAATTGCTCATCACTTAAAACAATGAGCCTGCCAAATCCTGGCCATGCAGGTGTGGGCATGGGGAGGCGGTGGCATTCCATCTCTATTGGGCTTCATTGGCAGAGTTAATGAAAGATTAGTCCCCCAGGGAGATTTCCCTCCAGGGACAGTCATCCCCTGGCATCTATTAGGCCTTGGTCAGGGCTGTGCCTCCCACATGGGCCCTTCTAAAAGGATTTAAAAGACTTTATCAAACTTTTACTGCATCAGGTGCTGTGCTATTTTGTGTGTATTATCTCATGACAACTGATATGAGGCAGGCATGATCTCTCAGGTGTGCTGAGAATATCCAGGAGGCAGTGGTCCCCAAAGCCAGACCACTCCAAAGGGCTAAGAGAGCCAGTTGCCATGGCAACCGGATAGCCATGCCCATGTACCTACTCCAAGGGCAGGAGTTGATGGCCAGGCTTAAGGTTCCAGAGGCAGAAGTGAGTACCGGGGCTGTCTATGGCTCACATTTGATCCCCAAATCATAGGTGAATCCTGACTCATTACCCTAGTGTGGCCGCTGGGATGTTATTTTATGCCTTTTCTCATAGTCTTTATTTCCCTCTGCTAGTCTCTTGGGCACCAAACACCCTCTGCATCACAGCCCTCCTCCACCTCTCTATTCCTAGGAACACCATTCTCCAGTGCCCTCTTCCTCAAGGGCCAGAATAGTGTAGTGGTGAATAACGTCCAAGTGGAGATTGACTGCCTGTCTCCTGGTTCCAGCTCCACTTGTTAGTTGGGTGACCTTGAGCAAATTATCTAACTTCTCTGTGCCTTGGCTTCTACACTTGTAAAATGGAGGTACTAAAAGTACTCATGTCAGGATTATAATACACATTTTATTAAAAGAAACTGTAGATAGGTGGTGATGACTTTGGCTTTCCAGGTGACGCAGTGGTGAAGAATCTGCCTGGCAGTGCAGAAAATGCTGGTTTGATCCCTGGATTGGGTAGATCCTCTGGAGTAGGAAATGGCACCCCACTCCAGTATCCTTGCTTGGAAAGTTCCACAGACAGAGGCGTCTGGTGGGCTACGGTCCACAGGGTCACAAAGAGTTGGACGTGACTGAGCGATTGGGCACGAACGCACGCAGGGTTATGATAAACCTTCAAGAAGTTAATGTGTGTAACGTGCTGGAAATGACTTTAATGTTAACTAGTTTTTCTTCATTAACATTTTGAGCACTCACAGATTGTAAAATGGTGTAGCAGCTATGGAAAATGGGGTGGGAGTTCCTCAAAAAATTAAAAATTGAACACTCATGTGATCAGCCATCTCACTTCTAGGGATATAGCTAAAAGAATTGAAATCAAGATCTCAAAGAGCTATCTGCCTTCTCATGTTGACTGCAGTATTATTCACAATAACCATGATGTGGGAAAAACCTAAATGCCCATTGATGGATGGATGAATGAAGAAATGGAATATTACATACAATGGAGTATTGTTTAGACTTCAAAAAGAAGGAAATTCTGCAACATGCTACAGTATGGAGGACACTGGAGGACGTTCTCCTAAGTGAAATAAGCCAGTTACAGAAGGACAAACACTGCATGATCTCACTTCCGTGAAGTATCTAAAAATAGTCAGATTCATGGAAGCAGAGAGTAGAATAGTGGTTGTCTGGGCTGGAGGGAGGGGGAAGGGGGGAGCTGCTACCCAATGGCTATAAAATGTCAGTTCTGCAAAAGGGGAGTCAGGTCCAGAGATCTGCTATACAGCATCGTGCCTATAGTTAACAATACTGTGTTCAGTTCAGTTCAGTTCAGTCACTCAGTCGTGTCCGACTCTTTGCGATCCCATGGACTGCAGCACGCCAGGCTTCCCTGTCCATCACCAACTCCCGGAGTTTACTCAAACTCATGTCCATCAAGTTGGTGATGCCATCCAACCATCTCATCCTCTGTCATCCCCTTCTCCTGCCTTCAATCTTTCCCAGCATCAGGGTCTTTTCAAATGAGTCAGCTCTTCGCATCAGGTGGCCAAAGTATTGGAGTTTCAGCTTCAGCATCAGTCCTTCCAATGAATATTCAGGACTGATTTCCTTTAGGATGGACTGGTTGGATCTCCTTGCAGTCCAAGGGACTCTCCAACACCACAATTCAAAAGCATCAATTCTTCGGCTCTCAGCTTTCTTTATAGTCCAACTCTCACATCCATACATGACTACTGGAAAAACCATAGCTCTGACTGGTGGACCTTTGTTGGCAAAGTAATGTCTCTGCTTTTTAATATACTGTATTATGCACTTAAAATTTTTGTTAAGAGGGTAGATCTCATATTAAGTGTTCTTGCCACGAAAACAAAAACAAAATCCTAAAAAGGTAAAAAAAAATGCATGAGGAAACTTTTGGAGGTGATGGATATGTTCAGTAGGTTGGTAGTGATTTTATGAGGGTATTCATGCTTAGTCACTCAATTATGTCCTACTCTGTGACCCATGGACTGTAGCCCACCAGGCTCCTCTGTCCATGGAATTCTCCAGGCAAGAATACTGGAGTGGGTTGCCATTCCCTTCTCCAGGGATCTTTACAACCCAGGGATTGAACTGGTGTCTCTTGTATCTCCTGCATTGAGGGCAGATCCAGGAGTATATATATATGCCAAACTCATCAGATTGTATACATTAAATTAATTACATGCAATTTTTGTATATAAATTATATCTCAATTAAGCCATTAAAAAAGAAATAAAACTCAACACTTCCCTGGAGAAGGAAATGGCAACCCACTACAGTATTCTTGCCTGGAAAATCCCATGGACAGAAGAGACTGGTGGGCTGCAGTTTGTGGGTCGCAAAGAGTCGTATGTGACTGAGCAACTGAGCAAAACTCAACACAGTAGGAAAACATCATTAAAACAAGCAAACAAACAAACAGTAAAATCACTATTTTGAGCACCCACCATGTACCATTGCTGGAACTGTTGCTGGGGATACAGCAGACACCCTCATGTACACAGCCTCTGCCTTCAATGCACTCAGCCTTCTCCAGAAAACAGTCATTAGTCAGATAATCATAGAAACAATTATGTACATAAAGTCATGACAGATGCTGTGAAGAGGATGTTCGACAGCTAGGAGAGCATATACTAGGAGGATGTGAACTTGTATGGGGGACCAGAAAGGGTTTTCTGGGAAGTGATGTTTAAGCTCACACCCAAAAGATGAGTAAGGGGTAAATAGACAAAGGGAGAAAAGAGGAGAGTGTTTCCAGTATACCTGCCCAGAAAGGCCTGTGCAAAGGTCCTGGGTGGGAAGAAGCATGCATTTTTGCAGAGCCAAAAGAAAGATCAGCGTAGAGAGGGCATAGAATGGGATGAATGATGCTGGGGGTTGTGATTATTTCCTACACCTAGTGTTTCCCAGCCTCTTTCTGCCTCATTTCTTCTTTCCTCCCTGAGAGGATAATTGATAATTCTGACTAGTGAGTTTGGGAGGAGCGGGTAAGGGTTCAGCTACCCTTGGGTCTCCTTTACGGATCTTCTGCCCCTGTGAGGTGGAGCCCGCAGTCCTACTGCTCCCTGTGGCTGGAGATGTGAGGCTGTTTGATGCTTAGGGAAGACTCAGGAACCCAGTGTTGCCATCTGAGTTCCCAGTGAGTGCCCATCACTCGTGATAGTACAGCAGGGACTTCACTCTCCACCTGCAGGCCTCCTTAAGTTCTGCATTCAAGCAGGATCAGAAACATGTGTCACTTGCAAGATCTTATCAGCCACTCCTCTTCCTTCATTGTCTGGCCCAGAGTCCACTGTTTCTCAGTTTGAAGGGCTGGTCAAGTGCCAAGTTGCAGATAGTTTCCATATATACCTGTCTTTTCTTCATAGCTGGAGAGTTGGCAGTGCAGGAAAGGAGTCCAGGAGCCTCTTTAATATTGAGTGGTCCAGGGATTCAAGTACACTTTTTTCCACCAGAAAGTGAACCAATTTTAATGGAATACATCAACAATTTAAATGGCATTGCTGACTTTTCTCCATGACGAGAAATTTTGAGTCCTCTAATTTTGCCTCTTTGAATTCACACAGGTTCTGGATCTGGCCTGGAACATGAGGGTCCTCTCACTCTTTCACCCTCACTCAGACTGCAAAATACCCATGCCTGGTCACACCTTTACAGTTCGTTATGAAAGGCACATACCTTCTGTCTCATTTCATTCTCATGAGAACTCTGCAAAGAGAGGACTGTGGCCCCATTTTACAGATAAAATGTGTGAAGCTCACACAGGGGAAGTAACTGGCCCAGGGACACATAGTAAAGAGTGAACACACTAAAATTTGAATCCAAGCCTCTATGATCTCAAAACCAGGCCACTGTCTGTCAGGAGACTTATCGCTTTATTTTTCAGGGTTTGCTCAGTACTAGTCTATTGAAGAAAGACAGGGGAGCCTCAGAAAAGAAGAGGCAGAAGCTTCAGGAGCCTCAAGCCAGGAACTAGAGCCACACTGACCTTCAGGATCCTTTTTTCCTCTTATTTCTTGCTTCCTTTATTCTCACAGCAGGTGGCTTTTCCCACTTAGTGGGGAATGGGACCACTCACAGTCCCATGTGCCATCCTGCCAGTTCTAGAACTACTGCCCATCTTCAGCTCAAAGATCCCCTCCTCAGGGCTTCCTCCCAGATTGCCAGGTTAGGTCCCCATGTCATTCTCCTCCATTGCACTGGTCACAGTTTTAAATTACACACTGCGTGGTTATCTAATTAACTTATGACTCCTCCATGAGACTCAAAGCCTCAAAAAGACAATGCCTAGCATATCCGTGGCACTCCATAGATGCTCAGTGAATAAACTCAGCAGGTGAGGAAGAGATGGAAAGACATTTCAGGCAGAAGGAATGACACATACCAAGGGCCAGAGAAGAGAAGGAATCTGACACTCTGAAAGCAGGCAGGTCAAGGGTCTGAGCAGACTGGGCCAAAGGCAAGGAGCAGATGGTTCAGACATTGTCAACCCAGTTTCTCCCTGGTGTTGTGAGAAACTTTTGCAAGCAGAGGAATGATGAAGTAGGATTTGTATTTTAGCAAGATTGTTCTGGTTATAGCGGGTGGTGAGGCTGGAGGCAGGGAGACCAGGAAGGAGTCTGTGGCACCATCCCAGGAGAGGGTGGCTTAGAATAGGTCAGTGGCAGTAGTGATGGAGGCAAGTGGACACATTTGGGAGTTAGAATATAGGACTTGGTGTGGGGCTGAGTTGAGAAAAGGGGTTGAGGAAGATGCTCATGTCTGTAGCCCAGGCATCAAAGGGCTGAGGATTTGAGCAGGGGGCGTGGTGGCTCTGGGCTATGGTGGGTGAAGATCTCAGGGCTCTTGACCTCCCACACATCTCAGAGGAGTGCTCTGAGCTGCACCCCTGATAAGATTCATGTTCAAGGGCTCAGGGGCTCCACCCTCCACAGCTAGACATCATGCCATTATAGACAGCAGTTCTGGTGTCTCTGTCGACCACCTGACGTCCCACCTGAGTCAGCTTCAGGAGCTCAGGCAATCTGCTGGGCTGCAGTACAGAGCAAGGCACCCTTACGTGGAAACCAGAGGAAGAGTGCCTGCTCAGTCTATCAGCTGGACTAGCTGAATCAGAGCAGGGTTTAGGAGGTCTGAACCAATCTGGGCTTGTTCACACAATCCCAGATGAGAGCACCAGGGAGCTTTCTTGAGTCTTGAAGGAGACTTTGTGCTCAATCAAGTTTGACTGCGTCCCATGAACTGCAGCCTGCCAATCTCCTCTGTTCATGGAATTTTCCAGGCAAGAATACCGGAGTGGGTTGCCATTGCCTTCTCCAGGGGTTCTTCCTGACCCAAGGGTCGAACCCGTCTCCTGCGTTGGAGGTGGATTCTTTACCACAGAGACATGTGAGATGCCTGGGTCAAAAAATAAGGGTGGGCTTCCTTAACTTTGTCTTGAATGGTTTTTAACAGATTCATGGGACCTAATCCCTAGAAGGGTAGCACAGGAGGCTGGGATTGATTGATGATCATTTATCCAAAAAATAGTTGCAAGGCCACGGGAGCTGGAAGACCTGGACTTGCTACAAATCCTCCTGGCAATCTTGGACAAGCTCCTTATCCTTCCTGGATTGATAATCATAAAAGACACGCCTTATTGAGTCATTTACCTCTTCAAGTCTCTGATTACTTTAACCACTGATAATGGTCCTTTGCGGTAAGTAAGATTTTAACCCTCCCTTTTACAGATGAGGAAGCTGAGTTTGGAGAGATTTAATAACTTGTTCAAAGCCACATGGAAACCAGGGAGAGCTTCAGTGCAAATCCAGTGCTGGAGATTAAGGGGGAGTGCACTATCGCATGGGGCATCTTGGTGGTAGTGGCTGGGGCGGGGCGGGGTGGAGGAGGGGGGGTGCCATGAAAGCATTTGAAGTAGGAGGGCAACATGGTTGAATTCTTTATGGAAGATGGATTGAATGAGAGAGTGACCAGACGGGAGAACTTATAGTGGTCCATGCCAGGGATGAGACCAGAGTGCGGGCAGAGTCTGCCAGCCTGGAGAGGGGGCTGTGATATGAACTTCATTCAGTTCAGTTCAGTTCCATCGCTCAGTCGTGTCTGAGTCTTTGTGACCCCAGGGACTGCAGCACGCCAGGCTTCCCTGCCCATCACCAACTCCCGGAGTTTACTCAAACTCATGTCCATCGAGTCGGTGATGCCATTCAACCATCTCATCCTCTGTCGTCCCCTTCTGCCTTCAATCTTTCCCAGCATCAGGGTCTTTTCCAATGAGTCAGTTCTTCGCATCAGGTGGCCAAAGTATTGGAGTTTCAGCTTCAGCATCAGACCTTTCAATGAATATTCAGGATTGATTTCCTTTAGGATGAACTGATTGGAACTCCTTGCTATTCAAGGGACTCTCAAGAGTCTTCATGGGCTAGGGCACATCCCTGGAATGTGGGTTGTGAGCGCACAGTGTGGTGGGGGAATGTTGGTGATGGGCAGGCAAGATGGTAGAGCCATTAGCAGAGACAAGGAAGGAGGAGGAAGAAGACAGACTTCTGCAGCCCTTAAGGTGCCCAGCTGAACTGTTGTCCCAAGCAGTGATGCCTAAGAGGGGCCCTGGTCTTCTTTGGTGTGAAATCCTACCTTTCTTTAATAGGTTTCCATATATGTGCCATATCTGCCTGTTTAGTTTTCAAGAATCATTTGAAACTGTGCATGAAAGAGACAGGGAGTGTGTGTGTTTATTTCTTAGCCTTTAACCTCGACAACTTGCGCTTCTTAAATACGAATTTCCTCTCGGACTCTGACAAATCTGCTCTCTTAAAACAGCCTCAGCAGGCTTCTCCTGTCTGTGAAAGGCCAAGCATGTGGTTGTCTCTGTGAAGAAGGCCTCTGAATGTTGCTGGTCCTGGGATAATCAGCCAGGAAGGCCGAAGCTCCTGCAGCAGACAAGGTGACCCAGGGCTGACAGCCACTGCTTCTCCACAGCAGAATGTTGGTCTCCGGGCAGAAGATGCTGCAGCAAGCTGCTGGCTGAGCTGCTTCCTGCCCCCTGAGACCTAATGAGAAGAGACAGGCCGACCAGTGTCTGCTGGACAGGGGTCAGGGTGTCTGTGCGGACCATGTGGATCCTTCCCTGGGCAGGCTGACAGCCCCACAGGCCTTTTAACACTGGAGGGGAAATTACCTTCCACTTGCGGGGATGGAGCATACTGCAGCACAGTCACCAGGCTGCTCACCATCTCTGCTGAGTTCAGAGCTGGGCCTTCCCCTGGGACAGAGCACTGAGAGTTGAGGAGCAAGAGGGAGGCCTTCCAGAGATGTAAAAGGTCAGGGCTTGTCCTTCAAGGGACCGGGCGCAGGGAGCAGACATATGTCTGCACAGGGAGAGATGATAAGAGCCATTCAGCCTCTCCCACACCCCATACTGCATGCCATATGATATAGATTAGAGGTTAAAATATGTATAGAGTGCTTCTACTACTCTTCTGAGTGCTTGGCTGAGACTCCCGGCATAAAAGACACACTAACAAGAGAGAAAAAAACAGAAGTTTATTAACCTGTATTCACATGTCTACATGGGAGAGACCTAGAGAAAAATGAGTAACTCTAGGAGGTGGCTTGGAACTCAAGCTTAAATGCTATCTTCAGCTAAAGGCAAAAGAAAGAAAGGTGTCGGGGAGGCCAGTTCAGGGGTAGTGACCAGGAATAGCACAGTAAATAAGAGTAAAACTTGTAACACAGATTTAAGTTGGTGCCTTCTTCACTAGTAGGATTCTAAACTTGTCTCTGTGGATTAACCTTTGTTCTTCCTGGTCCAGAGACGAAGAGGGACACATTTGTAAATTTATGTCCTGCTTTTAGGCAAATAAGGGAGGGTAGAGAGTTTTTCTTGTATCTGCTTCTTTGCTGTTGCCTTCAGCTCAAAATAATGCTTATGCCCAAGAAGCATTCTCTGGGGGTGGCATATTCTGTTTGGAGACATCTATTTGGAAATGTGTCTGAAATCTGGCAAACCTTGATTCAAATTCTAGCTCCACTTCTTGTAGGCAAAACTCAAAGCCTATGAGTTTTGGTTTAGGTAAAATGGGGATAATAACTGAGCTGATTTCCCATAATGATAGCAATGACTTGATGAGACTGTATTCATTTGCTGGGGCTGCCATAATAAAGTACCACAAACTGGGAGGCTTAAACAGCAGAAATGTATTGTCTTGCAGTTCTGGAGGCTAGAAGCCTAAATTGAGGTGTCAGCAGTGCTGGTTCCTTCCGAGAGCTGTGAGCGAGAATCTGTTCCATGCCTCTCCCCAGGCCTCTTGTAGAGGGCCATCTTCATGTTCATGTGGCATTCTCTCTTTAGGCATGTCTGTCTCCAAATGACCCCTTTTTATAAGAACATCAATCATACAGGTTAGGGCCCACCCTAGTGGTCTCATTTTAACATGCTTACTTCTGGAAAGACCCTATCTCCCAAAATGGTCATGTTCTGAGGTACTTGAGGTTAGGGCTTCAATTTATATATTTTAGGAGAGGCACAAGATTTGGTTCATAACAGATAATGCAATTAAGACTCTTAAATAGTATGGGGTTAGATAGTACAGACTAAGCATGTGGTAAATCATTGTCCTTGTCACTGCCACAGTCCCTAACCTATGTTCCCCATCTCATGCTCCATGTTAGGCTCAATATCCTGCCTGTTCCCCAATGCTTCTTCCCCAATTCATTGCCACCCTAATCTCCATCTGCTCTCCTTCCTGACTTGAGAGTTCAACTGTCATCCCTAATACAGAAAGTGTCACCTGTGCATGATGTGGAATGTTGAGATCATCTAGTATGTGGACCACAGTTCCTGGCTGCTAGACTGATCCTAGTTCCTGGCCAATAAGTAAAGTCTGCCTCCCCATCTCTGATGATCTGCACTCTGGGACCTGCTCACTTCAGCTGCTAGAAAAGGATATGGGTAATGGTTTAGAATGTGGACCCTAAAGCCAGTCACCTCCCAGCTCAAGGACTGGCAAACTACAGCCTGTGGTCCATATCTGTCCCACTGCCTGGTTTTGTAAGTAAAGTTTTATTGGGACAGATAGTGGTGGTTCATAGGGTAAAGAATCTGCCCGCAGTGCAGGAGATCCAGGTTGGATCCCTGAGTTGGGAAGATCCCCTGGAGAATGGAATGGCTACCCACTCCAGTATTCTTATCTCGAGAATCTCATGGACAGAGGAGCCTGGAGAGCTGCAGTCCATGAGATTGCATAGAGTTGAACAGGACTGAACAACTAATGCTATTGGGACACAGCCACGTTCATTTATTAACATATTGCCTATGGCTGCTTTTGCTTTACAAATGCACAGTTGTGGACTTAACAATGGAGACCACATGGCTTGCAAAGCTAAATACTTATATACTATCTGGCTTGTTATGAGAAAAAGCAAGTATCTTAACCTCTTGTGCCTCACTTTGCAATTTATTAATTGGAAGTGGTAATGATATCTTCCTCTTGGTATCTGCCCCCTGTTAAAATGGAGTTGTTGTGATTATTGAATGAGCTAATATATATCATGCTGCTTAGGCTATGAATATTATTATTACATGAATATTATTATTACACAAACTGGAACCAAATTCCATGGACTCAGAGCCACGTGCTCTCAGCTGGAGGTGTAGTTAGGGCCCAAGGCCAGAGCACACGGCCTTGATGGGGGACTTTAGCCTCTCTAAGACCACAGCATCTTCCAGCCTGAGAAGACCTTCTCTGGCTCCTTCTGGCTTGCATAAATAGGTTTGGTGTCCCTCTAGTTTTCATTTCCAGGCTGCCCCAGACGTGGATCTCACACCTGCCCCTGTCCACACCATTTCATTTGACTCCTATTTATTGAGAACCTATATGTGCGCAGAGACTCTTAAGCAGGGTATTCACACTTCTAGAGATAAATATGACATCATCCCTGCCTTCAGATTTACCCCCTCCTTCCTCTCCTTATATAACAGGGCACCTGGTAGCTCGGACCTTACCATTTTTGAAGTGGAAAAACTTATTTTAAAAATAATGCAATTTCTGTCTTTTAAGGTGGAGCCTGTCCCTTTATTCTCGGCCAGACCTCTTGAGTGGGTCCTTGTGGTTATGCAAATGAGAAGCAAGTGCTCTCCTTGGTACTTGGAGAAGACCTAAATGCAATGTTAGGTGTACTGCTTAGTAATGTAAATCAGGAGGGTATTTTAGCAGAGCCATGCCTCTGCAAATTATGTTTCCTTTAGAGAAATCTTTCCTTTCTAATTCTGGATCCAGACTGCCCCAAGCAGCCTGTAAATTGTCGCATTTGTACCAAGATGGTGAGAGTTTTCTTTGAGCCCTTGTTGGAAGGGAAGGAGGGACTGGGAAAGTGGGGAGCACGAAGGGGTGTGCAGCCTGAACCTCCGGGCACGGCCGGGGAAAGACTGGGGAAAGTTCTGGACTGGCCTCAGCCAGCACAACCTGGCTCCACCAGGGACACAGACTTTGGGAAAGGTGCCATGAGATTCTCGAGGGTTGTCTTACTGGGGACCTGGTGCCAGACCCTGTGGGTGGGAGGGGTCAGTTTCAGTGGGGACCCCATTTTCCAGCATTTTGGGATAGGATTTGAGGACTTGGGAGGCAGATCTGTGCTTGGAGGGGAAGAATTGCTCAGCATCTAAGCAGGGAGTCAGCCCAGGAAGAGGTTTTGAGGTCAGGTTTGGGGCTGGCTGTTCCACGGGTGACCACTCCTAGGAGTAGTTCTAAATTGTGCCTTATGCTGTATTTCCTTTTCTTTAGTCTGAAATCTTCAATAATCCTCCCTAAAGTTCTAGCTTGTTCTCAGCACTGATATAAATAATATAGGGATTAGCAAACTGGGGGCGGAGATGACACAGGTTCAGAAGAGCAGCCTCATCCCGAGCCAGGGCATCAGAGGTGGCCATCTGGGGGCATCAGGTGGGGTCCCCTGGGCTCAGCAGCCTCTTGACCTCACCCGAGGCCATGGCAGCAGCTCCTTCTAGAACACCCCGCACTGAACCTGGGGAGACTCTCAGAAGGAGCTGGAGACAGGTTGAGGGGTCCATTTCCAGCAGTGAGGGAGACGTTCTCCCAGACAAGGCAGAAATGGCAGCCTGTCTCCCTTCACTTTTTGCCTGCTAAACCAAACCACTGGTAATGGTCTGTACTTCCTTTTTCCCTGGCATATTTCACTGTCACCTTTCCCCTGGTTGACATGCAAGATCCAAATACATTTAATACCTATTTGGCCTATTGATGTTAGACATGACAGAGCCCTTGTGATAAATAAAGCCACCTGTGACAGACTGTCTGGAGCAGCCAGACCCTTCAGCACATGTGAACAGGCGCTAAAGGTCAGGTGTCAAGATTTCACAAGGCAGAGGGAGGAGGGGACCTCTCAGGACAAGCATCCCTGCAATACAGGCTGCGGTCATGATGGCCGGTGGCCCTCTTGCTAATTGCCATGGTGGTGAGAGGGGGTTGAAAACAAAGGTGACCATGCAGAGTTGCAACTGGAGAGAATGGCTTTCTCTGTCTTACTGAAGCATCTTCTGAGTGTCCTGCTTTTTGAGCTTGACAGGTAACACTTACTTTTTAAACAATAATTTAATTTATTTATTTATGTCTGGCTCTTCTGGGTCTTTGTTGCTGCATGGACTTTCCCCTAGTTGCGGCAAGTGGGGACTATTCTCTAGTTGTAGTGGTTGGGCTTCTCATTGCAGTGGCTTCTTTTGTTATGAAACACAAGCTCTAGGCACATAGGCTTTAGTCGTTGTGGCACGTGGGCTCAGTAGTTGTGTCTCCTTGGCTCTAGAGCACAGGCTCAGTAGTTGGGGTGCACAGGATAATTGCTCCATGGCATGTGGGAATCTTCCTGGACCAGAGATTGAAGCTGAGTCTCCTGCATTGGCAGGTGGATTCTTTACCACTGAGCACCAGGGAAGCCCCAACACTTATTTCCTAGTTCCTATCATTTAGTAAAGTCTCCAGAGCTTCCATGAGCTAGATGTCCTGACTGTGTCTGCTGGTGCTGGTATCAGGATGGTTCTCCATGGGGGAAATGGGAGCTGGGGACTGGAACTAGCTGTGTGTAGCAAGGCAGCAGATTACAAGGAAGTGCCCTCTGAGAGGACCCACATAAGAAATGATTGCAGAGGGAAAAGCGAGAAGAAATTGTAAGGAGGAAAACATTTAGTGCATGAATCAACCTCCTTGCACACCTTTGGGGCCCTGAAGGCACAGTCTCCTTTGCAAAGGGACCATATGGATTAAGCAGCACTTTATTTGGAAAACTCAGGCCAACAGCTTGCTTTTGAATGGCTTGGAGCCAGGTGCCTGTTCGTGTATTAGTATAATATCTGCCAGGTCCTACCTATAGGTGATTTGTATGGGTGGTCCCTGCCCCTGGGTGGAGGGCTTGATTCTCTTTCCATGACTATATTTAAGAAGATCCTCAAAGCGTAAAAGGAGGACAGGACACATGCGCTGTAAGTCACGTGGTTTGAAGAGAGCCTAGTGACCTACAGCAGGGGCTCTCTCTTTCCCCCCCCCCATTTTCCTTTACTTCATAAACACCTAGTTACAAGCTGTACAAATAAAAAAATAATAATAATGAAGGGAGAGGAGGATGTAGGGAAGATTTTTATGATGTGTAGGGAGCACAAAGGGAGGAAGGGGTGGAAACCGGCCCTCTCCCTCCACACACAGTCCCAGATGAAGGCTATGACTCCTGCAGCGGGGGATCTGAGGAGGAGCTGGGTGGAGATCCAGGGTAGTTGAGGGATGGAAGAGACCCTGAAACCCAGAGCTCACCCCAAAAGCCCCTTCAGTGCATGGCAGAGGGAGAATGGGGCAAGTGAGAAGGTTCAAAGATGGAGCAGCAAAATGAAAAATCAAGGTAGAGAATACAGGAGATGTGCAGTCAACATGGAAAGGAGACTAAGGAAGGAAAAAGTTGGCAAAGGGGAGTGGAAGATGGAGGCAGTGAGCCCTGCGCCTTGGAGCTGGAATGCTTGTGATTTCAGGGGAAGGAAGCTGGGCAGAGCCCTTGGAGAGACTGACAGGTCTCCTCTGCCCCCAAAGCAGAGGAGAGATGTTCTGGACTGCTGTGGGGCTGAGGTCGTTTTTCTGGAAATAATGCAGACAAAAATCCGGAACCTATGATTTTCCTTTGAATAGGAATTGAATTTTTCAGGGGAGGACATTTAATAAATTTCACTCAGGAAGTCTCTGTTACCAATAAAGACTTAACAAAGTTAATTAGACTAAACAGCAATTATCGTGTTTCCTCATTGTTCAATTATCTGCTGAACTGGTGTTTCCTGATTAATTTTCTGATTAAAATGTATTCAACTAAAAAGACCTGCAAACAGGCGTTGACAGGTTCCCAAAGAAGGAGGGATGCTGCAGCTGGCTGTGCAGGGCAGTGGGCACCGCGGCCCCTGGGGTTGTGTCCCACCTTCCCAGGTCGGGGGCCGGGTCAGGTGAGAGGGCGAAGGAAGGGAAGGTGGTGTCCTGCCTGCCCGCATTCTCACAGACACCACTACGCGTCATCACCCAGAGTCTTCCCTTCCCTAAACGTGGGATTCTTTCTGGATGGGAATGGAGTCTTGGCAGATGGCACCTACCTGTAGGTCCACTGCAAAAGCCTACGAGTCACCCTCCATCTCCCTCACCCCCTCCTTAGCCTCCTCAGGATCTATTATAATTATTTCCTTATAAATGTCCTTGACTGTCTTCCAAGCTAAACCTCCATCTTGGCAGGAGACCTAACCTTACCAACGCTACTCGTGTGCGCATGCGTGCTAAGTTGCTTCAGTTGTATCCAACTCTTTGTGACCCTACGGACTATAGCCCGCCAGGCTCCTCAGATTCTCCAGGCAAGAATACTGGAGTGAGTGGCCATGCGTTCCTTCAGGGATCTTCCTGACCCAGGAATCGAACCCATGACTCCTAAGCTCCTGCGCTGCAGGCGGATCTTTACTGCTGAGCCACAAGGGAAGCCCCAGCCGTACTCATTGGTCCTGTTATTATCGGCACCTCTGAGCACTGCTACGGAAACCCTATAACCCCGCTGACGGGTCTCGCTCAGAATTCATGACCACAGACCTCAGATATGCGCTGGACAGTGCCCAGCAATGCCATGACACCGCCTCCCCGTTTCCTTTCCCACTCAGAGACTGCAGCTTCTCTCTGCTCAAACCCCCACCCCTCCCCCACATCCTCACTGTCAGCTCACGACCTTGTCTTACACTTCAATGAGATGTAGAAGCAATCAGACAAGAACTCCTGTGTCTTCCCATCACTAAACTGACAAACCTCCTATTACAATGGAAGACGTGTCCCTACTCTTAACAGCGGCCGACCCCTCCACGCTGTCCTGGATCCCATTCTTTCTCACCTTCTCAAGGACTTTGTTCCTGTAAATATCCTCTCTCTTTCCTGCATCATCAGTTTCTCCCCTCTCAACTGGATCATTCCCATTAGCATACAAAATGCTGTAGTACTTCTCATCTTAAAAAAAAAAAGAAAGAGAAAACTCCCTTCAAACAGCACATAGATGCTATAGTTATTCTTTTGAAGGTCGAATGCACTTTAAATCATAGAAAGTAAAACCAAAGTTCCTTCCCTTAACCTCACATCCTATCCCTGTATTGCCCATTTTTCTACCATCCTTTACAGCAAAGTTTCTCAAAGGAGTTGTTTAGATTCATTGTCTTCACATCCACACTCTCATTTTTTTCCCTCCACATACTTGAACTTGGCTTCCTTCTTCTCTAGGCGACTGAAATTGCTCTCATCTCAGCCAACAATTCACTTGTTTCCCAGTTTAATGACTCTTTCTCTTTCTCCTCTTACCCAGGCTCTCAACAGGATCACCCGTTTCTCCCTGAAACACTGGCCTGGTTCTCCTCCTACTGTGCTCTCTGCTCTGTTTCAGCCTGCCTTGCTTGTTTCTCCTCATTCCAGATCGAAAACCTAGGGATCCTATCCATTCTTTTCTCCTTCTATACTCTCTTGGTGATCTCAAAAGACTTGGCTTCAACACCATGGCTTTCAATGTCTCCTCGAAGCTGACTGACTCACACGTTCATATCACCAGCCTAAAACTTTCCCTTGAGTTCCAGTGTGAATGTCCAACTTGGAATTCCACATTTCCACATGAATATTTAATAGACAGTTCTAACTGAATCCATCCCAGAGCAAACTGCTGATCTCCCTCCATGCCTAATTCAAACCCACTCCTCCCCAAGTTCTTCACATCTCAGTAAATGCCCCCTTTGTTGCCCAAGTACTCAGGCTAAAAACATGGCATCTTACTTGAGTCTGCTCCCCCTCTTCCGCTCATATCTGAGCAGCAAGTGTTACCTTCGAACCATATCTTGATTCTGGTCACTCCCCTCCATCTCCACTGCCACCATTCCAGGCCAAGTCATGTTCATTCCTGCCTGGATCAATGCCTTGTAACACTGACCTCTATTCTGATTCCTGTAGAGCCCTCTCCCCATAGAGCAGTGTATCAGTTACCCACTGCTGTGTAATAAGTCATCCCCTATCTTTATTTCTTTACAGTTCTGTGGGTCAGCAGTTTGGGTCAGGCTCAAGCTGGGTGGCTTTTCTGCTGGTCTGACCTGGGCTACTCATTCCACTGCAGTCAGCTGACAGATTATCTGGGGCTGGTGGGTGTAGGGCCCCTCAGCTGTGGGATCTTGTCTCTGCTGTATATGGTTTCATCTTCCGGTAGGCTAGCTGGGTTTCTTCACATGGTAGGATGACCTGTGTCTGCTCTTCATCTGTAAAGTTGAACAGCTTTACAGGTGACAACACAGAGAAGTCAATGCCATTGAAATAATGATTTAATGTTACTCACAGTCCCATTAGAAGTGAGATGCATAGAACTCCATGCAGGGTCCCTAAATCACCAGTGTCAGTGAGGAGGCAGAAAGGAGTAAGGGCAAGGGGCTGGCCACAGTCTTTATTGGAATATCTGTGGGAAGCAAGGCCGGGCAGGGTAACCAGCTTAGAGCTGGCTGGTTTGAATAAGTCTGGCAGGATCTGAGACATAGGAGCTGTCTCTACTTGTCTGGTAGCAGGCCCTGGTTGATTTAGGGTGGGGGAAATATTGGCCTGGTGTTTGAGTTAGATAAAAGAGGTAATTGGGGTTATGGTCTGGAAACTGGCTGGTATATGTATGAAAGGTGGGCTTACTGAAAAATTGTTTATTGTCTAGAAATTAGGCAGCACTGGGAGGGGCAGTCTCTCTCCAGTCAACAAGACCCTCTAAAGATACCCAGACATCATAAAACATAGAAAATAATAAATATGATTACCACATATGGTAAAGAATCTGCCTGCAATGCAGGAGATCTGGGTTCATGGGTTCGATTCCTGGTTGGGAAGATGCTCAGGAAAAGGGAATGGCTACCCACTCCATTATTCCTGCCTGGAGAATTCCGTGGACAGAGGAGACTGGCGGGCTACAGGCCACAAGCTTGAAAAGAGTTGGACATGACTGAGCGACTGACACATTAATATTTCACACAAAGTAAGCACACAGGGTAGCAAGATGGTCAGTGTGGAAGGAAAGTGAACAGTGTCTCTGTTGAGGTTTAGCTTTTGAGCTGCCAAGCATTTCGCTTCATTGATTGAAGTAAGTCACAAGGTCAGCTCAGATTCAAGGTGGGTGGGGAAACAGGCTTCTCCTCTTGGTGAGGGAGTGGCAACTCTAACGGCAAAGGATGTGCATACAGGGACTGGAGGAAATTGGAGCCATATTTTGGAACCTTTTATAGGCAGCTAGAATGGTGTTGTAAAAGTGAGAATCAGAGAATATTGCTCTCCTGGGTAAAACTCTCTGATGGCCTCCTTCATGCTGCTACTGAAATAAAAACCCATAGTCCTGCAGCCCTCCATGATCTGGTCCCTGCCAACCTCTTTAGTGTTATTCCTCACCCCTACCCTTCATTCACCGTGTTCTGATCACCCTGGGCTTCTGTCTACCTCTTGGATGCTCCTAGCTCATTCCAGCCTCAGGAGCTTTCTTCTGGAATGTTATTCTATAGAACTTAACCATTTTGGCTTCTGCATCCATTTTTTTAAATCTCAGGTCAAGAATGTGCATGCTGTTGCTCAGTTGTGTCTGACTCTGTGACCCCCTTGGACTGTAGCCCACCAGGCTCCTCTGTCCATGGGATTTTCCAGGCAAGAATACTGGAGTGGGTTGCCATTCCCTTCTCCAGAGGATCATCCCGATCCAGTGAACAATCTCAAGTCTCTTGCATTGGCAGGCAGATTCTTTACCACTCAGCCACCTGGGAAGCTGCAGCTCAAAAATAGCAGCCCAGAAAAGAATTTCTTAACCTTCCAGCCAAAATAATCTTTTCTTACCTCTACCATGAGAGTCCCTCTCTAATGTATGGCCCTGTATTATTTTTCTTAATTACAATGACTGATACTTACATAGTGGTTACTATGGGCCAGGCCTGTTCAAAGTCTTTTATGATATTGAATCTCTGCATCCTCATAACCACCCTGTGAGGTAGATACTATTAACATCTCCGTTTTGCAGATGGGGAAACCAAGGCACAGAAAAATTAAGTGACTTGTTCAAGCTCACACGTTTTTAATCATGTTTGTTTTTGTTTGCTTCTTTATTTTGTTATAATTATTTATTTATTTATTTATTTTACCACACCGTAACCTAAGTTTCACAGGTATAAGACTTTGGCTCCCCTGTTCAGTGTTAAATTCCCATTATTTAGAATGGTGCCTACTACATAGTAGGTGTTCCATAAATGCTTATTGAATCAGTCTTTTAGTCCAACTTACTGCCAAATCTATCATACTTCCTAAACATTTCTTAATTTGGGGCTTTTTTATTTATATTTCTACCACATAAGTAAGGATAATCTCTTGCTTGGTCCCTTTTTTTTTTTTTTAAAAAAGAAATTTTTCCTGGCCTATAGTTGCGTTACAATGTTGTATTCGTGTCTCTTGTACAGCAAAGTGAATCGGCTGTGTATATGGATGTGCCCTGTGTTTTGGATTTCCTTCCCATCTAGGTCACCACAGAGCACTGAGTAGAGTTCCCTGTGCTCACAGCAGGCTCTCACTGCTTATCTCTTCTATACATAGTATCAGTAATGTGTATACGTTAATCTCAAACTCCCAATTCATCCCACCCTCGGCTCCCCCCACCTTATTTTCCATACATTTGGTCTCTATTTCTGCTTTGCAGATGTCATCATCTGTACCATTTTTCTAGATTTCACACATATGCATTAATATATAATATTTATTTTTCTCTTTCTGACTTACTTCTTACTTGGTCCCTTGGATCAACCTATGTTGACTGAATTTCACTTCCTCCGACCCACTGCAGAGTGAGCAAGGTGAAATAAAAAGTGCGGTTACAGTCTTCCGCTTAAAAACCTCTCATAGCCTGTGATTATCATCACAACAAACTGCAAACTCCTTAGAACAGCCTACAGCGGGCCTTCCTGACCAGTCTCCCTCTGCTTTTCTTCCAGAATTTCTAAAACCAAGCTCTCCTTTGCTTCCCAAACTTGCAGACTTCTTCCCACACCCATGCCCTTGTGTGGGGTGCCTGTCCTCTCTCCAGGCAGACTCCTATTTATCTTTTGAAACCCATTTTATTTTTCAAAATTAATTTATTGTTTTGTTGAAGCACAATTGCTTTACAGAATTTTGTTGTTTTTTGTCAAACCTCTATATGAATCAGCCATAGGTATGTATATAATTCCCTCCCCTTTGAGCCTCCCTCCCAACTCCCTCTCATCCCACCCCTCCAGGTTGATACAGAGCCCCTGTCTGAGTTTCCTAAGACCTACAGCAAATTCCCATTGGCTATCTATTTTACACATGGTGATGTAAGCTTCCATGTTACTCTTTCCATACATCTCACCCTCTCGTTCCTTCTCCCCATGTCCACAAGTCTATTCTCTATGTCCGTTTCTCCACTGTTGCCCTTCAAGTAAATTCTTCAGTACCATTTTTCTAGATTCTGTATATATGCATTAGAATACGATATTTAGCTTTCTCATTCTGACTCACTTCACACTGTATAATAGGTTCTAGGTCCATTCACCTCATTAGAACTGACTCAAATGCGTTATTTTTTATGGCTGAGTAATATTCCATTGTGTATATGTACCACAGCTTCTTTATTCATATATCTGTTGATGGACATCTAGGTTGCTTCCATGGAGAAGGCAATGGCACCCCACTCCAGTACTCTTGCCTGGAAAATCCCATGGATGGAGGAGCCTGGTAGGCTGCAGTTCGTGGGGTTGCTAAGAGTCAGACATGACTGAACGACTTCACTTTCACTTTTCACTTTCATGCATTGGAGAAGGAAAGGCAACCCACTCCAGTGTTCTTGCCTGGAGAATCCCAGGGACGGGGGAGCCTGGTGGGCTGCCGTCCATGGGGTCACACAGAGTCGGACACGACTGAAGTGACTTAGCAGTAGCAGCAGCAGGTTGCTTCCATGTTCTAGCTATTGTAAATATTGCTGCAATCAACAATGGGATACATGTGTCTTTTTCAATTTTGGATTCCTCAGGGTATATGCCTATGAGTGGGATTGCTGGGTCATATGGTGGTTTTATTCTTAGGTTTTTTTTTAAGGAATCTCCGTACCGTCTTCCATAGTGTCTGTATCAATTTACATTCCCACCAACAGTGCAAGAGCATTCCATTTTTCCCACACCTTATCCAGCATTTATTGTTTGTAGACTTTTTGAAGATGGCTATTCTGACTGGTGTGAGGTGATATCTCATTGTAGTTTTGATTTGCATTTCTCTAATAATGAGCGATGTTGAGCATCTTTTCATGTGTTAGTTAGCCATCCATATGTCTTCTTTGGAGAAATGTCTGTTTAGGTCTTTTCCCCACTTTTTGATTGGGTTGTTTGTTTTTCTGATACTGAGTTGTATGAGCTGCTTGTATATTTTGGAAATTAATCCTTTGTCATTTGTTTCATTTGCTATTATTTTCTCCCATTCTGAGGGTTGTCTTTTCACCTTGCTTAAAGTTTCCTTTGCTGTGCTTTTAAGTTTAATCAGGTCCCACTTGTTTACTTTTGTTTTTATTTTCATTACTCTAGGAGGTGGGTCATAGAGGATCTTGCTTTGATTTATGTCATTAAGTGTTCTGCCTATGTTTTGCTCTAAGAATTTTATAGTTTCTGACCTTACATTTAGGTCTTTAATTCATTTTGAGCTTATCTTTGTGTATGGTGTTAGGAAGTGTTCTAATTTCATTCTTGTACATGTAGCTGTCCAGTTTTCCCAGCACCATTTATTGAAGAGGCTATCTTTGCCCCATTGTATATTCTTGCCTCCTTTGTCAAAAATAAGGTACCCATGAAAGTGATGAAGAACTAAAGAGCCTCTTGATGAAAGTGAAGGAGGAGAGTGAAAAAGTTGACTTAAAGCTCAACATTCAGAAAACTAAAATCATGGCATCCAGTCCCATCACTTTGTGGCAAATAGATGGGGAAACAGTGGAAACAGTGGCTGACTTTATTTTTTTTGGCTTCAAAATCACTGCAGATGGTGACTGCAGCCATGAAATTAAAAGATGCTTACTCCTTGGAAGAAAGTTATAAGCAACCTCGAT
Source organism: Cervus canadensis (assembly GCF_019320065.1). Lineage (NCBI taxonomy): Eukaryota > Metazoa > Chordata > Mammalia > Artiodactyla > Cervidae > Cervus > Cervus canadensis. The sequence continues at coordinate 105,589,310 of NC_057387.1, forward strand.
AGCATATTAAAAAGCAGAGACATTACTTTGCCAACAAAGGTCCGTCTAATCAAGGCTATGGTTTTTCCAGTGGTCATGTATGGATGTGAGAGTTGGACTGTGAAGAAAGCTGAGTGCCAAAGAATTGATGCTTTTGAACTGTGGTGTCTGAGAAGACTCTGAGAGTCCCTTGGACTGCAAGGAGATCCAACCAGTCCATCCTAAAGGAGATCAGTCCTGAGTGTTCATTGGAAGGACTGATGTTGAAGCTGAAACTCTAATACTTTGGCCACCTGATGCAAAGAGCTGACTCATTTGAAAAGACCCTGATGCTGGGAAGGATTGGGGGCAGGAGGAGAAGGGGACGACAGAGGATGAGATGGTTGGATGGCATCACCAACTCAATGGAGTTGAGTTTGAGTAGACTCCAGGAGTTGGTAATGGACAGGGAGGCCTGGCGTGCTGTGGTCCATGGGGTCGTGAAGAGTTGGACATGACTGAGCGACTGACTGAACTGAACTGAAACCCATTTTATTTACCTAAAAAATTTTTTTTGATATGGACCATTTTAAAAGTCTTTATTGAATTTTTACAATACTGCTTCTGTTTTATGTTTCAGGTTTTTGGCCATGAGGCATGTGGGATCTCAGCTTCCCAATCAGGGATCGAACCTGCACTCCTTGCATTGGAAAGTGAAGTCTTAACAACTAGACCACAGGAAAGTCCCTTGAAACTCACTTTAAATGATCCCTATTTATAGTCACAGGCACATAGTTTGTTATTCATTTCTCCATATCCATTTATCAATGTATGCATCCATCCATCCATCTAGCAAATATTTACTCAACCCAACATTTAGAAGATCAGTCTATGGTTTAGAGAGGTGCAGTATTATTTTTTTTTTAATACTTAATCATTGGCATGTTTGTTTCTTCCTTTACATTGAGAGCCTCATTTGCTTTTATATCCTTAATGCCTAGCTTAATAAATGTTTGCTGAATAAATGACGATAATTATGAAACAAACCAGCACAGACTATTGCGAGAGAATTGGAGTAGACCTAACTCAGTGTGGAAGGATCAGGGAAGGCTTCCTGGGAAAGGTGATGTCTGAGCTGAGATTTACTTGTTTCTTGACTTTTCCCCTCAGATTATGAGCTTCCTAAGGACAAGGATTCTGTACCATTCACATTTTTATCTGGGCCAGCATGTAACACTGTGCTTTATACATGTTAATTAACTCAATAATTCTTTTTCACTTTTTCTTATCGTGGTAAAACACACACAACATAAAATTAACCATCTTAACCATTGTTAAATGTATAGTACATTCATATTGTCATGTGACCATCACCACCATCCGTCTCCGGAACTTTTTTTCATACTGCAAAACAAGAAATAATTTTTGAATGGATGAATGAATATTCTTTTTCTTCCTCCCTATTCCTGCATGCTGATCCCATATCCAGTGTTTAAGGCAACTCAACAATTCAATTTACCCGTAACATTCCTGTCTAGAGTAAGCCTAGCCATGCTATTCAAAACCAGACAATAAGACTTAGAAATCTACCAGGAATGATCAGATTCATACTAAAATCACATGCATTTTGCTTTGAACTCTTCATAATTCAGGAGGTTTCCTACTCCCAGACCTGGGAGGGTTTGTGTGTCTTACCAACTTTGCACTGAGTTGGAATTCTACCTTGGTCTCTGGCATCTGAACCCAAGGGTTCTAATTGGAATGGGAAGGCTGATTAGTTGCACGCTCACCCCCTTCTCCTGCTTCCTCTCTCCCTGTGTTAACTGTGTAGGCATCTGTCTCTCCTGCCAGATTACAGGTTCCTTTGAGGCCAGAGACCGTAGGTTGGGCATGTTTGTATTCCCCACAGCGCCTGCCACATTGCAGGCAGGCATCAATAAAGGGTTGTTAAATAAATAAACAAATAAATAACCCACACTGAACGATTTATCCTAATTAACTCCTTGGAAGCAGTTCCCTCAGGATGGATTCAATATGTGGTTTCTCCCGTCTTCTAAAAGGTGTATGCTTTATCTACACCTACACCGAATCATGGTCATTTCAGATTCTGTCTTTGGTCTCCAGAAACAACCTGTACAGTTCTCTCCATCCTGAACTGTAATAACCCGACTAGACTCTGCAACCTAAGAACCCTCCCAGCTTGATGTCTGGGAGGGAGGTTTGGTCTCACTGACTCCAGAAGTGATACTGCATTGTGACTGAAATATGATAGTGTGATGGTCATAGGCTAGGAACTCAGGACAATGCAAGGAAGGATTTTTAACTCTGGAGCCTTGGCTCCAAACCCAATGTGGTGCCCAAGTCAGCAGCCTGGCTGTAAGGGGCCATCTGTTCAGCTATGTTGAAAGCAGTGACCTAAAACGTTTGGTCTGGGACTTCCTTGGTGGTCCAGTGGTCCTAAGACTCCTTGCTCCCAGTGCAGGGGGTCTGGGTTCGATCCCTGGTCAGGGAACTAGATCCCACATGCTGCAACTAAAAATCTTGCTTGCAGCGACTAAGATTCAATGCAGCCAACGTAAAAGAAGAAAGTTTGGTCTGCTTCATCTTCTTCCAGCCAAAGCTTGGATCCCAATCTCAGCTCCCACCTTTTTAGGGTGAGGAGAGATTAGTCCAAAGCTTCAGTGTCAGTGAGTGGAACCAGAGGAAGGTTTGAGAAAGGATTTACATTGGTGCTTAGAGCTGATCATCCACCAAGGTTTTTTTCCCTGGGCATGTTTCCTCTGTACCCCTCTTACCTACTCTCACAGGAGGAGAGACCATCCATAAAATGGCCACACCCATGTTTGCATAACTTCTTTGAAGCCCCATTCATTGGTACTGTGGCCCAATATGCCAGCCCTGAATTTGAGCTCTGAAGAAGGGCACCTCTCCTCCAAGAGGTGGGGGACCAGGTGGTTGGGAAGGTACAAGTTCTTTGATCTCTCCCTAGATCCCAGCATCTTCCTTCCCATCACCTCCAGGCTCTGGGCACAATTTGGTTCTGGGGATGGGGACTTGAAGGAGCTCTTATTTAGGTTTTGGTATTAAAGGACTCAATCTCATCTTGGAGAGAAGCCTACTGCTTAATCCTGAAACCAAAGCCTTCCTTTGTACCCCTAGTATCTGGGACTTAATTTGCAGGCACCTCACTCATCACCTAATGTTTTGGTTTTGTACCCCAGTCCTACTAGCACTGAGGTCTTACTTTGTTCAGACCATCTTTGTGGGATGGGATCCTGTCTCTGAGCCCAGGGCCCTAGGACCTTAACCTTCCTTACTTCATGCCAGGTTCTTTACATTGGCCTGTTCCACTCACCTTTGAAGAACTTATTTTTTGCCTAAATCCTTTTGCAGCTGAACTTGCTTGGGAAACTGTTCATCTGTTGATCACTTGTTAGCCTGTCTCTGGACCCTGGGGCACTGCTGGCATGAGTTGACTTGTTTCAGTAAGTTTCAGCTGGGCTCAGCTTCTTGCCATGGCCACATTCCAGCTGATCTCCTGGGTCTTCAGGCACCAGCCTCTCCTGGCTCCATGCAAACCTCTGCTCCTGAGTTTCCAGCTCCTCCGCTGATTGATCTTGCATGAAGACTAACTAGGTCTAGATAAAATTTCTTCATTCTTGATCATTGTAGTACTGTTTAGAGTCCCACATAACAGCTTAAAATAATGAAAGGCTGTTTTTTTTTTTTATCTTTTCAGCATTGTTAATTTACTATCAGTCATTAGTTCCTAAAGAGAAAATATTTAAGAGTGGATAAAGATTAAACCATGGGCTTCCCAGATGGCACTAGGCTCCTCTGTCCATGGGAATTCTCTAGGCAAGAATACTGGAGTGGGCATCCTATCCCTTCTCTAGGGGATCTTCCTGACCCAGGAACTGAATTGAGGTCTCCTGCATTGCAGGTAGATTTTTTATCAGCTGAGCTGCCAGGGAAACCCCAGTGGTAAAGAACTCTCCGGCTAATAAAAGAGTCATGAGATACAGGTTCGATCTTTGGCTCAGGAGGTTCCCCTGGAGGAGGGCATGGCTACCCACTTTAGTATTCTTGCCTGGAGAATCCCCATGGACAGAGGAGCCTGATGGGCTACAGTCCATAAGGCCACAAAGAGTAGGACACAACTGAAACGATTTAGCACACACCCACATGCAGATTAAACCATCATAGGAGAAGATATAGTACTGGCACCATGTTTAATAGGATAAAATATAATTGCACTCTGTGATTTCAATTTAATGTATAAATAACATAATTGAGTTTATGATTGAGTTTCTAGATGACTTGGATCTATCTACTCCTGCTATGGTAGTTTTGGAGGTAAACAAGTTTTCTTTGCTGAGGACTGGTTTGACAAGTATAAATAAGTTTTAAGAAAGGATGATTTTATTTATTTGTGTATTCATTCATTCATTTATTAATTCATGCATGCATGCATTTATGCATTTGTCATTCTACCACACACCCCTGGAGTGCCCAGAATGTCTCAGACACTGGACTAGTTGTTGGAGATTTGGAGGTAAGGGTGCCAACCTCAAAGACGGACAGTTTCAGAAAAAGAGGCAGGTTATTACAGTGCATGGGATTATGGGAGGCAGCCTCTCTGATGGCCCTTGTGGTCTCTGCCTCTTGGGTTTATGCCCTCCTGTATAGTAAGTCACCTACAAATTTGAGTCCCATTATGAGAATGCATTCCTAAGTCCAATTTGTTTGTTAAGCCCAACAAATTTAGCCTAGGTAGGCAACTAACACAATCAGCTATGTAGTACTTTATGTAATAGGTTTATAGTACTTTTCACACAGATAATGGGCTTCCCTAGCGGCTCAGACGGTAAAGAATCCGCCTGCAACGCCACAGACCTGGGTTTGATCCCTGGGTTGGGAAGATTCCCTGGAGGAGGAAATGGCAACTCACTCCAGTATTCTGGCCTGGAGAATCCCCATGGACAGAGGAGCCTGGCAGGTTACAGTTTTGGGGCTGCCAAGAGTCGGACATGACTGAGCACAGCACAGCCGCACAGCACACGGATAATACGTAAAAAGCAGGCAAGCTCAAAAAAGTAAAGAAAACAGTTTTAATCTTACAGCACAACACCTTGAAAAGCACAGTAGGACAGAACAACGGCCGGCATACGGGGCTGACACTGAGTGAACAGGCAGTGGGAGGAGGGAGCGGGGTGGTGGAGCCGAAGGGTCCTCAGCAATAGGAGACGGAGGACAATTTCACTCATGCCTGATGCTGACACTGGTTCTGCTTCCTTGCTGGATTCAAATCTATCTACCTTCCTAAAAAAACAGTCCAGTGATGTCTGGATAGTAGCTCTTCCTTTTCTTGTCATAGATGACATGGTAGCACTGGGCTGTCTTCTGAACGACCGAGGCAACCTTTGTGTGCTGTTCTCCTTTCAGGTCCTGTGCTTTAAATACTAGCAGTGCCTCCTCAAATAAAGAAAGTCGCTTGCTTCTGGGCATCCCGGGCTTGAAGTAGAGATACTCTACTCCTCTATTCTACACAGTCCTGTGTGGTAAAGGGCACAAAGGCACAACTGCCTGTAGAGGGTGCACGCACACGGCAACGTACGCCAGACATGTGAACTCACGTGACTGGACCTGCAAATGGATGTTCACCTCTTTGAAAACTCACAACTTGAACATTCATATGTAGGGGACTTACTGTACTCCCTTCTCTTGTCTGTGGTCTGGACCCAGTGACTCACTTTAAAAAAATTATTTAATTGGAGGCTAATTACTTTACAATATTGTGGTGGGTTTTGCCATACACTGACATGAATCAGCCATGGGTGTACATGTGTTCCCCATCCTGAACCCCCCTCCCACCTCCCTCCCCATCCCATCCCTCAGGATCATCCCAGTGCACCAGCCCTGAGTGCCCTGTCTCCTGCATCGAACCTGCACTGGCGATCTATTTCACATATGATGATATACATGTTTCAATTCTCTCAAATCATCCCACCCTCGCCTTCTCCCACAGAGTCCAAAAGTCTATTCTTTATATCTGTGTCTCTTTTGCTATCTCACATATAAGGTCATTGTTACCCTCTTTCTAAATTCCATATATATGCATTAATATACTGTATTGGTGTTTTTCTTCCTGACTTACTTCACTCTGTATAATAGGCTCCAGTTTCATCCACCTCATTAGAACTGATTTAAATGCATTCCTTTTAATGACTGAGTAATATTCCATTGTGTATATGTACCACAGCTTTCTTATCCATTCGTCTGCTGATGGACATCTAGGTTGCTTCCATGTCCTAGCTATTGCAAACAGTGTTTCGATGGACATTAGGGTGCACGTGTCTCTTTCAGTTCTGGTTTCCTCAGTGTGTATGCCAGCAGTGGGATTGCTGGGTCATATGGGAGTTCTATTTCCAGTTTATTAAGGAATCTCCACACTGTTCTCCATAGTGGCTGTACTAGTTTGCATTCCCACCAAGTATAAGAGGCTTCCCTTTTCTCTGCATCCTCTCCAGCATTTATTGTTTGTAGACTTTTTGATAGCAACCATTCTGACTGGCATGAGATGGTACCTCATTGTGGTTTTAATTTGCATTTCTCTGATTTTAACAGATATAGGAACAGAGATGGGATGTTGCTTCTGTGACCAGGTTACTGAAAGGCTCTGGCTTTTGTCTTGAGTTGCTCTCCTCCCTCTCTTGCTCTCTTGCTCTGAGGGAGGCCACTTCTATGAATAGACTCATGTGGAAGGAACTGATATCTCCAGCCAATAGACAGTGAGGACCTGAGGCTTGCCAACAGCTACAGGAATGAGCTTGGAAGTGGATATTCTGAAATCTACTAACACCATTTGAGTGGACTTGGAGGTGGATCTTTCCTTTCTCAACTGCAGCATCCCAAGGCACTTAGACAGACGCAGCAAGCTAGTTCACACCCATGCTCCTGATGCATAGACGCTGTGAGATAACGAATGCTGTACCCACGCTCCTGGTGCATAGACGCTGTGAGATAAGGAATGCTGTTCGCAGTTTTAAGCCACCAAGTTTGGGGGTAATTTGTTATGCAGCAATAGATAACTAATACAACTTGATGCTTTGCTTAAGAGATAAAGCATGTATTGCAGGAGTACAGACGGAGAAGTGATTAACTCCACATGGAGGTGCTGGGCGAGGTTCCCCTGTGGAGAGAGTGATCCTCCAGCTGGAGAAGATGGGTGCAGATAACTGGTGGTGATCCATCCTTCCAGACCTCTCTCTTTTATCACTACTGCACAGTCTCCCAGCTCCTCCCTGAGAGTTCTTCTCACTTGACAAAGTGCCTGGGCCGTGCCATTCCATAGATCTGGGCTAATGCGCCACTGGTGATAGACTAAGAAGGATACTTCTTTCCTCACATCTCTCTTCAGCCACAGTGGGCTGGCCCTCTCCTGGCTATCTCAATTGGATCCCAATCCTGGCTGTTTTTGCCCCAGAAGGGGCCTCAGACATTTCATCTTTCATTTTCAAAGTCTGCTCCAGCATAGCTCCACATATCTCCCTGTGCCCTCCTCAATTAAAAATGACACAAAAGTAAAGGAGACACATAGCTCTTTGAAAAGGCTTCCAGATCCAAACTTTTTAATGAAGACAGAATATAAAGAGCCTGTCTTATCTCTCCGATGCGACTCCCATGTGCTGTAATCAAGCAGAATTAATTAAAAGCAATCAAGTGGTGAGTTGGCGTGGCGGCCTGCGGCACCAGTCTTTCATCTTAGCCACATGAGTCCTGTCCCCGAGGGGTGGGGCTGCGGGCAGCAGAGAGGGGTGGGCCCAGTGCTGCGAGGGAAACCAGTTCACCCAGCAAGCTTGAATTGCCAGGGCATGGCCAGTGCTGATGGAGAGAGTTGGGTCCGACTCACAGAAGCACTTCTGCATTGTTCTGGGTGAAGAGTCCAGACTAGATTCCCAACCTTGCAGGCTATGGATATTTGGGGTTGGATACCTCTTCATGGTGGGGGTTGTGCTGTGTATTGTAGGGTGCTCTACCTATTAGATGCTGCTTGCACCTCCCTGGCTGTGAAAACCAAGGATATCTCTAAACATTATCAAAAGTCTGGAGTGGGGCGGGTAGAGCAAAACTCCCCCCTGTTTAGACCCACCGGTCCAGTTAGAGTTCCTGTCAGTAAACGTGCATTGTGTCAGGTGAACAAGAACATTTCTCAGTCACTGGGGCCCCAGGGGGCACTAGGGAAGCTAAATGATGACCTCTGACTTGCAGTCACTTGGGAAATTCTCTTATTTGGATGAGGTACAAGAGACAGTTGCATGGAGGCTGGCAATGTGGTTCCTTGAGTCTAAAGAGGGCTGATTCCCATTAAGACTGAAATAAGATGCAGGGAATCTCTCCCATTGGCAATTATTTTATATTCATTGCCAAGAACTGCACACTCTCCCTAATGTCGGTCAACTTCCAATACTGTGATATTGCCCAGTACTCAGCAGTGGATAGGGGGTGGTGGGGTTGTGGAGGTGGAACATTAGGGGACTTTCATGCCTAATTTGCTGATGTTGGTTCTCAGCGGTCCCCTTCTGTGTTTGCTTATAAACGTCTCATGTGATCTTGGGATTTGGGGCACATGTACACCTGAAAGATATGAGCTTTGCTAGACTTTTTTTTGACACCAAGGTATGACCTGGACAGTCCCTTCTTGGTCCAGCAAGTAAATTAAGTGAATGAAATCATATCCTATATAAGAACCACAAGGGAAGAGAAGAGCATGTTAAGTTACCAAGGGAGTGCAAGCTTTCACCCAGTGGCCTTGTTTATTAGATAAAGAAAACAGAGAGTTGAAACATTGCTTAATGCAGGATGGCAAGGGCTGCAGCATTGCCTGCTCATAAAGCACAAAGGAGGAGGAGTTTTCACCCAAGCTTGTTTGGTACTGCTTAAGTGGAGTCTATTATAACTCCCCACTTCTCATTGATTATCTATCTTTTTAAGCCTCTCCATTAGACTGGATGCTTGCTGGATGGGGGAGGTGTAAGACCATCCTTCCTAGAGATGGACAGAAGGAATAGGTGACTGAGAGAGTCAATTTCTGTGTAGGTTGATAAGAAGACCAGGGTACCTGAGGAGGAGGAGGAGGAGGAGGAGGAGGAGGAGGAGGAAGGGGTCCAGAGCCCTTGAGAAAGAGAAAGGGGTCTGGGATTCTTAAGGAGGAGAAAAAGGCAAACTTTTTTTTTTTTTAAGCCCAGAACTGCTCATTGCACAATGAAACAACTCATTTTGCTCAAAGATATGTTTTCCCTTAACCTCTGTACCAATGACAACAGTGCATCCTGCTTGAGGACATGTTTCTCCTTCTTGAGAACCTTCTGACTAATCCTGTCATCTTAAAATGTATATTATGGGAGTGGGTCTGGTAAGATCTTTCTATTGTTAGTTCTAATCCTGTTATCTTAAAATGTATATTTTGGGAGTGGATCTGGTAAGACCTTTACAACCTTGAGACATTCTTTTGATTTATTGTACTAACCAATTAAAAAAGTACATGGTTCCCTTGCTAAAACCAGCGAGGGGGGCATTCTCCATTCCCCTTCTGATGTCTATGTCAGAAACTTTCCCTGTCCCTTTTTCACTTTAATAAAACTCTGCCACACAAAAGCTTTTGCGTGATCAAGCCTGGTCCCTGGTCCTGAAGCTAAATCTTCTTTGGAGATCACGAATCTGACGTCACTCACCGTAAGCTACCAGTGACCTTTGAAGGTTTTGGGGAGACAGTTATTAGAAGCCCTGCCACATGCCAGGCACAGGGCTCAAGCTTCACGTGCTCTAACAGCCCCGAGAGGGAGCTGTCATTATCTTCTTTTATGGCAAAGGAAATGGAAGCAACTAGTGAGGCTGAACTAGGATTCAAACCCTGTCTGCTGACTCCCAAGTTTATGGTCTTCCCCCTCTTTCAGCTCCTTTCCTATGCTTATAAGATAGGCTTAAGGATGTGGATCTCAGAGCTTTCAGGACAGGGGCTGATGATGGGCAGATGGTGTCATGGGATCCCAGATCCAGGGGAAGCAAAGGAGAGGCTCAGGCTCCAGGCTCTGGTCAACTTCTGGTCATTTCCAGAGTTCCATGGGGATCAGGGTTTTGGTGCAAAACTGGGGTACATTTTAAAGGACAATTTGGCTGATACCATTGCACTTATTGGCAGTTCTGTGGGTCATACTCCCATACCTCATCGGCTACTTATATTTCCAGAAGGGTCCTTGTCTTAGTCCATTTGGGCTTCTTGAACAAACTACCATAGACTGAGTGGTTCAGAAGCCACAGAAATGCATTTCCCACAGTTCTGGAGGCTGGGAAGTCCAAGGTCAAGGCGCCAACAGACCTGGCGTCTGCTTCACGGTGGTGGTCTTTTCAGTGTGTTCTCACAAAGCAGCGGGCTGAGCGCTCTCTGAGGTCTCTTTCATAAGGGCGTGTGTGTGTGCTAAGTCGCTTCCGTCGTGTTCGACTCTTTGCGACCTTATGGATAGTAGCCCGCCAGGCTCCTCTGTCCATAGGATTCTCTAGGCAAGAATACTGGAGTGGATTGTCATGCCCTCCTCCAGGGGATCTTCCCAACCCAGGGATGGAACCTGCATCTCTTATGTCTCCTGCACTGGCAGGTGGGTTCTTCACCACTAGTGCCACCTGGGAAGACCTTCATAAGGATACTAATCCCATATATGAGGGCTCTGCCCTCATGACCTCATCCAAATTATCACCCCAAATCCAAATATTATCACACTGAAGATTCAGATTCCACATATGAATTTTGAGTTGACCCAGACATTCTATCTGTAGTCATTCTTTTGCTCTTCTGGTTAAGCCACCAAATATAGGTTTATGTCCGAATCCCCAAACCTGTGAATGTGACCTTATTTGAAAAAAGTGTCTTTGCAGATGTAATAAAAGATCCTGAGATGAGCTCATCCTGGCCAGTCTGGGTGGGCCATGATCCAAGGACAAGTGCTTATATAAGAGACAGAAAAGGGAAGACATGGGGACAGACAAGGAGAAGGCCAAGTGAAGATGGAGGCAGAGGCTGGAACAATGCAGCCACACGCCAAGGGATGCTGACAGCTGCCCGAAGCTGGAAGCGGCAGGGACAGCTTCTCCCCTCAAGCCTTTGGAGGGTCTGTGGCCCTGCCAACACCTTGACTTTGAGCTTGTGGCCTCCATAATTGTGACAGAATAAATGTCTATTGTTTCAAGCCACTAAATGTGTGGTAATTAGTTACAGCAGCTCCGGGAAATGAAGAAGGGCCCCAATAGTGAAGTGTGAAGTCACTGGGGCTCCCTCCGCTCTTCCCCACTGTCTGGGTGCCTGGTGCACGTGTGGCCTCCAGTTGCAATGACAGAGTGTAAAGGGTGCCTTGGGGACACTCAAAGGTCATTCACTGTGAGTGAGCACAGAATATAAGATTATACAGGGAGGAAGATGTTTTGTAGTAACCAAGGGAGATATGATAGAACAGATGGAGAAAGAGTGTACTCTGAGAGGTGCTGAGAACTTGGTGACTTGGGGTGTGATGGGCGAGGGTGGGAGAGGAGTCTGATTTCTGGCTTTGCACTGGGGTGGATGCTGTTTCCCTCCACTCTGACGGAGAATACTGGGGAAGGCTTGAATCTTCTTGTCTTTCACATTCCCGCGTGCCCCCGTCAAGCTCTGCCCTTTACCTCTAACTCCAGGGTGACCTGGGCGGGCTGTTCCCACTTGGTCAAGGGCAGTACATCTGGCAGCCCTGGGAGCCTGCCAAGCTTCTGGGGAAGCCAGACTCCCAGTGGTGGACCTGTTGACTGCCGAAGCTCTTTAGGCACTTGAATTTTTAATGTGTCACCAAGATCTCTCTGCTAGTGGCCTATTTCCGTGAAAGTCATCACAGAAATTGTTGTTTCAGTCAGGTCAATTAAATCAAGGTTCCCTCTCCGTATCCTAGAGAGACTGGAGGTCAATGACTCCAAAAACCAGACCTGGCTAATGACTTTCAGGTCCACGGACCCTTTCAGGCCGCAGCAAGGTAATTAACTGATGTTGATGACTTTTGTTCCACTTAAGTTGACAAATGAAAAAAGAAGCAGCTTTTGGGTTCGGGGCAAGAGCAGAATCGAGTCAATACTTTAGTTTGCTTTGAGAGTAAAAACAGAAATACAGGGCCGAATGGGGCTGCCCACTACCACTCCTCACACCACCTCCTCCCTTGCGTTCTTCTGCCTGGGGTCCTTTATTTCCCTAGGCCATCTTCCAAGTTCTGTTACTTGTCACCTGTCACCTGGGTCACCCTGAAGTCTCCTAAGTGGTCCTCTGTCTTTCCTTCCCTTATGAACTATCCTGCACACCACCCCCTGAAACATTCTGTCTCAAGCCCCAGGTAATTATGATTCCATCCAACATCCTGTTGCCTGTGGGTCCAACACTAAAGTCTTTAGCCTGATGGTTTTATGAATCAATCTTTCCCTTGTCTTTTGCCTTCTGCTCTCTACACCTGCCAGGGCTGACACTCTGCCAGACCTTGTCTGAGACTTCTTTATTGCTATCTTTTGTCTTTGTTAGCTGTCTCTCTTTGGAATATCTTCCTATTCCCTTCTACCCAAGCTTGGAGAGACTTTGTAGTATATTCATTAAGTGTGTAGCCCTCAAATTAAACCTGTTGGGTTCACATCCTGCCTCTGTCACTTACATGAAATAAAATACATAAAGCTGTTAGCACAGAGCTTGATGTAAAATAAGCACTTCATAATGCAGTCTAGGACATTATTTCTACCTATGTGCATCAAGCCAACATGGTTCTAGAGATGAATCTTAAATATAAACTGTTCTGTGATATAGAAAAGATTAAGGTTCTAACTTCAAAGATAACAAGAGGAACTTGCCTGGTGTCTTCCTCATGCTCCTCTAGGCCCTCCCTTCTCTCCACCCTTTTCACCCTGGTCTTTGCCTTGGTAGGCTGACCTGAATGGACCACATCAATGAGTTCTCTTGGGACTTCCCTGGTGGTAAATTCGATAAGATGCAGGGGACATGGTTCGATCCCTTGTCCGGGAGATTCCACATGCTGCAGAGCAACCAAGCCTGGGTGCCATAGCTACTGGCTCCATATTCTAGGGCCTGAGAGCCATAACTTCTGAGCCAATGTGCTGCAACTAGTGTAGCCAGTGCTCCTAGAACCGGTGTTCTGCAACACGAGAAGCCACCACAATGAGAAGCCTGTGCCCAGCAACAGAGTAGTCCCTGCTCGCCACAACTAGAGAACAATGAAGACCCAGTACAATTAAAAAAATAAATAAATAAAGCTAATGCCCCCTTAAAAAAAAAGGGCTCTCTTGTTCTCTGCTTCTAGTGGGTTCTGCCAGAGGAAATCTCCAGCAGGAGATCAGAGAGGAGGATGAGGTTGGGATAGTGAGTCTCCTAGCCTCTCTGTGCAGCATCACCCCGGGCCGGCTGTAGCCCCTGTCCCTCTTACTTCATCCTTCCGGCCAAGGTTGTTTCTGCTCTGTCCCTGTGGTCGCCTTTTCTCTTGCTCCATGCCTTTATAAACACTCCTTTTTATTAAACCTCCTTGAATCATCCTTCTGTGATGTGCCATTGTTTCCCGCCAGGACCCTGACGGATACAGATGGCAACAGAAAGCCTTTCCGAGGAAGTGACATTTAAGCTAGACTTGTAGGATGAGAAGGAGCCAGCCATGTGAAGAACGGGGGGGCGGGGGGCGGGGGGAGTGAGGCTCCAGGCAGAAGGAAGTCGCGTGTGAAACTCTGAGGTGGAAAAGAGCTCGTCCTCGCACTCAAGGAACAGAGGAAAGAGAAGGGCAGAGTGTCTAGAGCAAAATGAGCCGGGGAGAAAGGCACGAGATGAGGTTTAAGACTAGACTGAGTGCACAGCGCCGGGCACTTCACAGACTGTTTAAGGAATCTGAATTTCACCTTGACCACCACCAGACAGGTGAGGAGGTCTCCTCATGGTGGTTCTTACTAGAGATAAAAAGAGTGAAAATGAACATTTACTGAACACTCAGTATATTCCAGGCATTGCTCTAAGGGTTTCAAGGCATTGATTCATTTAATCAACAACTCTGTTGGGAATGTATTGTTAGCATCCACATTATACAGGTAAAGAAACTGAGGTTCAGAGAGATGGCGTCACTTACCCAAATGCCACAGCTAGTAAATGCAGCAGCTGGATTTGAAAGCAACCCACCTAGAACCAGGCTTTGCTCTTAGTCACTTGGCTATAACTGTTAACATTCACCATTGTTAAGTTCTCAGCCCCCATTGATCCCTTATCTTACGTGCCTCAAACATGTAGTGATTTTTGGTATCTATCCATTATTTCTAGTGGTTTCCTGTATCTGTCAATTGTTTAATAAGACATGCATATTTATTCTGCCTTCTCAAATGTATCATGGATACTTTAAAGACCTAGATGGAATCTTTTCATTTCTCCACTACCCATAGAACCTTAAAAAGTGGTTCTATGGGTAGAAAAAATACTCAATAAATGTATTGAGCATGAAAAAAATTCAATAAGTGCCTTTTGGATGCTTGATTTAAATTAAACAGTGGGTGTAAAGTAATAGTGGCTAGAAAATAGAAGGTGTTTAACAGATGGTGTCTGTCACTGGCACTTATAAGAAGGAAGCATAAAGGAAGGAAGTTAGTTTCCTAGGCAATTGTTAACCCTAGATCAAACAGGAGGTTGTTGGATCACCACTCTAGGTTATCTCCACAGTGCTTGCAGAGCAGAATCTTGTTTGAGTCCAGGACACTAAAGGGAAAATTAGGAGAAAACAGGGTTGTTCTCCTAGATGTCAACTTAACATCACCCTCTTCTTTCAATAACCCAAAATATATTTGCAAGTTTGAGGAATGCTTTTATGTTCCAGCTGCATCTCCTTTTGGGATGATGAGCTCTATAAACTTACTCCCTGCTGCATGAAGGAGCACTTTCTTTTATTGATCCTAAATTTACCTCCTGCGAATTTCAAGTTCTAAGATTCCTCCCCTCCCCATTCCTTCATCTTCTGCTGAAATGAGAACCCGGGGATAGATGAGCAATTTCCTATATGCTACCCCTGCCTCGCGTCAACCCCCTAGTATTCAGCCTAAGATATCTGGAGAGTTTCCGTGCTCAGTTTTCCTACTAATCTTCCCCTCTTTAGCATGATGGAGATAGTAGAATGGCCTCCTTAAAAGAACTTTCCTAAAAATGAAGGCAACCCGAGTTAGGAAAGAAGCAAGTGGGTACAGTGCCGAAGCCTCCACGCACCCCGGATTGAAGCAGAGAAGCACCTCCCCAGCCTCTGGCTCCAGGCACCAAAAACACTGCATTCATTTCCCAAGTAGTTGGCTTGAGGATTTCTACCTGATTTTTTGCTGTCCTTCGGCCAGGTGGTTGCCAGGGATCTTGCTGTCTCCTTGTGTTGCAAAAGCTCGTCTGCCTTCTTGTCTCCAAGCAAGACATTTTGACAGAGGTGATATCTTGTTCATCCATATTGATGTTACTATGTCAATGTGGCTACATCAAAATGTAAAGAGATATTGTTATTGACTAGCACTGAGCCTCTGCCCCGACCCTCTCCCTTCCTGGAATTGTGCTCTATTCCCGAGTCTTACTCTGAGCTCTATCCCCAGATCTCTGCCTCCAGGCCAAGGGTCCATCCCCATGAAATCAGCCTATTGTGGGTGCAGGAAGCTGAGCAATGTGGCAAAGCGTCCCCTCCCAGAAGTTGTGGGTAGGGTAGGCAATGAGGTAACTCTTGTAGAGTGGAGGGTGTAAGTTTCACATATTACTTGGTTAAAAGAAAAGCAGAAAGGCTTTTTTTTTTTTTTGTCACACGAGGATGTCACTGGCTTCTAAATGATCACATCCAAGTGCCCACATTAAAATTTCATTTACTGTGGAAGCAGTGGTTCTCAATCCTGGTTGCACTTTAGATTCCTGTGGGAGTTTTAGTAAACCAAATAAAGCAGCATCTTCCCTTTTCTGTCTCCTGATCCTTGCCGTCTGTCCTCAGTCCAGGTAAATCAGAATCTTATGGCGTGGGGACCAAGCATTATGGTTTGTTGAAAGCACAGTCAGGGTACAGAACCACTGCCTTGATCGAGCGTACAGATTCTCATTACCCACAGGCTGTCTGTCTCAGTCTGTCTTTTTCAGAATGTCTACAGCTCCAGTGACAGTCAGTGAGTGGGGCTGAGGTCATGTTGAAGATTTGTCCAAGAGAATATTGATCCTGGGCACTGATCAATGTCTTCCATATTGTCATGGGTTTTTGTTTTTAATTTCTTTATTGTATTTTTAGTATCCAGTTTCATTTTCTGGAACTGACTGGTTTATTGTTACTGCTAGAAATTCATGCCTGGTTTATGCCTGACTTACAAGCCTCACTCAAATTTATTTATTAATTCACTCGTTTATTTGTTCACTCAATCACTCATCCTCCAATTCACTTATTCACTCTTTCACTCATTCATTCTTCTGCCTGCACCATCTGTGTATTTATCCATTTATTTACTCATTGATTCATTCATTTTATTTATTCAGTTGCTTATTACTTCATCCATTCATCCATCTATTTATTCCCTTTTGAGTCATTTGCTCATTCTTTCATTCTTTGCTGATTTATCCACTTTTCAGACATTTTCTGACACTAGAGGTGAAGGCTCCTGAGCCTGATTCTTGGGAAACACAGATGAATGTACAGGCAGTGGGTTGTACTTCGAGGCTGGACTTATTCAATACTCTGGGACCAGAAAATCCTGAACTTTTGCTCTCTTTTGTGATCAGATGTAATGACTTTGGGTGGTAAACTTTTCACTATCCTATATGTTTATAGTCTACGGACTGTCCCAGGGTTGGACCAGAAGTTCTTCTTTGGACATAGGAAATGGCTCTGTAGCATTAGCTGTTGGGGGAGGATGGGTAGAGATGGGAGTGACATTGAGTGCTCCTGACCTGGAATAAATCAGCTGCTCAAGGCTGGGCCTTTTTGCAAAGGAGCTTCCTTTTAAATAGTAGTAAAACAAACAGAGAAAACATAAGGGGGTGAAAAGGCTGAAAATAACAGAATACAAGGAAAATAGAGAAAGAGCAAAAGGAAACTGCTGTAGTAAACATATTAATAGTGTAGAATAATACAAATATTAGCCTCCAAGAGACCAGGGGGAGCCAGTGGGTGAATTAAGCATGACAGACTTGGTGGCATGTCCAAGGTGGACTATCCTTTAGACGGGCAGAAATGTAGCCTCTCTGTGATTAGAGAATCTGGTAGAGAGTTCTTGGGAGGAAGGTCCTACTCCTAATGCATGCCTTTGAAAAAGACATTTATTCATTCATTCAACAAATAATTACAGAGCATGGGGTCTCCTGCCTCCTTGCAGCTTACTTCATAGCAGACAAGTACGACACTCGGGGTGATGAATGCGCTGAGGTGGAAAGTACAGGGAGCTGTGGATTGTCTACTGGGAGAAACTGGTCTAGGCAGTTGGGGAAGTTTCCTGGAAAATGTGGAAGTTTAAGCAGTGACTTGAAGATGGATGTGTACGTAGTATAGTCAGAAAAGGGTATATGAAGGCAGAGGGTAAGAGAGAGCATGAAATGAAAGCTGTTCTATGTGGCTGGTATGTAAAGGGCAAGAGGAGAGTGGAGGAAAGAGGCAGGAAAATGGAAGTGTTGTCTGTTCATCTGTTCACTCAGCAAAGCATCCCTAAGCATCTGCTCTGCATGGTCCAGAGCTGGGTGTTGGGCATGTAAAGATAAACAGGACAGGTTCTGCCTTCAAAATCATCTGCTCTCCAGGGGCCTTAAATGGAGATGGCAAGGGAAGTGTTAAGAGAACATTGTCCAGGTGGTCTCTGCCAACTCTCTGACACTGATGCATGGCTCTCTGCTGTGGCTGAGGAAAGCACAACCTTGGGGTGTGTTACGCTTATTTCTTGGAGAGCCTTATGCCTGGGTGGAAATGCCTTAAAACTGGGCTTTTCCAGCTAAAATGAAAGGGTTTCCTGATAAGCCACTAACTGTGTAGTGAGTCATTCATAGGAGGGAGAAGTAGGACGAGGAGGAGGAGGACAGGAATGGAGAACATGATTATTGTTGTTCACTCGCTCAGTCATGTCCAACTGTTTTGGACCCCATGAACTGCGACACTCCAGGCTTCCCTGTCCTTCACCATCTCCTAGAGCTTGCTCAAACCCATGTCCATTGAGTCAGTGATGCCATCCAACCATTTCATCCTCTGTTGTCCCCTTCTCCTCCTGCCTTCAATCTTTCATCAGGGTCTTTTCTAATGAGTCGGGTCTTCGCATCAGGTGGCCGAAGTATTGGAGCTTCAGCTTTAGCATCGTGATTAGCTTCTCCAGAACTGCTGCATGGGCAATGGAGCCTGGTAGGGCTGGTCTTACCAGGAGTGGACTGGCCATATGGAAACACAGAGGGAGCCAAGGTCTTATGGGGTGTTTGAATGTGGAAGTATTTATGAAGCTGATGTGCCACCAGGGAGATCTGGGTGGTCTCCTCCCCCAAGGTCTTTGTCCTTTAAAATGATTTTATTTCTTTATTATTTCTGACTGTGCTGGGTCTTCGTTGCTGCATGGACTTTTCTCTCGTTGTGCCGAGTGGGGGCTACTCTCTAGCTGTGCTGCTTCTTATTGTGGTGGCTCCTCTTGTTGCAGAACATGGGATCTAGGGCACACAGGCTTCATGAATTGTAGCATGTGAGCTCAGTAGTTGTGGCTCCTGGGCCCTAGAGCACAGGCTCAATAGTTGTGGAACATGGGCTTAGTTTCAGATATAGTTTGAAAAAAAGCTACTGGTGTTTCTTCCCTGCTTGTCACAGGAAGACAGTATTTGCTTTACTTTCACCTGAAACTATCTCGCCTAAGTGCACCTGATTGGCGAAACCTATTTCTTACCCAGAGTCAATCTTCATGGGAGGGTAGGAAATATAGGTATACCTAAAAAATCTTTTCAGCCTCTCCTGTAGAGGTATGCCCAGTAGAAGGAAATGGGGGTGGCTGTCGAGAACCAGCTGACCACTTCCATTGCATCTGACACATGTGGAATTAAAATAATAGGATTTAATTATGTGATTTGAAAGCTGCATGGTATGAACTGACACATACTAAAGAATTAACCTCTACCTTTGCCACCAATGAACCGCTGGAAACTGAAGGATCAAGGCCATGGAACCATCGGTGCTTAGATGGATATGCCATGGTTCTCTTCTCATTCTGTGCCTGTGGCTGACCACTCCTAATTTTGATACACACAGAGTTTCTTTAGTCACAGCATCCCTGGCAAATCTCTTACCTGACTTTGCTGAGCTCAGAAAATATTTGTAGATTTATGTGTATCATTATGTTGAATAAGCATGACTTGTGGGATGTCATCATAAAGCAGCTTCATTTTTGTCTCCCACTGTCCCAGTTCAGATCCATCCTGTGGGGCTAGCTCTCCTGCTTCTGGATGAAAACTCAGCAGGACCCGTGACAGGTGTGGTTGCTATTAGGGAAGAAAAATCTTGCGTATTCTGTCTGTTTCTACTATATTTCTAATTTAGTGATTAAAATATGCCACCCTGCAATTTTGCCTTAAAGATGCGAATTCCTCCCTACCTCACTGAGCCCCGTTGCATGCAGGCTGGAAGCTGTTAGGGAAGGGAGATGTAAGATTGTATTTTCTCTCTTTCTTCACCTAGTACTTCCACTCCTCTCTCATTTTGCTAGCCATGTATGACACCTCCAGGGTGGGATGGAGGTGTGCTAGAAGAAGTAAGGGGACCAGGGACCATTTCCATGGTAGTGATCAGTTTCAACACTCTTTGGACTGGTTAATGGTAACCCTATATGCAAAACAGAAAAAGAGACACAGATGTACAGAACAGAATTTTGGACTCTGTGGGAGAAGGCGAGGGTGGGATGTTTCGAGAGAACAGCATCGAAACATGTATATGATCTAAGGTGAAACAGATCACCAGCCCAGGCTGGATGCATGAGACAAGTGCTCGGGCCTAGTGCACTGGGCAGACCCAGAGGAATCGGGTGGAGAGGGAGGTGGGAGGGGGGATCGGGATGGGGAATACTTGTAAATCCATGGCTGATTCATGTCAATGAATCATGACAAAAACCACTACAATATTGTAAAGTAATTAGCCTCCAACTAATAAAAATAAATGGGAAAAAAAAAAAAAAAAGCAAACGCTTTCTCTCCTGTGTGTTTTGTGGGCCATTAGAGATGCCTATGTCATCACTGGGGATCTTTTACTTACAGCCTCTGTTCTAGAACACATGCTTCTCTATTTTGTTTATTTGTTTTCTCCTGGGAACCCAACAGTGCCTCTGGTTTCTTTCTTTGACAGGACATAAGATGACTTCCAACACTGGCTCACTCTTGCTCTTGACTTAGATCAGGTTCTGGTCAAGCCTTTGTCATTTCTTCGCTTGGTGAACTCTGGGAGTAAGTTACTTCCCAAACTGGGGCCCTCTCCTCTGTTCTATAGGCTGCTGCAGTCAGCTTCTTGACATTTGGATATCTCCAGTGAAACTGCAGGGGTCCCACTTAAGTTCTGCAAGTGGTCTCTCAAAGCCATTCTCTTGTCACCTGGGGTGTACGAGGTAGCATCCATGAGCTAATCAGACTAGGCTGGGTTAACACCATCCAACCAAAGTGGTTTACTACCATACAACTTCGTTTCCTGCTCTCAGGCCCTGTGGATCCAACAACCCTTATGGCCAGTTGTCCTCCCAGTGTTGATTCAGTATTTCAGGCTGCTTTGAGATATGGCATCTCCATATTAAAAAAAAAAAAAAAATTCTACAAAAAATTCTGAAGATGAAGGGTAGTGGTGGTCACACAACAAGGTGAATACACTCAATATCACTGAGCTGTACATTTACAAATGGTTAAAATGGTAAATGTCATGTTGTATTTAAGTTACAGCAATTAAAAAATGTTGCATGGAGAAAAAAGTTATTTTCAGTGAACTTAATCTTTGCTTCACATGAGAAAATATTTTTTACCTTAACTAGATGTTAGATATTCATTCAGGTATTATCAATATTTTCTCTCTCAGCACTTGGTGTAAATTGATGGTTTGAATAACTTTAATAGAATTAGATAATAAGAACAAATGCTTCTACAATTACTACAGTAGGGGAAGAGAGGGCTGGAAGGATGTGCAGTGCCGTGGAATTCATTGGCCAAGGCAAATTACAAGGGCATCCTTAATTTCAAGGGTGTGTGTGTGGATGGGGTACAATATCTCTGGTGCCCAGAAGAAGAAAAAAACACACACCAGTTAATAGCAGTAGTGACATCTCTGGCTCCTCTGCCTTTTCTAAATCCAGCTTGAACATCTCCAAGTTCATGGTTCACGTACTGTTGAAGTCTGGCTTGGAGAATTTTGAGCATTACTTTGCTAGCATCTGAGATGAGTGCAAACTGTGCAGTAGTGTGAGCATTCTTTGGCATTGCCTTTCTTTGGGATTGGTTTGAAAACTGACCTTTTCAAGTCCTGTGGCCACTGCTGAGTTTTCCAGATTTGCTGGCATATTGAGTGCAGCACTGTCACAACATCACCTTTTAGTATTTGAAATAGCTCAACTGGAACTCCATCACCTCCACTAGCTTTGTTCATAGTGATGCTTCCTAAGGCCCACTTGACTTCACATTCCAGGACGTCTGGCTTTAGGTGAGTGATCACACCATCGTGATTATCTGGGTCATGAAGATCTTCTGTGTATTGTTGTCACCTCTTCTTAATATCTTCTGCTTCTGTTAGATTTTCTTGAAGAGATCTCTAGTCTTTCCCATTCTATTGTTTTCCTCTATTTCTTTGCATTGATCACTGAGGAAGGCTTTCTTATCTCTCCTTGCCATTCTTTGGAACTCTGCATTCAAATGGGTATATCTTTTCTTTTTTCCTTTGCCTTTTGCTTCTCTTCTTTTCTCAGCTATTTGTAAGGCCTCCTCAGACAATTATTTTGCCTTTTTGCATTTCTTTTTCTTGGGCATGGTCTTGATCACTGCCTCCGTCCATAGTTCTTCATGCACTCTGTCTATCAGACCTAATCCCTTAAATCTGTTTGTCACTTCCACTGTATAATCACAAGGGAATTGATTTAGGTCATACCTGGATGGTCTAGTGGTTTTCCCTACTTTCTTCAATTTAAGTCTGAATTTGGCAATAAGGAGTTCATGATCTTAACCACAGTCAGCTCCCGGTCTTGTTTTTGCTGACTGTATAGAGCTTCTCCATCTTTGACTGTAAAGAATATAATCAATCTGATTTCAGTATTGATCATCTGATGATGTCCATGTGTAGAGTCTTCTCTTGTGTTGTTGGAAGAGGGTGTTTGCTATGACCAGTACATTCTCTTGGGAAAACTCTGTTATCCTTTGCCCTGCTTTGTTTTGTATTCCAAGGCCAAATTTACCTGTCACTCCAGGTATCTCTTGACTTCCTACTTTTGAATTCCAGTCTCCTATAATGAAAAGGACATCTTTTTTGGGTGTTAGTTCTACAAGGTCTTGTAGGTCTTCATAGAACCGTTCAACTTCAGCTTCTTCAGCATTACTGGTTGGGGCATAGACTTGGATTACTGTGATACTGAATGATTTGCCCTGGAAACGAACAGAGATCATTCTGTCGTTTTTGAGATCACATCCAAGTACTGCATTTCAGACTCTTTTGTTGACTATGAGGGCTACTCCATTTCTTCTAAGGAATTCTTGCCCACAGTAGTAGATATAATGGTCATCTGAGTTAAATTCACTCATTCCAGTCCATTTTAGTTCACTGATTCCTAAAATGAGAGTCCCTTGGACTACAAAGAGATCAAACCAGTCAATCCTAAAGGAAATCAGTCCTGAATATTCATTGGAAGGACTGATGCTGAAGCTGAAACTCGAATACTTTGGCCACCTGATGAGAAGAGCTGACTCATTTGCAAAGACCCTGATGCTGGGAAAAATTGAAGCTGGGAGGAGAAGGGGATGACAGAGGATGAGATGGTTGGGTGGCATCACCAACTCAATGGACATGAGCTTGATTAAGCTCCGGGAGTTGGTGATGGACAGGGAAGCCTGGCATGCTGCAGTCCATGGGGTCACAAAGAGTCAGACATGACTGAGTGACTGAACTGAATTGAACTGAACATAGCCTCCCACTCCTACCCCAGGGAAGGAGCGGGGTTCACCTCTTTTCTTATGTTGCCTTTAGCTTATCTCAAAAAATTCCTTGCTCAACTGTTTCCCCCCAATCCAACTTCTGACCTGTACATACACTTGGATGTGAAACTGGCTTTGACAACCTCCTTTGTAAATTCTGTACATGGCTTAGCACCTCCTTTGAAATGTGAAATACTTCCCTGGTGGCTTAGACAGTAAAGTGTCTGCCTTCAATGTGGGAGACCCAGGTTCAATCCCTGGGTTGGGAAGATCTGGAGAAGGAAATGGCAACCCACTCCAGTATTCTTGCCTGGAAATTCCCATGGACAGAGGTAGGCTACAGTCCACGGGGTCGCAAAGAGTTGGACACGACTGAGTGACTTCTCTTTTTTTCCTTCTTTCTTGAAATATGAGAGCTATTGTCTCTTGATGCCCTGACTAACACTTCCATTTAAACATCCTGTTATGTATTTGTTCGTTGTCTGTCTCTCCTACCTGACCGAAGGCCCTTAAGATCAGAGGCTGCATTTGTCTTATTTCTAGGGTGACCCTTCAGGCTGCCTGCCTGGCACAGTACTGGACAAGAGGCAGATTTTCTATAACTATTGTAGGCAGGAGGGAAGGAAGGAAGGATGGAGGCAGGGAAGAGGGGAGGGAGAAACAAACAGGAAAAGGTAGGATGGACTTAAGTCAGGAGGTGGGGTGAGCCAAAGAGGCTCACGGGAGGAGATACAGACAGAAAATTAAATTCCAGCCTGGAACCCAGAATTAGCCAGGGACCCAAAATACCAGGGGCGAAGGCAGATCCGCTATCCCAAGATGAATCAACTCAGGAACAGAAATGAAATTATGATGGAATGGCCAGGGTGTGGTCACAGTGTGGGAGATAAGGCTCAGTATTTCTGGGAGAAGCGGTTTCACGGGAAGAGAAGAGAAACAGCATTTGTCAAGTGCCTACTCTATGCCAGGCATTGTGCCAGCTACTTCCTGTAGGCTAGCTCACTGAACCCTGTTTATAAACCTGGGAAACTGAACTCAGAGAGGTGAGCCCAAGGTCACACAGCTTATCAGAGCAGTGTTGGATCTCAGATTTGGGTGTGTCCAGCATCAGAGATGTCTTCATTCCAGACAGCTCCTTGTAGCCCATCTCTGAGGACACTCCTTTATATATATCTCTCTCTTTTTTGGGAAACTCACTTCCAGATAGCCATTCTGCTAAGTGGATAGTACAAGCTGCTCCTTTCTTTGCTTCCTAACTTCTGAGATGTCAATAGCTGTTGTGAGAAGCATAAAGCAGCTTTTGGCTAAACCTGCCTGCCTCTACTCTGTCTATGGCCGGTTTCAAGATTCCTGTTCTCACCCAGCCTGGCCCCCACGCAGACCCCTGAGCTTTCCACGTAGATAGAGGAGTTTTCTGCAGCTCAGTTCTATTTTAAAGAAAGATACACACATCTGCATTTGTGTATGAGTGTGTGTGCAGAATTGCTCGTGGTGGGCTATCTGGGGGACCTCTGAGACATACAGGTGTGATCACGGTGACTGTGTGCTGAGTGTGAGGTAGGTGTATACAAAGTTGTCCACAGCTAGGGTTCTCCACCGTGCCCTTGGGTCTAGGACTAGCCTCGGATGGCTGATCAACATTCCTAGCGAACTGCTTGTCAAGGAGTCCCCTCTGGTGGAAAGCACTGCCATCGATGTTAGGACTTTGGCTTCGTTGAGCGCCCAGGGAAAATGAAATGGTGCCCAGTTCACACTGGGAGGTGGTGGCATTTTGGCTTTGCTGAACCTTGGACTACTCCTCCCGCTGAGGTGGGACAAAGGCTCACATGTGCATGCATGTGCATTAGTGAGAAGGCCCATGTCTGAAGTCCACCGAGCCAGCAGTACTGATGGCCTGGGGGTTCTGCAGGGACCAGGCATTTGTGAACACTCTCTGGGCGCATAGGGGACTATCTTTCTATCTTGACTCTGCGATGGCAGCAAGCATTTGTAGATTCAGTCTATGTGAAATTTGGGTTGCATCAATATGTCATTTTGAAGTTCAACTGATGCTTGATGAAAATAACCACTGTAGCAGATATTTGACATTAAAATTTTTGCAATACTCCATCTCCTTCTTTCATGAGGCAATGACCCCTCTAGGGAGCTCCACTTTCCTGTCTCCTGACTTTAAGCTACCCTCAACCCTTCCTTAATCTGCTTCCCACCCTGTCTGTGTCCCAGGAAGTAGTTTGGCCACTGGGGACCACTAGCAGGAGATGTGGGACAGGGAGGAGTGTAAGGTTTGAACAGTTTCTTCAGGCAAAATTCATCCACATGGGGGTGTTCTCTGGGAATTTGGAGTTGAATGCTCCAGCTTGAGCACTGTGAATGGTGTTAATAGTCTACTCCAGGGATCAGCAAACTACACCGGTCAGTCACATCTAGCCCACTGTATGTTTTTGTACGTGTTAATCTCTTAGTGTTAGTTGCTCAATCGTGTCCAGCTCTTCGCAGCTCTATGGACTGTAGCCCGCCAGTCTCTTCTGTCCGTGGAATTCTCCAGGCAAGAATGCTGGAGTGGGTAGCCTTTCCCTTCTCCAGATGATCTTCTGAGCCCAGAGACTGAACCCAGGTCTCCCACATTGCAGGCAGATTCTTTACCATCTGAACCACGAGGGAAGTGTCTGACCATGAGGCCAAGAATGACTTTTACATTTTAAAATAGTTGAAAAATTCAAAAGAAGAATATTTTGTTATATGTAAAAATTCTATGAAATTCAAATTAAGATATCCGCAGGTGGAGATTCATTGAAACACAGCTATGCTTATTTGATTGTGTTGTCTATAGCTGCTTTTACACTACAAAGGCAGAACTGAGTCGTTTCAACAGACAGCCTTTTGCCTTCAAAGCCTGAAGTATTTACTGTCTGGTCTTGACCAATAGTCTTGATCAATGTGAAACTATGGCAGCTCAGTAAAGACAAGACTACCAGAGGCTCAGATTTAAAAGGAATGAGGATCGGGTAATCTTACCGGGCAATAAACCGCAACCATTCAGGGTGTTCTTAGAGGCCAAGGGAACATGGATTAGCTATGGAAGTGGGCCACTGTGATTACTGACTTAGGTCTCCATCTATAAAAGCTTGAATAGTAGCAGCTAAATTTTATGTTAATCCCCACCCCACACACACTTTTCTTCTTTCTCTTGTACTACCCCACATGAAGAACACTTGTGGCTAAATTTTAGGTTTCAGTAGAGAGTTTGAATGAATTGACATCACCCCGCAACAATATAGGGGAGTTGGACTTTGGTTGTTTCCTGTACTGAATACAAGAACTTTTGAACTTTTGACCCAGAAGAATGGCAAGAGTGGATGGTAGAGGGTGAAAAGAGTGGCTCTTTCCGGATATCTTTGCTTCTTCAGATCTTTTTGCCACCCTGCCCTGCTCTGCTCTGAGCTCCCAGAGGCTGACCTCCCTCAACTACATCAATGAGCCCGCTGCTCTCTGGGCTCTGGTTGAGTGTGCCTGGTGTTGCAGAAGGCACACGTTCATACACGTGGGAGAAGGAGAGAGAGCTAGGGAAGACAGTGAGGTTGGAGTATTTATTTTTCTATACCCCTCTCTGCTGGATCACTTGGGCTGATGGACTGTGTTCCTCTCCCTAAGGTTAGAGCCCCTGCAGATGGCCCTCCATCTCTCTGAGAAGCTTCTGGGTTTCAGTAGCCACTCTCTTCCTCTGCTTGCTCAGGTCTATCATGGTACCACGCCATGACAAACAGAATGCTGAACCATTCCTGTGGTTTCCCTATATCCTCCCCTCCTCTTTGCAAATAGGCTCTTTAGTAAATTCTTAAATCTCCCAGTTCCTACCAAGACCCTTTCCTGATACTATGTGCTTGGCTAGTTGGTTGCTCTGCCCAGGATTTTGAAAACGGAGCAAATTATGCAAAGAGAACCACGGTGGGGGATTGATTTGTTTCAGCCACGGTGGTGTCTAAAGGGGGCAGCAGTTGTGGCTAGTGTCAGCGCTGTCCTGCTGTGGTGGCCACAACATCCTGGCCGGATCATTTCCCATGTTGGGCCCTTGGGGGAGCCCTTGGTTTTGACTTATTTTCCAACCCCAGCCTCTCGTTTCCTAATTGTGAGACTTCAATAGAGTTCTAAGAAATTCTTTTAAAACAATTCATAGCGCCAAAGGTGTTTCCAGTGTTTGCAACCAAGAACCCTGACTGATACAGCCATTCAAGCAAATGTTGCTCTCTGGTCCAAAGCTCTACTTTTTAACCAAATTGAAAGTGTGTGGAGCTCTTTCAAGGAGTGGATGGAGTTGGCATTTATCTTTTCTGCTGTTTGCCTTTGGCATTTCTTCTTCTTTTTACTTGGAATGTGGGCTGATGTTGGAGGTGCAGCTGCCATTTTGTAACCATGAGCTAATCGCAAGGAAAAGGCCAAGATATTACACAGGTCTCGGCCCAGATGTCTTGAGCCTCTGGGCCGATGCCAACAACAGCCTCTTCTAAGTTTCTTACCAGAGAAGGAAGAAAAAGCGTGCTTGCTCATTGTTTCTCAGATTACTATTAGCAGCAAAAATTCCTTTAGTGTTATTTCTTTTCATCTTTATAGCGCCTCTCCCTGAGATGGTGTTATCTCTGTTTAACAGATGAGGGAACAAGTTCAGAGTAATGACTAGTCCAAATGCATACAGCTAGTACTGAGAAGGAAAGAAAAGCTGAGAATAATTACTCATGTATACCTTTGGGCCCTTGTATTCAATCATTCACTCATTCATTCAACAAACCTTTTCTCATGTTCTCATCTTGTGCCAGATGTGGGTGCAACACTGAGATACAAAAATAGATACAACAGAGTCCCTGACATTGAGGCCCACTAAAGTGGTCCAAGCAAGAGATGACGGGGAGTTGGGTAAGGAAGATGAAGAGGGGTGGGCAGACTGAAGAAACATCTAGGAGGGAGAATCAGTAGGACTTGGTGATGGATTGACAGGGGTTCAAGGGAGAGGAAGGTACTTAGAATGGCTCTTAGGATTCTGGCTTTCTGGCTTAAAGTACCTGGGTGAAATGTGTGGTCCTTACTGGGACAGAGAATGTCCAAGGAGTGGTGGGAGGAGTGGTGGGAGAGAGCCAGAGGGCAGGGGACCGTGAGCAGAAGGAATTTCTAAGGCAGACAGGGCAGTTCTGGGTAAGCACGAACAGCGGGGTGTCCTGGGGATGATGATGGAGATGCAGCAGAGGTGAAGATCAAGACCAGCCTGGCAGCCTTATTATTAAATCTTTTTGAAAATTTTGAAAACTTTTTGAATTTTTGAAAATTTTCTTTTTTCCTTATTGAAAAAATTTTTTTGTTGAGTTATAATCTATATACCACACAATTCACTTCCTTTACTTGCACAATTCAATGATTTTTGGTATATTTACAGAGTTGTGTAGCTATCCCCACAGGCATGGAGTTTTTATTTTTTATGTTTTTGGTCGTGCAGCATGTGGGGATCTTAGCTCCCTGACCAGGGATTGAACCTGTGCCCCCTGCAGAGGAAGCATGGCGTCAAACACTGGATCAACAGGAAAGTCCCGAGTATTAACTATGATGACACCTTAACTCTTCAACTCCTACAGGGCTGCTAGTCTAACCGAAATCCCGGCAGAGTTGGCTGTGCTTTCACACTGGGCCCTCACAGAGGGCACGAGTGGGATCCCCTCCCTCTCCCCAGACATTTCCTAGGCTCAGATTCAGCATTTAGTCAATCTTCTCATTAGGAGGAGTAGTTCTATGGGTTTGCAGGACCAATTGATACATGTAAGTCAGCCAACCCCGGGAGTTCCTTCAGTAAGGAGTACTTAAACCCACCATTAGCCACCATTAGGACGTGCTTACTGCTTAATGATCACCAGCTCCAAGGCCTGGTGGGGCTGGACAGATGGAGAGTGAGCAGGAGCTTCTGCCATAAAGAGGCATTCCAGCGCCTTCTTCAGACACTCCAGGATGAAGGCTGCTCTGCCTTCAGGCACAGGCTTATCACAGCTCACTGGCTTATCTTAGTTTGAATAGGTAGGAATCTATGTTTGATGAGTCTGCTGAAGGAAGGAAATTCTATGAGAATCTAATGTTCCTGCTTCTTTCTAATGGGCTTGCCTCGCGGCTCAGAGGGTAAAGTGTCTGCCTGCAATGTGGGAGACCCAGGTTCCATCCCTGGGTCGGGAAGATCCCCTGGAGAAGGAAATGGCCACTCACTCCAGTACTCTTGCCAGGAAAATTCCAAGGATGGAGGAGCCTGGTAGGCTACAGTCCATGGGGTTGCTGAGCGACTTCACTTTCATTTTTCTTTCTAATGGGTGGGACCTAAGGGTGCGTGTGTGTGTTTAAGGGAATCTGTTCTCTGTTCTGAGGGGCCTGGGATTTAGGGTTAGATATCCTAGTTTGTATAATATAAATTTCTCCAGCCTCCATCAGCCTGTGGGTATCAATGAGGTGAGTCAGATTTCACTGTCTTGTGCCGCACCCCCTCCCACCCCCACCCCCCACCTTGCTGCTGCTGCTGCTGCTAAGTCGCCTCAGTCGTGTCCGACTCTGTGCGACCCCATAGACGGCAGCCCACCAGGCTCCACCGTCTCTGGAATTCTCCAGGCAAGAACACTGGAGTGGGCTGCCGTTTCCTTCTCCAATGCAGGAAAGTGAAAAATGAAAGTGAAGTCGCTCAGTCGTGTCCGACTCTTCGAGACCCCATGGACTTCAGCCTACTAGGCTCCTCCGTCTATGGGATTTTCCAGGCAAGAGTACTGGAGTGGGGTGCCATTGCCTTCTCCGACCCCACCTTAGCCTCCTATAAAAAGATCTCGCTGTTTGCTGAGAATCCCCCGCTGTGTTACTGCTGCTTCTGGACCGGCATGCAGTTGTTTCGCTGAGTCCCATGTTCTCCTCTAGGGGGTGCTGCCGCTCCACTGGGCATGGCCAACCCCTGCAGACGCCACAGCGGCTCTGTAGGTGCTGGAAACTTCAGGCACTGCAGCCTCTCGCTCCGTAGTCCTGGGCGGTCTGTCAAGCTCTGCTGCTGGTCTGCCAGGCCGAGCAGAGGCCACCATGCACCCTCATGGCCTCACAGGGCTCTTTCATCGCTGTCATCTTTGGACACAGCCTGAGTGCCAAAGCTGAACGCTGGTCTGTAGTGAAGGTGGAGAGAAAAAGAGAAAGCCTCTTCATCCTTTCTGCTGTCCTGTCTTGGAAACATCTCCAAATTCTGCAGAGTTTGATGAAGCAGTCCTTGCAGTCTTTACTTAGGTATCTTATTGTTCAGCACATATTTACTTCCTTCTTCCAAACCTCTGTGAGAGGTGTGTATTTCCCAACCATTCATGTTGGGCTTGACCATGTAACATGCTTTGGATAATGGGATGTTAGCACATATACAACAAGGAAGGGCTTGAAGTGTGTCTGTGCATTTGGACTTGCCTTCCTGGGCTGTTGCCATTGTCAGGAAAAGAACATACCCTCCTAAATAGATCACTGTCCCGGAAGAATGAGAAACATGGGAGACAGAACCAGACAGAACAGACCTGTGGCTGAGGCACCTGTGGCTCTAGGTGAACTAGAGCCTCCCTAGTTGATCTGCAGATGCTGGATTGAACAATAAATGCTTATGACTGTGTGCTGCTCAGTTTTGAGATGATTTGTAACACGGCATTAATTAGACTATATTGGACTAAGACAAGCCCTCTTCCCCCCAAGACATCCATGGAAATGAGCTCAGGATGGGTTGGAGTTATAAGCAATACCTAGTAATGACAAATTCTCTTCTGGGCACTGACTTAAACTTTCTGACTGGGTCAGGCTATTTGGGTTTGGTCCCTTCTTTTCTTAGGGTGAATTCTCTCAAAGGTCTAGACAGTGTAGACAGCGTATTAAAAAGCAGAGACATCATTTGCCCACAAAGGTCTGTATAGTCAAAGCGATGGTTTTCCCAGTAGTCATGTATGGATGTGAGAGTTGGACCATAAAGAAGGCTGACTGCCAAAGAATCGATGCTTTTGGACTATGATGCTGGAGAAGACTCTTGAGGGTCTCTTGGATAGCAGGGAGATCAAACTAGTCAATCCTAAAAGAAATCAACCCTGAATACTCATTGGAAGGACTGATGCTGAAGCTGAAGCTCCAATACTTTGGTTACCTGATGTGAAGAGCTGACTCATTGGAAAATACCCTGATGCTGAGAAAGATTGAGGGCACGAGGAGACGACAGAGAATGAGATGGTTGGATGGCATCACTGACTCAATCAACATGAGTCTGAGTAAACTCTTGAGAGATAGTGGAGGACATGGAAGGCTTGTGTGCTGCATTCCATAGGCTTGCAAATAGTCTGACAAGACTGAGTGAACAACCACTCTTAAAGGCTGTCATGTAAATGAACTTCATGAAGACCGTCTACTTGAGTCATGTGTAAACTCAAGCTGTGTATTCCTTCCTTGCAAACTTTAAATTTATTAATTCCCACAAGTGCTCAAAGCAGGGGCTGGCAAAGTTTTTCTATAAAGATCATAAATAAATTAGATTTTGAGGACCACATGGTTTCCATCACTAGCTATCCAATTCTGCCATTGTAGCTCAGAAACTAACAAATACACTAATAAATATCTGGGCAGAGTTGTGTTCCAATAAAACTTAATTTACAAATAAGGTTTGTTGACCCTTGCTCCACAGCAAAAGCACTTCAGCTCTTCCTGCCACCAACAGATGGCGACTGCAGTTGTACTTGCTTGTCACTTGATTTGTTAGGGCTTGTTTACTGTGTTTGTTCTTTGAATGAAGGTGTTTTACAAACGTTGCTATC
Source organism: Cervus canadensis (assembly GCF_019320065.1). NCBI lineage: Eukaryota > Metazoa > Chordata > Mammalia > Artiodactyla > Cervidae > Cervus > Cervus canadensis. Next base: position 105,621,290 of record NC_057387.1, read on the forward strand.
ATCATGACCGATAAGTGGAGAAGCGGTGAGTGAGAATGCATTGAAAATGTTAGTTAGTAGAGACATATGGTTACGATGGAAACCAAAGTGGAATAATAATTTCAAAAATTGAAAGTGGTGAGAAAATGGATGTTGCAAGTGAAAATGGGATATATATTGTTTTGACAGTAACATGATTGTGAAGGAACCAAGAGTGAATCAGGCAACTGGCAAAAAAAAAAAAAAAATGCTGTGCCCATGCCATTGACAACAATTGGTAAAATATGAGAAGCAACTGACAAAAATCAAAAAGGAGGAAAAATCTTGGAGCATCTGGCTAGAGAGGAGTGGCATCAAGGGAGGCTCATTAGCCTAATGTGAGTCCAGGAGATGCCTAGGAGTCTGTTTGAGAACTTGGTCCCAGTAAAAGTCCTTCCACTGGTGTGAACCATGGATGATTGCATAGGTTCAGAGCCCCTAATGTCTCCCTAGGGCCAAAAATGATGTTGATACTATAGTTGCTAAGGGCTTCTCTTGTAAAGATCTTGCAGGAGGTCTTTGCCTGCTTCAACAGATTTTCAAAGCGGGGGAACTAGGGATGATTTGGAAAAAGAACACACATAGAGCAAAAGAGAAGATTGTGTGAAGTGTCAACTCACTCTTCCGTTTTGTGGAAAATGTGCCTCGGGATTACAAGCTTAACCTTCCCTAGGTTCTTTGGATGTACAAACGAATGGCCTTACCAACAGCTGTTTGGAAAGGAACTTATTATTGACAATCACATACACACATGCTGGCGTGTGTGCACACACACACACACAGACACACACACAGCCATAAAAGAGGGTGGGGAAATGGACAGAATCTGTTGCTTTGCAGAACACAGTCTTTAGATTGGGAGAGGGATGGGGAGGCTCTCAGTTCAGTCCCTGCTCCTCACTCAGGGGAAGGAAGGAGGATTAAGGAGAAAATTTGCAGATGGAAAGCCATGATAGAGTGGAATGAATGGAGTTTTGCAGTCTGCTAGACTTGGTTTGGGACTTCACTTTCACTTTTCACTTTCATCCACTGGAGAAGGAAATGGCAACCCACTCCAGTGTTCTTGCCTGGAGAATCCCAGGGACAGCAGAACCTGGTGGGCTGCCGTCTATGGGGTCACACAGAGTCGGACACGACTGAAGCGACTTAGCAGCAGCAGCAACAGACTTGGTTTGGTGTCTGAATGTGCCCCTTACTTACTGTGTGAACCTGGGTGCCACTGTGAGAGAAGCTTCCCTCTCCTTAAAGGCAATGAAAGATAAATGAATTCCTGGGGAAAAATAGAGGACACCTGTGCTTTAAAAAGCAGAGGGAGAATCTGTGAAGAGCCTAGCCCTCATTGTATTGACTAATGATGTGAAGAACCGACTCACTGGAAAAGACCCGGATGCTGGGAAAGATTGAAGGTGGAAGGAGAAGGGGATGACAGAGGATGAGATGGTTGGATGGCATCACTGACGTGATGGACATGAGTTTGAGTAGGCTACAGGAGTTGGTGATGGACAGGGAGCCCTGGCGTGCTGCAGTCCATGGGGTTGCAAAGAATCAGACACAACTGAGTGACTGAACTGAAAAGAGGAGAAATCAAGTTGTTAGGGGAAACACACTGATTGAGACTGCCCACCCTGGCCAGGCACCCATTTGCATGAGTTATTTTATGACAGGGGGTCCCAGTAAGGAACATGGAACTAATAAGCCATCACCAACTGGAAGAATTCAGGAAAGGAGAGGCGACGTGTCCCACCACCTCCCAGAATCCTCCTCTCTGGAATCCATCTTGCCTGAACAATGCATGCACTTCCAGGAAGGACCCAGAGTCAGAATGATTGGCCAGGGACAACCTGGAAGCTAATCCCAGCACCGTAAAACCTTAGACTTTGGGCCACGTGGCAGAGCGGTTCTTCAGGTTTCCTTTACCCTCCTGCTCTCTGCCTGGAAGCCCCTTCCTAATAAAGTCTCTTGCTTTATCAGCATGTGTATCTCCTCAGACAATTCATTTCTGAGTGTTAGGTAAGAGCCCCCTTTTGGGCCCTGGAAGGGGTCCCTCTTCCTGCAACAAAGGTGTTACAGTAACATCTCAGATTCTAGGTTGAGATGGTAAAGAACAGAAAAAAATGTGAACTGAAAAAATCAAGTGATTTAAAAAGCAAATCTAAAGAACTATGGTGGGATTTCCAGGTGGCTCGGTAGTAATGAATCTGCCTGCCAATGCAGGGGACTCGGGTTCACTCCTGGGTCAGGAGGGTCCGCTGGAGAAGGGAATGATAACCCACTCTGGTGTTCTTGCCTGGGAAATCCCATGGGGCGGAGGAGCCTGGCGGGCTATAGTCCATGGGGTCACAAAAGAGTCGGACATGACTGAGCGACTGAACAACAAGAAAGAACTATGAGGTGGGAAAGGAGTGAGGTTGGGATGATTCACACACAGAACATGAGGTGGAGTGGGAATGGGGATGGGATACCAGACTGGGAGGTGGTGGTGATGACTTGGGGGATGGAGGGTCCACCTCTTTTATCTCAGGCTCAAGCAGCCGTATTAGCCAAGGTTCTCTTCATTGGAAGTAAAAGAAACCAATTTGAAGTAGCTTATTGGAAATATATTCAAAGGTCTCACAGAAGTCAGTTGAGAGAGGGATTTAGCAGTAAGAATTCTTGGGCTTCCTTTCCTCTAGGGTAAAGATTCTCTAGCTTTAGTCAGCATCAGAATCACCTGGTACACTTGTTGGGCCCAATGCCCAGCCAGAATTTGCATTTCTCACCTGGTCCCAGGTGATAATGCCCTTGACCCGAGAGCACCTCACCACTCTTAGCCTGACTCGGCTTTCCACTCTCAGCTCTGACCCTCAGTTCACATTTTTGAGTGGAAAATGTATTGGCTTGTGTTGGTCACGTGTCCTTCTCTTCCAGTCATTGATGGCCAGGGGGTGGAGCCACATAGCACATGGTACAGTGGCTATCTGATGGCCATTCTAGTGCATCAGGAACCGTTCAGAGATAAGTAGGACTTGGTGGATGGAGGTATCTGTGATCCCACTCCTTTCAACGGGTGCAGCCGGGCGTCTGAGTCTGGAGCTCTGGAGAGCCTCCTGTAGTGTTTGTCTTTAAGCTCCACTCTATCCTTTGGAATTCTCCCGACTAAAATTAGCCTTCAAGTGGGCCATTGTCTTCCCGTCTCTTAAAGCAGATAAGTAGGGCTTTTACATTTTAAGGTTTTACTGCTAATTCCTACCAGGAGCTTGGAAGAGGTTAAAAAAAAAAAAATCTAACCAACTTTTGAGAAGTTGCACATATTCTAGAATTGTCTAAATCCTTTATGGTGGTAGGGTGGGGTGGATGACTACTGATTTTGGAGTCAGCAGCTTGGTAGCTGGGCTGTTCTCTTTCTGTCCTCAGTCAGAAAGGCCTCTTACCCTAGCAGCAGGTCTGCTTTTGCTGCCAGGCGGAGTCATAGGACCCCTCTTCTCTCAGTGGAACATGACATATTTAGGGACAGCCTAGCGTGATTCAACTGGGTATCTCCCTAGGAAGTGAAATCCTGGGGGAATGCTGAAGATTACCTGGATCCCTGCCTTTTCTGCTTACTCATACCCTCTTTATTTATTTCTTGGAGGATAACAAGGCTTAAAAATAAAAATAAAACACCCTTCCTTGGACTAAACCCTAGCTGTGTTTAGATCAGGGAGAAGAATAAGGGAAGGGTTGCCTGCCACGGGGAGGAGTCCCCCACGTAGAGAAAGCAGACTCCTGCTGCCGTTTGGCACGATCTTCTCTGCCAAAGAAATGGATCCTGAGAGTGGCAAGGGCTCACAGAACTTGAGCAGAGGAGCACATCTTCAGTAGAGAGGCTGTAAGAGGCATGGGCTCGGGGCTGGGAAAGACCCCGTCAGATGCATGCCTTTCTTCTACAACTTCTCCACCAGGTATTTACCCAGCTTTGCCTTGTATCTTCCCAGTGATGTGGAGATCACTGCCTGTGAAGTCAGCATGTACTTTCTTCCGGCAGTTCTGACACTTAGAAAGGCGTTTCATGTAGGAGTGTGTAATTTCTCCTAGGTTGGCACCAATCAGTTCATCAGGTCCTTCTGCAGCTGAGTCCTTGTACCAGCCTCGAGCCCAAACACACTGGAGATAGCATGAGAACCAGGCACCAAATCAGGACCACCCCAATTCAGAAAAAAAAAAAATTTAGACTTTTTCTGAAACCTTTCATATAAAAATCAAAAAGACCACACAAAGATTCAAATTCACTGGCAGTCTGATAAGGCTCCTTGTAATTAAACAAGTGTTCATTAGAGATGGTGGAGAAGTAGGAGGAGAACCAGAAAGGGGTATTATTCTGGCCATCCTGGGTCGTGTGATGGGCCATAATGCCTCCATCTCTTATTATGTGCTTGCCCCCCAACTCTCAGTCCATATTGCATGTACTTATTTTTTTTCCTGCGCCACGGGGCATGCGGGATCTTAGTTCCCTGCTTGCTTGCTAACTCACTTCAGTCATGTCCGACTCTCTGCGAACCCATGGACTGTAGCCCGTCAGGCTCCTCTGACCTGGGATTGAACCTGCACCCTCTGCAGTGGAAGCTTGAAGTCTTAATTGCTGGATCGCCAGGGAAGTCCCTTGAATGTACCTGTTTTTGTTTTAATGGTGTAGTGGGCACCCTCTTCTATCAGAGAAAGCCACAGATTCTGACTGGTCAGTGGCTTTGGGAGGAAGAGGGAGGTCAGGCCTTGATTGACAATTTCCATCCAAGCTGGGGTGACCTTGTCTCTTACAGAAACCGTGAGTTCCCTGTATGGGTGATGATGGGGAGCTGCAGGAAGGTCTGGTCAGCAAGCTCGCACCTGCTCCTTTGGAGCTTCAAGACTCAGCACTTCCATGGTGCTGAGTTCTTCCAGTTGCACAGTTTCTGAGAGGCTGAAGAAGACACAAGGGATCAGGAATTCCTTGACTTCTGGGCCTCTTCTGATCATATGGGCTCTTCTGACCCGACCCATCCTAGTACCTTCTTGGGGAACCCACACCTGGGCTGCCATAAGGCCCATTTTACATGCATGGAGGCTTCTAAGGCGGTGCAGTGGGGCAGCCTCTTGACTTCATTTGCAAGGTGCTGGGTTTGGAGTCTGTCTCATTTGGCTGGAGTTGGGAACTTGCTTCCCCAGATGCTGCTGATATGTGAACATCTTGTTGACCAGCTGGTAATAAGGGGCCAGGCTTTTCCTCGGTGTTATTCTTGCAGAAACTGAACTGCAGCGTCTTCTTAACCCTCTTGTTCTCCTTCAACAGACCTTTGTAATTTGGGGTCTCCTCCTCTGTTTAGTGGTGGAGTCAGGATTTTAATTCACCTCTAGACAACAAATCCTAAACTCTTTCCATTCAGGTGAATCAACTCTAATAGGGCTTCACTGGCAGAAGCTGGGGTCCCCGTAGTTAAAGGATTATGAATATTTAAAGAACTCCAGTAATGCAAATAATACTGACAATAGCAATAGTTGTCTTAATAGTAGTGGCAGTAGTAGATATTTATGCAATGCTTTGCATTTCAGAGTGCCTTCTTCCAGCCACACAAAGGAACTGAAATGCAGGAATGATGATGGCAAAACTCTGTCTTTTAGGAGCCCCACAGTCTAGTGAGAGGGCCAGATCCAGGAATGAGTCCACTAAGACCCATTAAAAGTCAAATGGAAGATGATAAGAGTCCTGTATATGTCCTGAAGGCTTGTGAGGAAAGTGGGGTTTCAAGGAAGTCTTGGAGAATAAGCCAAGATTCAGGCAAGTGAAAGAAGGAAATAGGGCATTAGGGTCATGAAATTTGAGAGATAAGGCTTAGAAATGGGGCTCTGTTATCCCCAGGTTGAAAATCCTTCAATGGCTTCTATCATCTTTCAAGATAACAGTCCAGGTATCACATGATATCGAAGACCCTTCATGATCTGGCCCCATCTTTCCCCCCTTGGCAGAATCATCTTCCATCACTCATGGGAGCAGACTTTCTGATCCAACATTCAAAAGGACTTGTTCCTTGTCCGTATTATGGTATTACGTGTCTTTGTCCCTTTGCTCATCCAGCTCCTTTGGTTTGGGACAGCTTCACCCTCACACATCCACCCCTCCCTTCTCCTCCCCCGCCCCCACCCCTACCCCCACCGCCTCACCTCTGCTGAGCTTTCCCTTCCCAGAAACGGCTCCTCTGTGCTCTGGCAGCACCAAGCGCCCTGTGACCGGAGCCCCTGTCCATCATGGGGTACGGGTGTAGGGTCCTTTTTCTGTTTCTAGAACTGTTTCCCTCAGTTATTCTGAGCACCTCAGGGGCAGGGGCGTCCACACCTCTGTGCTTTAGAAGGTGAAGCAGTGCTCCCTGCCTTGTGAACCCATAATGTGTGCCCATTATGCTGGCAAGGGCAGCGCCTGTGGTCCCTGCTGTGGCCTTCAGTGTGGGTGACTCCCGGGCCTGGAGCGGACCCTGCATGCTTAGCCACTGGGTGAGGTCCCCTCGAAAGTCTGAGGCATCACTGGCCACTTGGCCCATCTGAGCAGTCCAGGTGAAGCCCCAGGCCTCCTCCGTCCTCAGGACACTGATCAGCTAGCTGATCACCCTTTAGGTACCTGCCTTCGAACTACTTTGTCTCCCAGCGTTTGGGTGGCTCCCCATCATGGAGTCCGATGGTGGGTACCCCAGAAAGGATGGAAATTTGGTGCCCCCTTCAAATCAGTACTCTTTACCTTCTGCTCATAGCCATAGGGAGGAGGCCGGGGAAGGTGGATGGTGGGATGGTTCCCTTCCCACTTCTGTCCTGAGCAGTTTAGCTCTTACCCAAACTCACATATTCCACTCAGCACAACAAAGTTCTACAGTTCACAGATCCAGACTCCTGAGAAGGTGCTCAGGCACTTATTAATATAATTGCTTGGGCATGTGCCTTGAGGCTCCACCCCACAACTGGGTCTTCTCTAAGCAGAGAATATTCTCCCCAGGAGGACTTTTGGGAATATAATTTTCTCCATGTCATTGCATATCTAACAATGTGTCCAAGTCTCTAATGCATTGGGTTGGATTTGATAAGCCTGCCCCACTTTTCATTTACTCTTCTCCCTTCATTTCTCGGACCTTGACATTGATGGAGTCTCTGGTGTTTGTTTTGGCCTCAAGCTCTGTTTTCTAGAGAATCCAGACATGTCCATTAAAAAAAAAAATCGCTGTATTCCTAGCGTCTGGCCTAGTGTCAGAAAATAGCAGGAGCTCAGGGTATTCTTGTGATTTTGAACCAGCTTTGGTATTGGGGTGGGGTGTCAGATCAATCATGCAAGACCCATTCTGAAGGTTGGAAGGAATGGAAGGAAAGCAAGCACAGGTGCCTTCTGGGAGGGAAGGGGACGTGGAACTCGGAAGGCCTGTGTATGGCATAGTTCAAAAGGGAATAATGGGGTCTTCCCTGGTGATCCAGTGGCTAAGACTCCTTGCTCTTACTGCAAGGGGCCCGGGTTCAATTCCTGGTCAGGGAACTAGATCCCACATGCTGCAACTAAAACCCAGCATAGCCAAATAAATATATCTATTTTTAAAAAGGGAATGGTTACTAGGAGACCTGCCAGTAACATCCAGCGTCCCCAGCCAGCCCTGTGAAGCGGGCATAGTTAACGCACGAAGTCCCTGTTTGCCCCCTTGCCTTAGTCTGGAGACGCCTTCCCAGAACCTGTTCATCTGAGACAGCCACTCAGCTTCACAGACCTCAGCTCTCAGCCAGGGATGTTTTCCAGGTGTTGTCATGGCAATGCTGGAGTCAGGATTCGCTCCCCAGGACTCTGTTTTGACTGTTTAAAAGTAAACTCCTCCTTCCTTTTTCCTGAAGCGTCAGGTGAAACCTTTCCCGCTGCAGAGTGAGGGTGGGGGAAGCACAACTCTTGGTGCAGGTGACGGGACATGCGCTGCTGCTGAGCCAACCTTCTAGGGCACCCGTGGGGAGAAGGGCCCAGACACATCGCCCACCAGGGTTAGGAAGCCAGGGGATCACACAGTTAACAAATCGGGCCCTGGCTCAAACTGGGGATAGCCCACATGATCAGTGCTGTCAGTCAAGTTCAGCTCTGATGGTACAGTGACTTAGGAGCTCCTAAGGTCAGCTTGCCTACTCCAAGCCAGAGAGGGTTGGCTTGGAGGCTCACTGGGAGTTTCCTGTTAACAGCCACAACATTTACTAACACCTGTATAACACTAGATAGCAGGCACTGTTCCAGGGAACATGGTAAGGAGTTTGGATTTACTGCGGTTATGCGTATGAAATGCCTAGCACAGCACCTGGCATGTGGGACTGATCAATACTGGAACTGCTGTTGTTAATTTCAGGCTCCTCAGACACTAACGCCACCCCCTGCCTCCTCCAACTGGTCTCCTTGACTGCTAATGCCATCCCAGGATGGCCAGAGATCACCTCACCCCCTTGGATTCCAGATGTGATTATCAATCTGAAAAGCCAATTTGGATGCTATGTCCATAATTCTCCAGAGCTCTGCCCTGGCCCCAGTCACCTTTGTTCTATTTCTCTGAGAAGTTTCTAGGGGGTCAAGGTCCACAGACCCTCTGGGTTGACCTGTATTTTAGTGGCCAGTTTTGCAAGGATTCAACTCAGAGAAATCCCCAGGTTGTATTTATGTCTAGCCTCCAGGCTCAGCATAATGGCATTGACAGTTGAAGTAAGCAATTGGCCAATTTCCTTCAGCAACATTTGAAATAAAAAGCAGTTTGTCTGAGTGGAGGAAATTGTGAGAGCCCCAAATGGAATTGCTTAAATTTATTGCTGAAGAGTTTTTACATATTGAGCCAAAGGCATATCTTTTACACTCAGTCTAGTCTTTCAGGAGTGCCGCAGTGCACCAGAGATGGAGAGATCTGGGATGCCTCCAAAGCTGGCCTGCGGGATAGAAACCTCCATCCCACCACCAGCCCTCCCACAAGAAGTCTTAAGTCTGCCCCATGAGGGTGGGAAAGATTTGACTGTTGGGATAGGAAACACTCCAGCCTTTTCCATGGGAAAGCAAAGCATGGTACCTGCATCTCCAGACAGGATGCTGACCAAGACTTATCATCCACAGCATCAACCATGACCCTCATCAACTATTGGACCATCCAAAGGTTGTGCGAGATGTGACTTCTCAGATGGGGCTTCCAGCCCTTGAGTGAGGAACTCAGGAGGCAGGAAATGTGGCGATTTCCAAGGAAGAGTTCTTTCAGGAGTTTTTTTTTTTTTTTCTGGGTGGGATTGATACATTTTTTATCTTAAGATCAGGATGACCCTGGAGACTTTTACTGCAGTCAACATCAGAACAAGATAGAACTTATGCAAGTCAACATCAGAAAAAGATATAACTTACTTGAAGAACACCAAGGGAATGGAGTTGAAAGAGCTTGGCCAGGCTGCTCTTAGACTTGAGAACTCATCTGACTTGGCACTAGTTTACTGTGTAATGATTAGCAAGCAAGTCACTTTTCTTCTCTGGGTCTCAGTTTCCCTATCTGTAAAATGGGGTGGTTACACAAAGTAATTCTGCCTACTTCCAATGTACTGGGATCTGTGCCTCCTTATAGATCATGCTCCAAACCTTCCCTCTCTTTATCCCTCTCTCCAAAAATGACTTACATATTTTATACACATTGAAGACCCCTTATTACAACGTTGGTGTCAGTGTATTCTGATATACTGAGAGGAGGCATCCTGGTATAGTGTAAAATATATGGACCCAGCAGTCAGAACAAGCCTGGGTTCAAGTTCTGGTTCTGCCCTTTGCTCACTGGACCTTGGGCAAATTACCTTTCTGACCCTCAGTCTCTTTATCTAAACCTTGGGATAATGATGTAAGGATGAAATCAGAGTCACAAATCTTTAAGGAACAGGCTGGAGAAACAGGTGCATGCCCAGCGTGAATTTCCTTCTTCTTCCTATGCTCAGACACTACATAAACTGCAAACACCTACAGTGCTGCTAGATGGAGGAGGGAGGAGCCCACCTTGGTTTTACGTATGAGTTTGTATTTCTACAGAGGAAGTGTTATCTTTCATGTTATCCTCTAAGCAGCTGGAATGAAAGATTCTTGGACCCAGTGATAGATGTGTTTGGAAGAGCTGCTTTGATAAATGGCATGGGCTGGGGATTGGGTGAGACCTTTGGGATTATCCTTAAGTAAAACAGATTTTAGCTAAACTGCCTTCTAAAGAGGGCAGGTCCTGTTAATTGCAGGACTTCTGTCTTGCTGAGCAGAGATTAAGAGAGGTGTGTGATCCTGGGAGCAGAGCCGAATTACCCTGAACAGTAAGAGGAGAAGGACATTCATGGGGGGGCTATGAGGGAGAAGAAAATCAAGTGGTGGCCCAAGAGAGAAGAGACTTTGGGGAAAGTATGGAAGCACTTCAGAGGGACTTGAAAAAAGTGGTTGGGCTACTCACATAAACGTACATGCACAGAGATGCTGCCTTGTATTAGAGATATTACACTGAGATGTACATCTTCACCTTCAGGCCTGGAGTTATCTGGATGTATGTAAGTGGATCTGTGTGTGTGTGTCTGGTGTGCATGAGACAGCTGCTCTCTAAGCCTTACGGACATGTGTGTGCTCAGTCGCTCAGTCATGTCCGACTCTTTGTGACCCCAAGGACTGAAGCCTGCCATGCTCCTCTGTCCATGGAATTTCCCAGGCAAGAATACTGGAGTAGATAGCCATTCCCTTCTCCAGGGGATCTTCCTGACCCAGGGATTGAACCTGTAGCTCCTGTGGCTCCTGCATTGGCAGGTGGATTCTTTACCACTGGGTCACCTGGGAAGCCCTATGGACACATAATCCGTATTAATTCTCCCTGCTTCTAGCTCCCCTCCCCATACTTTGAGATTCTGATGGATCACATTACTCCATTTGCAGAAGTGGAGATCAGAATGCTGCATCGACTTACCAGACTGAGCAAGATGGTGGGGTACACAGAGAAAAGTGACATTTCTCACTCACCTGAATAAGGACATATTTTTTTTCTGCTTATGAAAGTAACATGCTTGGTCCTTACCAGGCGCCAGGCTCTGTGCTAGGCACTGGGAATATAACTATGAGCAAAGCAAGTGTGGATTCCACCCTTCTGCCCTTGTGCACTTGATGTGCTTACGGTGTCAACAGACATAAAACAGACCCGGTACATGGGATGCACGTCATGAAAGGGGACATTTGGGATGCTCTGGGAGTGTGTGATAGAGGGAGGAGCCCAGCCCTTGAAGGACCTGAAAGAAACTCAGGGTGTTTGGAGTTGTAGAGAAGGAGGGAGAGAGTGCCAGATCAGGCTGGAAATGGACACAGGCCAGATCACACAGGGCTTGAAAACAGGTTCAAGGGTTTGAACTTGATCCTGAGGGCCACAGGGAGCCATTGAAGAGTTTTTAGCTTTCGGGAGGGGCATGCTTCATTTTGCCCTTCAGAAAGATCATTCTGGCTCCATTGTGCATGCTGAGTCCTTCCCTTAGAGCCAGGGCCTGTTCAGAGCCTTTGTGGTGATGTTGAAAGACAGCAAAGTGCAGCCAGGATCACAGGCCCGGGCAAAATGGGCTGGACTTTCCTTCCAGCCACTTTGGCTTACTGTGCAAATGCTGAGGCTTCCTGGGGACAGCCTCAAGTCAATCATTTTAGAATATTCAGTTTTAATTAACATTTACCGAGTGCCTAAAATTGGTCAGGCTGGATTATGTCATTTCATGCTCACAGTGACCTTAAGAGGCACGCAAAAAAAAAAAAAAAAAAAGTCTCACTTTAGAGTTAAGTGGGGGAGAGCAAGAGGCAGGCATTGACATTGTGGAGCCCCTTCTGCATTCCAGGTGCAGAGCTTCGGGCAGTTAATCCGTCTGATCATCTAGGAGATAGGGACTGTGATTTTCATTTTAAGATGAAGATGCTAACCTTGGAGATGAAGCCGTTCTTCCAAGAACACCAAGTGAGTGGTACAACTGGGATTTCCCCCCACCCCCAATGACTGGGCTGCAAGTCAAGTTTGTGATGCTAGGTTGTTTCAGAAAACTTCAGAGAAACTCTGCTCTTGCCAAGGAGAGTCAGCCCAGGCCCCAGGTGCAACTTGTGGATGACCCTGGAGACAACAAGGGCAGTTGCAGAGACCTGGGCACCCCTGTGCTGGCAGACAGGAAGGTGAGCCCTCCAGCTCCGGGGGTCTGCCACAGCCTCCCACACCCTCCTGGAGCCCCCACAGGGATGGACTCAGAGCTGCAGGGAGCAGGAGTCATGAGCTCTGATGGTCACAGGCTCACATACTCAGTCACCACATGACCTCTCTTGGGGTCAGCTTTTGGGAAGATACAGATGAACAGGGATAAACATCAGGAAGCAGCACAGTTTTGTCAAAAGGGCCTGAGTTTCAGAGTCAGATCTCTGGGTTTAAGTCCAGGTTCTGCTCTTTAGGAGCCACAGAGACTCTGCACTATACCAGGTCACCTGGAAGCACCTTCTTTCCCTGTGTGACCTTGGGCCAGCCTTTTTGTGTCTCCATGTCCTTGCCTATAATGTGGAGATAATAGTACTTAACTGACAGAATTGCTATGTGGGTTAATGAAATAATACAGTGCAATAGCCTGGAATCTGCGTGTTCTAAATCCTCAATAGATGTGACCAGTTACTGACAACACGTCACTTATGAGCCACATCTGTAAGATGAGGGTATTAATATCCTTGGTGGGAATTATTAATAAATGACAAAACGTGTACAGAGCACCCAGCCTAGTGATGACCAACAGCCCGGTACACATGAGGAGTCCTATTCTGTGTCTGCTTCCATTTCCCTTTCTCTGGATCTGTGTAAGAGCAGTTGCTAGGTGTTTTCACCAACTGCAAATATTTGCTGAAAAATTTCCAGGCTGGTCCTCTGCTTTGTCAATCCTTCAGAGATCAGCTTAGACTGTGTTTGCTGCTCCTCGCCCTCTTTCTGCCTTCACCCTGGGCTGCTAGTAGAGCCACGAAATAATACAATTATTCCTCTCCCCAGATAGCTGTGTCTCTGTATTACTTTGTTTTGTCAGTTGCACATGTCTTTTGAGCTGAGCTTCACTATCACAGAGGATAGTGAAGGGTGAGGTCTGCTCAGGCTGTAATTGCATTGCAGAGCCCTTTGGAGAAGGGCATGGCAACCCATTCCAGTATTCTTGCCTGGAGAAACACGTGGACAGAGGAGCCTGGTGGGTTACAGTCCATAGGGTTGCAGAGAGTCAGACACGACTGAAGTGCACATTTGAGCATGCACATCCTACTCCAAGTATTTTCAGGTCACTTCAGGAATGCTGAAGTTCTCAGAGCCCAGCTTGGAAGGAGGTGAGGGATAAGGGAACAGCCCATAGCCTTGGCATGCACACCCCATGCATTCCTAAAGTTGATTATAACCCTTCAGTCAGCATAGAGACTGTCCAGTCAGGGAGCCTTGTATAGAAGGCAACTGATCTCTAAAGAGATAAGTCTCAGATCAATATCTCTTTGGAGATCAGTTATCTTCTATTAAAGTTATATTTGAACTGGACCTTGACCTTGATGTCTCCTTTATTTTCCATACCATAAGGGTGGAATGTGATGACTGCTTTTGGATTTCACCTGGTTCTGGATTCTTCTAGCAGCTAAATCCCTCCCCTCCCATTCCTTTCTTTCTTTAATATTTACCAGCTACCTTCAGCCAATGTCTTGTTCCTTTCTTTCCTTATTATTTTTCATTTCATTTGGCCTTGGTTTTCCATTGTTCCCACTCAAGGCATCCTTTCAAATTCTTTCTTAGCCACTAACTGAAAATTTTCTTTTTTTCCCTGGGTCAAAGTCTCAAGAAAGGATTAAATTGATCCAGATTTTTTTTTTTTTCTCTTTTTAAAGCTGGGCCACACAGTCTCTGGCTAGCTTGTAGACTATGGCTGGTTCATGTTGAGATTTGACAGAAAACAGCAAAATTCTGTAAAGCAATTATCCTTCAAAAAAAAAAAAAAGAATAAATGCAGAGGTGGGAATGCTCAAGGCCACCAAGCATAGGAAGATAGTGGATTGGGCTCTACAAGGCTTGGAAGGAGTGGATACTTCTGAATCTACGATGGTTCTGGCTTTTGGTCATGTTTCCACTCTCTGACCCTCTTGAATATGGCAGGTCAAGAAAACAGTCAGGTAAAATAAAACATGGAAATTGGGTAGCAGGAATATAGAGGGAATCTACTTTGGAAGGAAGTATGGGTGGGCAAATAAGGATATTGCAAAATTCAATACAATATCTGAGAGTGAAAGTATGAAGACTCAACATTTGATGGACTAAATCAGCATCTTGAGACAGTAGGGACCCATCTTGAGTGACGACAAAATATCTGAGTCCAATCAAGGGAATGAGGCAGTAATTCCAGGAAGATGTGATTATGGTGAAGCAAGCTGTAGTCTGATCAATTATATTGAACCATGTTTGAAAATAGAATATTTTAACTAGCAGGGATGAAATAGCAAGTGGTCAATCAGAGAGCAAAAAGTGACAGACTCTCTTTCGCCCTGGCCAGGGGAAAGAGGCCAATGCACAGGGTGGCATGATATTAAGTGTGAGCCAGAGGGTTTAGCCAAGTAGACAGAGAGACCTTATTTAATTTCCCACATATATAAGCTAAATGATGCTTAAGGTAACTACAGAAGAGACTAGAGAAACCTGGGAGCTTGGGACAGTGGATTTGATCTGGACAAGGAGGTCAGAAAAAGGCTGCCTGAAGAAATGACCTTTGGTTGGACATCTAAATGCCATTTGGAGGTTTAAACAGGAAAATCTGGGTCTGGGAAAAGTGTTTCAGACCCTTGCAAATGCCTTGGCATTTCTTGCTGTTCTCTAGATGTATGTGTTCATCACTTTTCTGCTTTAGGTCTTTGCTGTTTCTTCGGCCTAGAAAACCCTCTCTTCAGATAATCTGATGGCTCACTCTTTGCTCAAATATCACGTCTTCCACAGTGGGGGCAGGAGAAGGTGCGATGGATTGAGAGAGTAGCATTGAAATATACATATTGCCATATGTAAGATAGATAGCTAGTGGGAAGTTGCTATATAAAACAGGGAGTTCAACCTGGTGCTCTGTGACAACCTAGAGGGGTGGGATGGGGTGGGAGGTGGGAGGTGGGAGGGAAATTCAAGAGGGAGGGAATATATATATATATACATATATACCTATGGCTGCTGACTCATGTTGATGTATGGCAGAAACCAACACAGAATTGTGAAGCAATTTTCCTCCAATTAAAAGTAAAAATTTTGAAATAAGTTCATCTGTACAGCAATGCCTTTCCTGGTTTTCCGACTAGCACAGCGTCTCTGGACATTTGCCGTTCCCTTTTCCTGCTTTGTGCTTCTTCGTTGCACTTATTCATCCCATTCTGTTTTAAAAAATTGATTAAGTAACTAACTAATTTATTTTGGCTGCCTCGGGTCTTACTTGTGGCACGTGGGATCTCTTTTTTGTTTGTTTGTTTCAGCGCAGAGACTCTCTAGTTACAGTGTGAGAGCTTAGATACTCCACAGTATGTGGGATCTTAGTTCCCTGACCAGGGATGGAACTTGTGTCCTCTGCATTGCAAGGTGAATTTTTAACCATTGGACCACCTGGAAAACTCCCCATTCTTTAATGTTACATAGAGATTTGTCTACCATCTGTCTTCCCTCACTAGAATATGTTTCATGAGGGCAGCAATTTTCACCTCTTCGGCTCACCCCTGTATATCAACCCCCGTGTCCAATATATAGTTTTCCTCAGTGAATATAATGATTGAATTAAAAGGAGCAAGGTAGATATAGTAATAGAAGGGAGAAAAGTGTGGCTGAATTTTAAAGAGCTGGTGGATGGTAAGAGAAAAGGTAAGAGGAAGGTGGAGGCCAGGGCACTGTTGGATTATATGGACTCTGTTCAAGACTTTTATCTTCCTTCTAGGGATAATGGAAACTCATTGAAAGTTTTGAAGAGTGGGAGTATTGTGATGAAAATTTCATTTAAAAATAATTTTCTGGGTTTTATGGTATGAATAGCTTTTTGGGGGTAGGGGAATGCAGCAGGATGTAGACTAGTTAGAAGGTTATTGTGTTCCAGGCTGGAGATTAAGTGCCTTGGACTGGGCTGGTGATAGTGGAAAGAAGTAGATGAATTCAAATGATGTGTGTGAGGTAGAATTGGCAGGGTATGGAAATGGATTTGAACATAGAGGGTAGGAAAATCCCCTGGAGGGAGAAATGGCAACCCACTCCAGCATTCTTGCCTGGAAAACTCCAGGGACAGAGGAGCCTGGTGGGCTGCAGTTCATGGGGCTGCAAAGAGTCAGACATGACTGAGTACACATGCCATAGAGGGTGGGAAGGGGGAAGAGGTCAAGGAGCATTCCCAAGTTTCTGATTTTTGAAATTAATGGATGAGGGTCTTTGGATGAAAATGGAATTTTGAGAGTTCGAGAGTTCACTTGCACAGTCGTGTCCAACACTTTGTGACCCTATTGATGGCAGCACACCCAGGCCTCCCTGTCCATCACCAACTCCCAGAGCCTACTCAAACTCATGTCCATCAAGTCGGTGATGCCATCCAACCACCTCATCCTCTGTCACCCCCTTCTCCTCCTGCCTTCAATCTTTCCCAACATCAGGGCCTTTTCGAATGAGTCAGTTCTTTGCATCAGGTGGACAAAGTATTGGAGTTTCAGCTTCAGCATCAGTCCTTCCGAATATTCAGGATTGATTTCCTTTAGGATGGGCTGATTGGATCTCTTTGCAGTTCAAGGGACTCTGAAGAGTCTTCTCCAACACCACAGTTCAAAAGCATCAATTCTTCAGTGCTCAGCTTTCTTTATAGTCTAATTCTCACATCCATACATGACTACTGGAAAAACCATAGCTTTGACTAGATGGACCTTTGTTGGCAAAGTAATGTCTCTGCTTTTTCATATGCTGTCTAGGTTGGTCATAGCTTTTCTTCCAAGCAGCAAGCATCTTTTAATTTCATGGCTGCAGTCACCATCTGCAGGGATTTTAGAGTCCCCCCAAAATAAAGTCACTCCCTGTTTCCATGGTTTCCCCATCTATTTGCCATAAAGTGATGGGACCAGATGCCATGATCTTAGTTTTCTGAATGAGTTTTAAGCCAATTTTTTCACTCTCCTCTTTCAGTTTCATCAAGAGGTTCTTCAGTTCTTTGCTTTCTGCCATAAGTGTGGTGTCATCTGAATATCTGAAGTTATTGATATTTCTCCCAGCAATTTTGATTCCAGCTTGTGCTTCATCCAGCCTGAAAGAGGAGAGTGAAAAAGCTGGCTTAAAACTTCACATTCAAAAAATGAAGATAATGGCATCCAGTCCCATCACTTCATGGCAGATAGATGGGGAAACAGTGACAGACTTTATTTTTATGGGCTCCAAATCACTGCAGATGGTGACTGCAGCCATAAAATTAAAAGATACTTACTCCTTGGAAGAAAAGCTATGACCAACCTAGAAAAGTGAAAGTGAAAGTCGTTCAGTCGTGTCTGACTCTTTGAGACCCCAAGGACTATACAGTCCATGGAATTCTCCAGGCCAGAATACTGGAGGGGGTAGCCTTTCCCTTTTCCAGGGAATCTTTCCAACCCAGGGATCCAACCTGGGTCTCCCAGATCGCAGGCAGATTCTTTACCAGCTGAGACACAAGGGAAAGCCATGACCAACCTAGACAGCATATTAAAAAGCAGAGACATTGCCAACAAAGTTCATATAGTCAAAGCTATGGTTTTTCCAGTAGTCATGTATGGATGTGAGAGTTGGACCATAAAGAAAGCTGAGCACCGAAGAATTGATGCTTTTGAAAGGAAATCAGTCCTGAATATTCACTGGAAGAATTGATGCTGAAGCTGAAGTGCCAATACTTTGGCCACCTGATACAAAGAACTGACTCATTGGAAAAGACCCTGATGCTGGGAAAGATTGAAGGCAGAAGGAGAAAAGGATGACAGTGGGTGAAATGGTTGGATGGCATTACTGACTCGATGGACATGAGTTTGAGTAGGCTCCAGGAGTTGGTGATGGATAGGAAAGCCTGGCGTGCTGCAGTCCGTGGGGTCACAAAGAGTCGGACATGACTGCGGGACTGAACTGAACTGAATGGTGTATCTTGACATCTGAAGTAGATAAGTCTTTTTAACAGTCTCCATCTTTTATTCAGTAAAATTATTTTTAGTACCAATTATGAAATAAAACCTATAATAACAGCAATAACAATAGCTAGAAAAGAAACTCAGTAAAAATTACCTTGTGTTGATCTTCATATCATTATACCAGTATAAAAGTAAAATTAGTCAAATATTACAGTACAAAAACTTTAAGAAGTAATGGATTAATGCTTTTAAATTATAATAGCATATTTTGAAAAAAAGGGGGAAATTTAGGCCTCCTTATTGGTCTGTGGCAATAACAAAGGATAACATTACCATTTCTGTTTTCTGGATTCACTTTTTTGTTTTAAAATAGGCAGCAATTTCAAAAGAATTCATTTCAGTGTTAAAGACATGATCCCAATTCGGTAAAGTAGTTCCTGAGCTAAAATTTGTACTTCGCAAACAAAAGATAGTACCCTTGCAGTTTGCATTCTGCTTCACTGCTTTAAAAATTTATACAGGAATAAAAATTCCATGTGGTCATATAGAAAGACAGAATGGAAGTAACTCAGGTTCGGTTTCTTTGTTTTCCAAAGTCTATCTTTACCTTCACTGTGATACCGTTGTTTATTTAGAAGTTTCTGTTTAAACACAGGAATATGTAGCATCGTGGGAGTTAGAGCCATAAAGTGCACCTGAAGTGGGTTTGAGTGATTCTGAATGTTGGAACACTCTGGAAATAGACATGTAACTGAGGTCCCCCATATGGTGGCCAGAGCTATGGATTACCATCCATGAAGAATACAATGTTCATTAAAGGATGAGTAGTAAAAACAGATTATCTGAGTATATATTGTATGTGTATTAAACGCATGTGTTAAAACTCAACAGTAACCACGGCAGTTGTTAGCATTTGACCAGCAAAAGAATTTTTCAGGGAAAAGTATTTTTATCACTGCGTTTAGAATTGTCAGTTCCTGTTGATAATAAAAAGAGAGAGACTTGTAGTTGGTTTTATTACTGTTTCATGCATCTGTACAGACAATGTATGCTTGTATCACCTGCACTGGGGTGATTCTCCCCCACCGCCCTGCTCCAGGTACCAACTGGCAGGAGGAGTGAGCCCAGAGCTCGCGTGGGTGGGGGGACCAACTGGCAGTTTGGGAGTGGGCAGGTGGTGTGATCCGCCTGGATTTAAAGGGACACAAAGGCTGTTTAGGGTGAGAACTCACACCCTAAGGGTGAGAGGTCTTACTGGGAGTCTTAGGTGGGGGGTCCCTTTATCCTATGTCCTCTGTGGTCTCTACAAATAAATGAGGGGTTTCCCATGGCAGGGACAGCTATCATTGGTTCTCTTGCTGAAGCCTTGAATTTGCTGATTTTTTTTTTCCTGTCTCCCTGTTTCCATCTCATTGCTTTCCTCTACACTTTCGTCTGTCCTCCCCTCTATTTCTGTCTGGCCATCGCTCTGTTTTTCATCTTCCTCTGCCTCTGTGTCTCTCTCCCCTTTGCAGCCTCCCCCTGTCTCTGTCGTGCTAGTTCTCAACCTCTCTGCTCTATCTCTCTGGTTTCTCTGTGTGTCTTGGCTCTCTGTGCAGGACTCAGGTCTTTAGTTTCTCTACTGGAGAGCTAAGGGGACTCAGGGGGATAGGGGGATATAATACAAGCTATGCATCCTTGACTTTTGTTGGGAGATCCTCCTCTTCTTGCCAAGCCCCATGCCTTGCGGGGTGGGGGGGGGGTATCTTTAAAAATCAGAGCTCCTGGCCTCTGGAAATGTCAGCCCTCTCACCCATCCCAGGGCTGGAGTGGGGTTGGTGGCTTTTAGAAGCTGCAGCCCCTGTGGACAGGCAGGGGACGGGCCTGGGGTAGACATGGGTGAAGGCAGGGTGCATCTGTAGAGTCTGGGCCTTGGTGGGAGTCTCTGAGCAGCTTCTCTGGTGGCTCTATCTTTGATGGACCATGCTCCCTCCTTCTGGTTTGGCCTGGGAAGGGGAGGAGTGCTAACTTTCCAGGTGAGACCATCCTCAACACTGGTTTCCTGAGTAGGGCTCCTGCCCCAGGCAAGATAACTGAAGAAGTTGACTCAGCCTCCTCCTCACTCTCTTCCCCACTCCTTCCTCCTGGCCCAGACATCATGTCCAGAGGATGTGGGAATTGTCTGCCTCGCTCCCCAGAGGGCACCCCCTCAGTCCACTATTTGTCCTGCCCCTTCTTTGTGCTGTCTGCTCTGGCTTCCCAGGCAGCTGCCCCTTAGCTTTTGCTTGAGGTTCTTTTTACTGAGACATAAAAAGACTTAGATCACGGGGAGAGGGCAGTGGAAACCATAGTCACAGATCATTCTGGTCCCTGGATGCCTGGGGAGGTACATCCCATAAACAGATGAGGCTCCTGGGGGTGGTGGAGGCTGTGCAGGTCCACTGCAAACTGAGAGACAGAGACTTGGCAACATCTGATGAGCACTTGAGTGCTTTTTTTTTTTCATTTATTTTTATTAGTTGGAGGCTAATTACTTTACAATATTATAGTGTTTTTTTGCCATACATTGACATGAATCAGCCATGGATTTACATGTGTTCCCCATCCTGAACCCCCCTCTCACCTCCCTCTCCATCCCATCCCTTGGGGTCATCCCAGTGCACCAGACCCGAGCACTTGTCTTATGCATCCAACCTGGACTGGTGATCTGTTTCACACTTGATAATATAGATGTTTCAATGCTGTTCTCTCAGATCATCCCACCCTCGCCTTCTCCCATAGAGTCCCAAAGTCTGTTCTATACATCTGTGTCTCTTTTTCTGTCTTGCATATAGGGTTATCGTTACCATCTTTCTAAATTCCATATATATGTGTTAGTATGCTGTAATGTTCTTTATCTTTCTGGCTTACTTCACTCTGTATAATGGGCTCCAGTTTCATCCATCTCATTAGAACTGATTCAAATGTATTCTTTTTAATGGCTGAGTAACATTTCATTGTGTATATGTACCACAGCTTTCTTAGCCATTCCCCTGCTGATGGGCATCTAGGTTGCTTCCATGTCCTGGCTATTATAAACAGTGCTGCGATGAACATTGGGGTACACGTGTCTCTTTCAGATCTGGTTTCCTCGGTATGTATGCCCAGGAGTGGGATTGCTGGGTCATATGGCGGTTCTATTTCCAGTTTTTTAAGGAACCTCCACCCTGTTCTCCGTAGTGGCTGTACTAGTTTGCATTCCCACCAACAGTGTAAGACGGTTCCCTTTTCTCCAAACCCTCTCCAGCATTTATTGCTTGTAGACTTTTGGATAGCAGCCTTATTGAGGTTTTGATTTGCATTTCTCTGATAATGAGTGATGTGGAGCATCTTTTCATGTGTTTGTTAGCCATCTGTATGTCTTCTTTGGAGAAATGTCTGTTTAGTTCTTTGGCCCATTTTTTGATTGGGTCATTTATTTTTCTGGAATTGAGCTGTAGGAGTTGCTTGTATATTTTTGAGATTAATCCTTTGTCTGTTGCTTCATTTGCTATTATTTTCTCCCAATCTGAGGGCTGTCTTTTCACCTTGCTTATAGTTTCCTTTGTTGTGCAAAATCTTTTAAGTTTCATTAGGTCCCATTTGTTTATTTTTGCTTTTATTTCCAATATTCTGGGAGGTGGGTCATAGAGGATCTTGCTGTGATTTATGTCGGAGAGTATTTTGCCTATGTTCTCCTCTAGGAGTTTTATAGTTTCTGGCCTTACATTTAGATCTTTAATCCATTTTGAGTTTATTTTTGTGTATAGTGTTAGAAAGTGTTCTAGTTTCATTCTTTTACAAGTGGTTGACCAGTTTTCCCAGCACCGCTTGTTAAAGAGGTTGTCTTTTTTCCTTTGTATATTCTTGCCTCCTTTGTCGAAGATAAGGTGTCCATAGGTACGTGGATTTACCTCTGGGCTTTCTATTTTGTTCCATTGATCTATATTTCTGTCTTTGCGTCAGTACCATACTGTCTTGATGACTGTGGCTTTGTAGTAGAGTCTGAAGTCAGGCAGGTTGATTCCTCCAGTTCCATTTTTTTTTCTCAAGATTGTTTTGGCTATTCGAGGTTTTTTTTATTTCTATACAAATTGTGAAATTATTTGTTCTAGTTCTGTGAAGAATACCATTGGCAGCTTGATAGGGATTGCATTGAATCTATAGATTGCTTTGGGTGGTATACTCATTTTCACAATATTGATTCTTCCAATCCATGAACACGGTTTATTTCTCCATCTATTTGTGTTCTCTTTTATTTCTTTCATCAATGTTTTATAGTTTTCTATATATAGGTCTTTTGTTTCTTTAGGTAGAAATACTCTTAAGTATTCTATTCTTTTTGTTGCAATGGTGAATGGTATTGTTTCCTTAATTTCTCTTTCTGTTTTTTCATTGTTAGTATATAGGAATGCAAGGGATTTCTGTGTGTTAATTTTGTATCCTGCAACTTTACTATATTCGTTGGTTAGCTCTAGTAATTTTCTGGTAGAGTCTTTGGGGTTTTCTATGTAGAGGATCATGTCATCTGCAAACAGTGAGAGTTTCACTTCTTCTTTTCCTATCTGGATTCCTTTTACTTCTTTTTCTGCTCTGATTGCTGTGGCCAAAACTTCCAAAACTATGTTGAATAGTAATGGTGAGAGTGGGCACCCTTGTCTTGTTCCTGATTTTAGGGGAAATGCTTTCAATTTTTCACCATTGAGGGTGATGCTTGCTGTGGGTTTGTCATATATAGCTTTTATTATGTTGAGGTATGTTCCTTCTATGCCTGCTTTCTGGAGAGTTTTTATCATAAATGGATGTTGAATTTTGTCAAAGGCTTTTTCTGCATCTATTGAGATAATCATATTGTTTTTATCTTTCAATTTGTTAATGTGGTGTATTGCATTGATTGATTTGCAGATATTGAAGAATCCTTGCATTCCTGGGATAAAGCCCACTTGGTCATGATGTATGATCTTTTTAATATGTTGTTGGATTCTGTTTGCTAGAATTTTGTTAAGGATTTTTGCATCTATGTTCATCAGTGATATTGACCTGTAGTTTTCTTTTTTTTGTGGCATCTTTGTCTGGTTTTGGAATTAGGGTGATGGTGGCCTCATAGAATGAGTTTGGAAGTTTACCTTCTTCTGCAATTTTCTGGAAGAGTTTGAGTAAGATAGGTGTTAGCTCTTCTCTTAATTTTTGGTAGAATTCAGCTGTGAAGCCATCTGGTCCTGGGCTTTTGTTTGCTGGAAGATTTCTGATTACAGTTTTGATTTCCTTGCTTGTGATGGGCCTGTTAAGATCTTCTATAAGTTATACTTTTCTAAGAATTTGTCCATTTCATCCAAGTTGTCCATTTTATTGGCATAGAGCTGCTGGTAGTAGTCTCTTATGATCCTTCATATTTCAGTGTTGTCTGTTGTGATCTCTCCATTTTCATCTCTAATTTTGTTGATTTGGTTCTTCTCCCTTTGTTTCTTAATGAGTCTTGCTAACAATTTGTCAATTTTGTTTATCTTTTCAAAAAACCAGCTTTTAGCTTTGTTGATTTTTGCTATGTCTCTTTTGTTTCTTTTGCATTTATTTCTGCCCTAATTTTTAAGATTTCTTTTCTTCTACTAACCCTGGGGTTCTTCATTTCTTCCTTCTCTAGTTGCTTTAGGTGTAGAGTTAGGTTATTTATTTGACTTTTTTCTTGTTTCTTGAGGTAAGCCTGTAATGCTATGAACCTTCTCCTTAGCACTGCTTTTACAGTGTCCCATAGGTTTTGGGTTGTTGTGTTTTCATTTTCATTCATTTCTATGCATATTTTCATTTCTTTTTTGATTTCTTCTATAATTTGTTGGTTATTCAGAAGCGTGTTATTTAGCCTCCATATGTTTGAATTTTTAATAGTTTTTTTTTTGTTTTCCCTGTAATTGAGATCTAATCTTACTGCACTGTGGTCAGAAAAGATGACTGGAATGATTTCATTTTTTTTTGAATTTACCAAGGCTAGATTTATGGCCCAGGATGTGATCTATTCTGGAGAAGGTTCCTTGTGCACTTGAGAAAAAGGTGAAATTGATTGTTTTGGGGTGAAATGTCCTATAGATATCAATTAGGTCTAGCTGGTCCATTGTGTCATTTAAAGTTTGTGTTTCCTTGTTAATTTTCTGTTTAGTTGATCTATCCATAGGTGTGAGTGGGGTATTAAAGTCTCCCACTATTATTGTGTTATTGTTAATTTCCCTTTCATACTCATTAGCATTTGCCGTACATATTGCAATGCTCCTGTGTTGGGTGCACATATATTTATAATTGTTATATCCTCTTCTTGGATTGATCCTTTGATCATTATGTAGTGTCCTTCTTTGTCTCTTTTCACATCCTTTATTTGAAAGTCTATTTTATCTGATATGAGTATTGCGACTCCTGCTTTCTTTTGTTCTCTGTTTGCATGAAATATTTTTTTCCAGCCCTTCACTTTTAGTCTGTATGTGTCTCTTGTTTTGAGGTGAGTCTCTTGTAGACAGCATATATAGGGGTCTTGTTTTTGTATCCATTCAGCCAGTTTTTGTCTTTTGGTTGGGGCATTCAACCCATTTACCTTTAAGGTAATTATTAATAGGTATGGTCCCGTTGCCATTTACTTTGCTGTTTTGGGTTCACGTTTATACAACCTTTCTGTGTTTCCTTTCTAGAGAAGATCCTTTAGCATTTGTTGAAGAGCTGGTTTGGTGGTGCTGAATTCTCTCAGCTTTTGCTTGTCTGTAAAGCTTTTGAATTCTCCTTCATATCTGAATGAGATCCTTGCTGGGTACAGTAATCTGGGTTGTAGGTTATTCTCTTTCATTACTTTAAGTATGTCCTGCCATTCCCTTCTGGCCTGAAGAGTTTCTATTGAAAGATCAGCTGTTATCCTTATGGAAATCCCTTTGTGTGTTATTTGTTGTTTCTCCCTTGCTGCTTTTAATATTTGTTCTTTGCGTTTGATCTTTGTTAATTTGATTAATATGTGTCTTGTGGTGTTTCACCTTGGGTTTATCCTGTCTGGGACTCTCTGAGTTTCTTGGAGTTGTGTAACTATTTCCTTCCCCATTTTAGGGAAATTTTCAGCTATTATCTCCTCGAGTATTTTCTCATGGTCTTTCTTTTTGTCTTCTTCTTCTGGGACTTCTATGATTCAAATGTTGGGGCATTTCACATTGTCCCAGAGGTCCCTGAGGTTGTCCTCATTTCTTTTGATTCTTTTTTCTTTTTTGCTCTCTGCTTCATTTATTTCCACCCTTTTATCTTCTACCTCACTTATCCTATCTTCTGCCTCCGTTATTCTACTGTTGGTTCCCTCCAGAGTGTTTTGGTCTCATTTATTGCCTTATTCATTTTTAATTGACTCTTTTTTATTTCTTCTAGGTCTTCTAGGTTAAACATTTCTTGTATCTTCTCAATCCTTGTCTCCAGGCTATTTATCTGTAACTCCATTTGGTTTTCAAGGTTTTGGATCATTTTTATTATCATTATTATAAATTATTTTTCAGGTAGATTCCCTACCTCCTCCTTTTTTGTTTGGCTTGGTGGGCATTCTTCATGTTCCTTTACCTGCTGGGTATTTCTCTGCCTTTTCATCTTGTTTAGATTGCTGTGTTTGGAATGGCCTTTCTGTGTTCTGGTGGTCTGTGGTTCCTTTTTATTGTAGAGGTTTCTCCCAGTGGGTGGGGTTGGACAATTGGCTTGTCAAGGTTTCCTGGTTAGGGTGTTCTGGTGTGTGAAACTGGATTTCTTCTCTCTGGAGTGCAATGGAGTGTCCAGTAGTGAGTTTTGAGATGGGTTTATGCGTTTGGTGTGACTTGGGGCAGCCTGTATGTTGATGCCTGCGTTGCTGGAGAATTTGCGTGGTATGTCTTGCTCTGGAACTTATTGGCTCGTGGGTGGTGGTTGGTTTCAGTGTAGGTATGGAGGCTTTTGGATGATCTCTTATTATTTAATGTTCCCTGTAGTCAGGAGTTCTCTGGTGTTCTCAGGTTTTGGGCTTGTCTCCTGCCTCTGGATTTCAGTCTTATTCTTCCAGTAGCCTCAAGACTTCTCCAACTATACAGCACTGATAATAAAACTTCTAGGTTAATGGTGAAAAGATTCTCCACAGTGAGGGACACCCAGAGAGGTTCACAGAGTTACATGAAGAAGAGGAGAGGGAGGAAGGAGATAGAGGTGAGCAGGAGGAGAAAAAGGGGGACTCAAGAGGAGAGAGACAGATCTACACAGTACTCTGTTACCTAAGTGTTCTCCATAGCCAGAACACCCACAGAGATTCACAGAATTGGATTGAGAAGAGAAGGGTGAGGGAGGAAATAAATGTGATCTGGGGGAGAAAAAGGAGAGTCAAAAGGGGGAGAGAGTAATCAACACACTCCTGAGTAAAAATGGGTACTGAATATTGGATTCTTAAATGTCCAAAATTGATATCAAATACTGAAAAACAAAGAGTAAAAATCTAGATTAGAGGTTAGACTCTTAAAAATACAATATTAAAAACAAAAACAAAAACACAAAAAGTTTAAGAAATATATATGAAGTTTGATTTAAAAATATGGTCTTTTTTTTGCAAGGTTTTAGTGAAATGAAAATGAAAATTAAGGAGTAATAGAGCAGTAATAGAGGACTTTAAAAGAAAAGAAAAGAAAAAAAATTTTTAATTAAAAAAATAGTAAAGATATATGAAAATAAAATGAAAATTAAGGAGTAATAGAGAACTTTAAAAGAAAATAGAAGAATAAAAACAGAAAACAGAAAAAAAATTTTTTCTTTTAATTAAAAAAATAGTAAAAATATATGAAAATGAAAATGAAAATTAATGAGTAATAGAGGAGTAATAGAGGACTTTAAAAGAAAATAAAAGAAAAAGAAAAAAATTTTTTCAATTATAAAAAATAGTAAAAATATATCTAGGAATTTCTCTGGACCTGTTGTGGGCAGTATGGGTTCGGTTCAGCTTCAGATAGCTCCTTGTTCGAGCTTACATTTCTCGATATCTATAGGCCCCTTCCAGTGTAGTCGGTGTTAACTAAAGGGATTTTAATCTGTTGCACCTGTCACTTCTGAAGCGGTTCCCTTTGTTTATTTGGCTTCTGTTTGCAGGTCTCTTCAGTGTCTAATTTCTGCCCTGACACAAGTGGGCGGAGGTGGTCTCTTGTTTAGGTTCGCTTATTCAGTCGTGCTGTGGGGAGGGGAGGAGCACTGCAGACAAATCTCACTGGCCTGTGTGGGGTGCACTCGCAGTGTTCTGGCCACACTGGGTTTGCCCGCTCACGGGTGTGTGCTCTCCCCGTCTACACTGCTCAGGCTCCAGGCTGCTCTACAGGGAGCGGGCCCTGCGTTGCATGCGGTTCCAGTTTTCTGGTCCTCCACAAAAGCGCAGACTCGGTTGGGCCTGCGTTTTGTGCCTTCCCCCCGCCCGAGCAGCTCAGGCAGCCAGGAGCTTGACCGGCGCACTCTCCCCGGGTGCGGTGCGCCTTATCCCCTCCGCGGTCCCAGCCTCAGTTTCCGGCATGCGCTGGTTGGGTGCGTCTTGTGTCTGTTCTGGGGAGCTGGTCTCTAGCCGCGACCCTCCCGGCGGATGTCGACCATCCAGAATCTCAGGAAGTCTTTGGTTAGAAGCTGGGAGCCTGTTTGCAGTGTGGTAGGGGGTGCTGTCTCTGGGGACGAGTTTGCCCCTTTCCCCTCCCCACTGCCTCCTGACTCTGGCGGGGGATGGGCCAGTCCACCACCGGCTAGCTCTTCTCTGGAATTGCTCAGTCCTTCCTTTGTTCTGCGAACAGGCCAGCAGTGTGTTTGGTTAGCGCTTTTCGCAGGTTAATTTTCTCTCTCTCTCTCTTGCTATCCCACAGTTTAAGTTGCTATCTCATGTTAGCTCCCTCCAATTGCCCTCAGGGCATTCAGGCCCAGGCCTCACCCTAAGCAATGCCTCCCGCTCCTCTCTGTTCCGCCCCCACTTGTTGGTGGTGGATGTGAGCATCTGGAGTACTTTTCTGCTGGAAGTTGCTTTTAGGCATGTAATCTGCAGGTTTTATTTATTTTTTCTCCTGGTTAGGTTGCCCTCTGAGATTTGAAAGCTTCCTCCAGACCTGCCAGTGAGAGGGTTTCCTGGTGTTTGGAAACTTCCTCTATCACGACTCCCTTCCCAGGACAGGTCTCCATCCCTAACTCTTTTGTCTCTCTTTTTTTTTTTTTGTCTCTCTTTTTATCTTTTATATTTTGTCCTACCTCCTTTCGAAGACAATGGGCTGCTTTTCTGGGTGCCTGATGTCCTCTGCTAGCGGTCAGAAGTTGTTTTGTGGCATTTGCTTAGTATTCAAATGTTCTTTCGATGAATTTGTAGGGGAGAAAGTGGGCTCCCCATCCTATTCCTCTGCCATCTTAGCTCCTCCTGTCGAGCACTTGGGTTCTAAGAGGAGGACCTGCCTAAGGTGGTGTGGGCACCCAAGACTGGGACTGCTTGACCAAAGCCCCTGCCCTCTGAGACCCCATGCACATGGGGGCGTGGACAGAGCACAACTGTGACAGTCATCTCTCACCGTGTCCCTGCTGCTTTCACGTGTTCCTGTGCCCCGTGGGACCCACAGTGAGAATGCCATCACCCTTTCATCCACACCTGCAGGTGAGACTTGGATGCCCCCTGCCTGCCTCCTTTAGAATCCTGGGTCTCTGCTGGGAGACACAGGACTCTGAGGAGGTACACCAGCTCTCTGAGCTGGCCAAGAGGGGCCCCCAGCTTTGGCTGAGGGTTATCTTATCATTTGTGAAAGATTCAACTTGCCAACCTTGAACATTCCTTCCAATTCTGAAAACCCACAGTCCTAGGACTATTTACCCTGTACTTTCAGCCAAAATTTCTTCCTCCAACCCTTTGTTGTCTCTGTTCATCTTTGAAGACTGGAAAGCAAAATGCTTAGTTCTTGTGTACATGGGGGCAAGTTTTTCCTCTTTCAGTGTCCCTTCGTGCCTGGGAGGGCATTCCTAGTCAGCCATGGCAGCTGATTTTTTTGAATATGGGTAAAACAAAGGCAGTTTGGGTGGAAGAGAAAAGTGGACTCTGGTGTGTATTCAGCCAATTAGCAAAATGCCCAGCAGTCTTTCTCAGCTTCTCTCAAACGATCTTGTACTTGTGCATCCAACAAATACTTTTGCTTGGAGATTATTTTTCATTCATTCAATATGATACATTATTGAGTGTCTACTCTGCCAGCTGCTAGGCTGGCTGCTGATCACCCAGACTGCTCAAGACCAGACACAGAACCCACCCATTTGGCACTTCGTATCTAAGAAGAGACGGGCCTTCTTGTCAGTAGGAATTCCAGTCCTACAGAGAAATAGCAGGCAGCTCTCCTAGAGGAGAGAAAGATAGGCCTATGTTTCAATCACAGATCAATAAGCACAAGAATCAGAAGTCTGTTCAAGCTAGCTTGGCCACAGAGGTTGTTGGAAGGGACTCTGAAATGTGGGCTACACAGTCAGGCCCTGTGGGTCCTGGAAAATCACCAAGCAGCCATCTGCCCCTTGGATGCTCTCTACAGTTACATGATCCTGCTTCTACAAGGGCCATCAGAACTGCCCCCGAGTTGTGACCTCAGGTCATTAAATCTTTAAGCCTTTCCAGCTTGGCTTCCTATACTGTCAAGGGTCCAGCAGGACACAGATGGCCTGCTTGAAAGGGGTGGTCAAAGAGAGCTGAGGGCAGAGATTACCTGCCAGGGTAGCATTCAGGGAAACCATCAACGGACCATCAAGCACCTTGTGGCTGGCATGGTAGGAAACCATTTCCTCTGGTAGGTCAGAAGGGCCAAGGGGAGGGAGTGTGTCCCTGAACCTGGCAAAGCCTGCAGCACTGGGAGAAGGGCTGCGTGACAAGAGCCATGGCCTTCGGTGGAGGAATTCAGCCACTGCCAAACCATAGCCTGGAAGAGAAGGAGCTGTGAGAATAAATCCCTCTATCTTTCTCTCCATCCACTCTTCTATCTCCAGGTGGCATTGGCCAGAGCAGACTAGAATGCAGGAGGTCTGGGAGGCCAATAGATACAATGCAGACAGAGGTCAGCCTCCCAGGACACACAGCAGTGCAGAGAAGGACGGAGAGTGGATCTGGAGGGGCAAAGGGAGAATATCCATGGCTTAGTCAGTTCAGTGTAGTCACTCAGTCATCTCTGACTCTTTGCGACCCCATGAACTGTGGCACGCCAGGCCTCCCTGTACATCAACAACTCCCAGAGTCCACCCAAACTCATGTCCACTGAGTTGGTAATGCCATCCAACCATTTCATCCTCTGTCGTCCCCTTCTCCTCCTGCCCTCAATCTTTCCCAGCATCAGGGTCTTTTCCAATGAGTCAGCTCTTCACATCAGGTGGCCAAAGTATTGGAGTTTCAACTTCAATTATTTACCTACATGGAGTGGTCTCTTCATGTCACTTTCAAATGCCCAAGAAACAGAATCAGGCTGATCAGCTTAGACTGAGGTAAAGGTAGAAGGAGCTTCTGACAGATGTACACCATCATCCTCATGTCCAAGTTGAACAAACTAAGGTTGATAGAGGGGAAGATGCAGGCCCGAGGTAGCATAGATGATGAGTGGCCATGCCAGTGAGTTCAAAGGAGCTGCCCTCCCTAGATATTCTCTTGGCAATATTCCTGGCCTGGGCTTGGGGATGCACTTTCTGCATTTCCCCCTCTATGTGTTTCCAACAGGTGCTGTATTCAGGTGTCACTTTAAAGATCATCAAGAGTTGGGTATGGCTGTACATGTGCCCCTCAAAGTATGTTCCATCTGATGAATGGATAAAGATGTATATATCTATAATGGAATATTAGTCAGCCATAAAAAAGAATGAAAACTTTTGTCATTAGCAACAACATGGATGGACTTGGATAGTATCATGCTTAGTGAAAGAAGTCAGAGAAGGACAAACACTGTGTTATTACTTACCTGTAGAATCTAAAAAAATTAAAATGAAGGACTGTAACAAAACAGAAAGACTCATGGATGTAGAGAACAAACTAGTGGTTACCAGTGAAGAGAGAAAAAGGAGGAGGAGCAAGATAGGGATATAGGATTAAGAGCTACAAACCACTATATATATAAAATAAATAAACTGCAAAGATATAATGTACAGTACAGGGAAATATCACTAATACTTTATAATAATGGGCTTCCCTCGTGGCTTAGAGGGTAAAGCGTCTGCCTACAATGCAGGAGACCTGGGTTCGACCCCTGGGTCAGGAAGATCCCCTGGAGAAGGAAATGGCAACCCACTCCAGTACTCTTGCCTGGAAAATCCCATGGACGGAGAAGCCTTTTAGGCTACAGTCCATGGGGTTGCAAAGAGTCGGAGACGACTGAGCAACTTCACTTTCACTTCACTTTATAATAACTTTAAGAGGAATATAATCAATAAAAATATTGAATCACTATGTCATCACTTAAATCTATTAAAATATTATAAACCAATGATATTTTAATAAAAAATTTACACCCAAAAACAAACAAACAAACAAAAAAACTCGAAGTGTGTTCCATCTAAGAGCACTGCTCCAGACCCACTCTGCAATGTCTGGTCCAGCATCCCAGACTCCCATGATGCTCTTCTCCACCTGCATCTGACTCCAGTGTTCACCCATGCTAGGCCTGCCTGGAGGGATTTTGGACAACATGGTGTCCTCATAGCATGTCACTGTACCTCCATGAGTGTCAGGGCCTGACTTCACAGGGCCTTTGCTCTTGATGCAGGCCTGAGCTGTGCTTTTGACTGCTGTGCCTGGAGCGGCATTGACAACTTGAAGAGAATAACCTCCTTTCCAGCACAGGTCAGAGGGGCTGCAAGAGGCCCCAGACTAGGATTGCACTCATGCCATCTGAGAAACCTGTAAGTGCTTTCCTTTCTGGGAATCCTCAAAAAAAAAGAAAAAAAGGTTCCTTGTGGTTGTATATTATACTCTTCTGGCTGGGAAAATCAACCAAGTGTCTTACTAACTAACCCCCTTTCAGTATCACTGAAGCTTATTTTGTTTAATGAGGACAGAGTAGTCACCTGTTGTTGTTCAGTTGCTCAGTCGTGTCCAACTCTCTGTGACTCTATGGACGACAGCACGCCAGGCTTCCCTGTCCATCACCAACTCCCGGAGTCCACACAAACCCATGTCCATCGAGTTGATGATGCCATTCAACCATCTCATCCTCTGTCACTCCCTTCTCATCCTGCCCTCAATCTTTCCCAGCATCAGGGTCTTTTCCAGTGAGTCAGCTCTTTGCCTCGGGTGGCCAGAGTATTGGAGCTTCACCTTCAGCATCAGCCCTTCCAGTGAATATTCAGGGCTGATTTCCTTCAGGATTGACTGGCTTGATCTGCTTGCTGTCCAAGGGACTTTCAAGAGTCTTCTCCAGCACCACAATTCGGAAGCATCCATTCTTTGGTGCTCAGCCTTCTTTATGGTCCAGCTCTGACATCCGTACACAACTATTGGAAAAACCACAGCTTTGACTATACTGTTGGCACACCGATGTCTCTGTAGTCACCGGAGTTGTGTTCAGGGGCCAGTGAAAACTCTGTTGTCAAGGGCAAGGAAGAGTGAGAGGACACTTCTCAGGGGTGCAGCAACCATTCTGAGGCATCAGTTGTATGGAGTGAGTGCCAGCTGGGAGGAACTGGACTGCAGTCAGGTTGGTGGACTGGGTCAACATCTGAGTGGGCTGGGGTGCCAACTGTGAGGATCTAAGTGCCAGCCAGGTGTATGGGCTGGAATGCCAGGTGTGTGCATTGGGGTGCCAGCCAGGTGTGGACAGGATTACCAGCCAACTGTGTAAACATGGGTGCTCACTATGTGGACTGGGATGCCAGCCAGCTGTGTGGACCGGGGGCCAGCTGTGTGGACCGGCGGCCAGCACAGGCCAGGTTGAGACTGGACGGTGTCTCGGCTGCTTGCTTACTGCATGTGCTGCTGTTTATCACCCTGATGTTCTCCTCAAGCAATTTCAATAAATCAAGGTCATTGAATCAAACAGTCTTCACCTAGCGCCTTTGTTGCCGAATTGAAGATGTGTTTCTCTGGTGTGAAGAAAAGAAAATGTCCTTAAGAATAATAAAACCATCATTAGGAACGGGCCAGAACTTTTGGAATCATATTTTAAAGGGAAAGAATATTTATGCCAAGAGGTTTATTTGTTCATATTTGTTGAATGCCTACTATGTGCCAGACATTGTATAAATAATCATACTTAAAAGAGATGACCTGGGGTTGTTTGTGTACTTACTACCTGCTGTAAGTGAATGTTCCAAGGCTAAGGCCAGAAGGGTAAGGAAGGTTCTCCCTTGACCTCTCTTCTCATGGGAAACAATCTTCACCCTAACCCACAGGGGCCCAGACTGCAAGGCAGGTGAAGGAGCACAGTAGGTATTAATACAGTGATTTCAGATCAGAGCCATGGGGTTCTTCGAGGTGCTGGTTATAAGGGCTGCAGCTCCATGAGGATCGCGTGGAGGGGATCTGTGTGTGTGTGTGTGTGTGTGTGTGTGTGTGTGTGTGTGTGTGTGTGCTCAGTCATATCTGACTCTTTGTGGCCCCATAGACTGTAGCTCACCAGGCTCTTCTGTCCTTGAAATTTTCCAGGCAAGAATACCAGAGTAGGTTGACATTTCCTACTCCAGGGAGTCTTCCCAACCTAGGGATTGATGAAATATGTCTCTTGCATCTCCTGCATTGGCAGGCAGGTTCTTTACCACTAGTGCCATGTGGGAAGGCTATATATATATATATATATATTTGTGTGTGTGTGTGTGTGTGTGTGTGTGTGTGTGTATGCCACATCTTCTTTATCCGTTCATCTGTTGATGGACATTTAGGTTGTTTCTGTGTCTTAGCTATTGTAAATAGTGCTGCAATGAGTATTGGGGTGTATGTGTCTTTCTGAATTATGTTTTTCTCTGCATACATGCCCAGGAGTGGGATTGCAGGTTTTTAAGGAATTCCTTTTAACAGTGTGGCTTCCTTGGTGGCTCAGAAAGTAAAGAATCTGCCTGCAATGCAGGAGACCTGGGTTTGACCCCTGGGTTGAGAAAATCCCTGGAGAAGGGAATGGCTACCCACTCCAGTATTCTTGTCTGGAGAATGCCATGGACTAATGGCCTGGCAGGCTATAGTCTATGGAATTGCAAAGAGTCAGACACTACTAAGTGACTAACACATTAACAGTGTAGGAGGGTTTACATTCCCAACAGTGAAGGAGGATTCCTTTTTCTCCACACCTTCTCCAGCATTTATTATTTGTAGACTTTTTGATGATGGCCACTCTGACGGTATAAGGTGATAACTTCCTGGTAGTTTTGATTTACCTTTCTATAATAATTAGTGATGATGAGCATCTTTTTATGTGCCTATTGGCCATCTTTGTGTCTTCTTTGGAGAAATGTCTTTTTAGATCTTCTGCCTATTTTTTGATTTTTTAAAAAACTGTATAAGCTGTTCGTATACATTGGTGATTAAATCCTTGTCAGCTGCGTGCTTTGTATTCCTGCCCCTTTTCAGCTACATTCTAGAATTTTACCATGTGACCCTGGGGGAAGTATATTTGGTGGTTGTTTTGAAAAAAGTAAAAAAATTAGGACCTGTTCATATTACTTTTCATAGGATCATTGGAAGGACAGCTACATATATACATATATGTGTACATGGGCTTCCCTGATAGCTCAGTTGGTAAAGAATCCACCTGCAATGCAGGAGACCCTGGTTCAATTCTTGGGTCAGGAAGATCCACTGGAGAAGGGATAGGCTACCCACTCCAGTACTCTTGGGCTTCCCTTGTGGCTCAGCTGGTAAAGAATCTGCGGGAGACCTGGGTTCGATCCCTGTGTTTGGGAAGATTCCCCTGGAGAAGGGAAAGGCCACCCATTCCAGTATTCTGGCCTGGAGAATTCCACGGACTGTATAGTCCATGGGGTCGCAAAGAGTTAGACACGACTGAGTGACTTTCACTTTCATATGTACATAAACCTATGGATACTCAAACACATATTACATAGTTGATGCTTATTATTTATGGTGGCTGTGGTCTACAAAGCAATGTAGAGATTATTATTATCATACTAAGTAAGCCAGGGAAAGACACATATCATATTATATTTCTTATATGTGGAATCTAAAAAAAGGATACAAATGAATTTATTTACAAAGCAGAAATAGACTCACAGACATAGAAAATAAACTTATGGTTATCAAAGGGGAGGCAGAGAGAGGGATAAATTAGGAGTTTGCAGTTAAAATATACACACTGCTGTATATAAAATAGATAACCAACAAGGACCTATTGTATAGCACAGGAAACTAAACTCAGTATCTTTTAATAACCTAGTAGGGTTAGGTTCTTTCAAGCCTCAGGCTGAAACATTTCTGTCAGCCAATCAATGCATAGCCTTGTTTTATGTGTTTCTCTTTAAAGAAACTTATCTAATATATATTGCTGATTCACTAACATTGAACTCATGGCCGACAGCACTGAACTCACGCCTGATTGAAGCTCATCTAACTCATGTATTTTCTCCCCAAGGCCTGTCACAACCTTCTTGGGCTTGAAAACACCAGCCAGCACTATCCTTGGGGGGCCATTTTAAAATAACAAAACCATCAGAAAAAGCACAAGAATGCAAAATAAATAAATAGAAATGGGGCAAGGCATTAAATAGACTTCAGATAAGACACTTGTTTATAGTATGATAGCTGAAACTAGAGTGCGGCCTTGTTCAACCTTAGCTGGGAATGTGCACATCAGGCCACTTGATTTTTTTTAGCTTCTCTGAACATGTTCATAAATGACTGTGAAAGTATTGATTTTGGTGTTACAAATAAATTTTACCAAGCAGGCAAATTCATGGACATGAATCTATGAATAGAGAGGATCAACTGTATATACTTGTGTGTCTATAAATCACACACACACACACACACACACACACACCCATGTTATTCAGAGGCTAGAGACTCAAACTAGAGGCAGAAAACACCAGCTGGAAATGACTTTAAGCTTCGGAACAGAAACACATGAGGATGAGTTCCTTTGAGGTTGGCTCATTATTATAGTGGATTTCTAAGCAGCTGTAAGTGACCAGGGTGGGGAGGTGCATGCTGGAGTTTCGAAATCTGCAGTTTAACTATGCTTGTTAGGACATGGTCATTAAGTTGTTAGGGTAGACTCTGGGAAGACCTTACAACTCTTCTTAAGTGAACAGAAAATGGTAACAGGAAACATGGGTGGGTATGAATGTAATATATTTAGAAATGAATAGTTATGACCCAACAGGCTCCAGATCTTGGGGTGGCTCTTGGGGTTGGGAGTTAGTGTAAAACAATTCTGAGCAAGGTACTATAAAGGTCCAGGTGGCTGCTCTCATTCTAGGCAACATACTGTTGTTCACCCAGATCCACCAAGTTGAACACCTGAGAAGCACCTTAAACTACCTCTCCTTTCAAGATCTGTGATTCTACTTCCTTCATATCTCTTTACCCAGGCCATCGGTCATTCTTTGGACCATCACAAACCAGAAATGACCACAATTATCACTCAATATCATTGAGGTATGGCCCATGAACATTACATAGGAGGAAAGAGCATATTTGCTGAAGACTCTTGAGAGTCCCTTGGAAAGCAAAGAGATCCAACCAGTCCATCCTAAGGGAGATCAGTCCTGGGTGTTCATTGGAAGGACTGATGTTGAAGCTGAAGCTCCAATACTTTGGCCAGCTGATGAGAAGAGCTGACTCATTGGAAAAGACCCTGATGCTGGGAAAGATTGACGGCAGGAGGAGAAGGGGACGACAGAGGATGAGATGGTTGGATGGCATCACCGACTCAATGGACATGAGTTTGGGTGGACTCTGGGAGTTGGTGATGGACAGGGAGGCCTGACATGCTGTGGTTCATGGGGTCGCAAAGAGTCAGACATGACTGAGCAACTGAACTGAACTGAAGTGCTACATATTAGCCCTAGACCCTGGGTAGATGGGTGGGTGGGTGAATGGTGAAGTAAAAATTGTCTTTGGTTAAGATTTTTTTCTTATTATCCAAGCGTAACAATCAGTGATCTATCACTATCATTTCTGTTAAATGGGATCACTTGGTGAGAAATAATGATTATGATAATGATAAAAATATTAATGATAGCTAGCATGCATGTTATGTATTATATATAATATACATAATCAGGCATTGGACCAAGTGTTTTATTTTCATCAGAGTAACAATGTATCTGATTTTCCACCACACATTTTGAAAAATCTAAACAATGATTGAAAAGTTGAAAGAAAAGTACAGTGAACAACTACATAATCTTTATCTAGTCTCATCGACTACATTTTGTCACATCTTTATTTTCTTATCTTTATAATCTATTATCTATCTATCTATATCTGTCTTTCATCTCTACCTACTTAGTGTCTATCATCTACCTATCTTATTCTTTGCTGAAAAATTTAAAAGTATATTACACTGTGGTAGCTTCCCTGGTGGCGCAGATGGTAAAGAATCTGCCTGCAATGCAGGAGACTCAGGTTTGATCTATGGGTTGGGAAGATCCCCTGGAGAAGGGAATGGCAACCCACTTCAGTCTTCTTGCCTGGAGAATCCCATGGACAGAGGAGTCTGGTGGGTTGCAGTCCATGGGGTCACAAAGAGTTGGACAGGACAGTAACATTTCACTTCACATGTTACATTGTGTCGTTTATACCTATATACGGTCACCATGCATCTCCTAAGAATTAAAGGAATTCTATATAAAAATAACACCATAATAATAACTAGGAAATTTAATGTTAATTCTGTGCTATCATCTAATATGCAGTCTATATTTAAATTTCATGTACTTAGTTTAAAAGAACAAATATCCATATAAGTCTTTGAAGGGAAGTCAGCATTTTTCCTTTCTCCTGAATTTTTTTTTCCCTCAAGACAACCATTTCCAAATCTTTTAGCTGTTTTCTTCTAGTATTAACTCCATATTTCTAAATAATATTCTTATTCTGTTTTTTTAAAATCGACTTACCATTTATTAAGTTCTTTTTGTGTAAGAAGAGGATTTATCTCTCTTATCCTCCCAAACACATTTCTTTCTACCCTCCTAACATGATTATATTATCATTTTTTGGTAATATTAGTATTCAATGTTTATATTGTTCTGATTATATTAATCTCAGCTTGAATTACATGCTGTATCACGATTATGTGTCTTTTCCTGTACATAGTTTGTTGTTTTCCTTGGGTTATAATTGCCTTGATTTGTCATTTACTTGGTTTTTATGTACCCATCACTGTTTTATCCCCAAGGTCCCTGGCAGAATTATAATTTTTTTCTTAAATATGTTGACACATAAAAAGAATATACTAAAGATTATATATTGGTTTAATTCTTTTCTTGGTTCTCCTGCTTCATCTTGGTCTCTCACTCATCTGTCATCCTGGAACTTCCTTCCTTTCATCATCAAACTGGGAATTCCCTTGACTCTCTCCTGTATTAAATTCTTTATTTCCTGGATCCTGGTCTTTCTCTTTTTGATTTTGTCTCTCATCTTGGTGGAGAACATCCTTCAGCAGTTTTCTTAGGAAGGTTTTAAGGGAGGCAATACTTTTGAGATCTTGTGTGTGGGAGGTGATTTTCTATTGTATACTCACACTTGATTAATAGTTTGGCAGAATATAAAGTTATAGAGTGGAAATCATCTCTCCCTGACTCAAAATTTTCAAGGTATTTCTTCATTGTTTCCAGCTTGTGTGAATGTTGATTTTGAGAAATTTGATGCTATCTTGTTCCTAATATTTTTTATTACAGTGGGTGGGTGATATTTTCCATTTTTGTTCTGGTACTTGGTGGCCCTTTCAACCTGGAATTTCATGTCCTGGTTAATTGCTTCAATAATTTCTGCTCTTTGTTTCTCTCTTTCTGGAGCTTCTGTTAGTCAAATATTGACTCTCCTCATTGGTGTTATAATCTTATTATACTTTATCTTATTTTCCATTTCTTTGGCATCCTGGGCTTCTCTTTGGAGTTCCCTTAACTTATTCTTAATACCATTCTAATGAGTTGTTCGCTTGTTATACATTTTTTAATTTTCAAGAGCTCTTTTAATATTTCTTCTTCAATAATTATATTTTCTTGTTTTAAGGATACAGTATCTTCCCCTATATCTCGGAGGATATTAATTATACATAGGGCTTTTTTCTCTCTACATTGTTTCTATTTCCTCTGATTTTTTTTTTTTTCCTATTTGCTTATATTAGTCTTTCTTTCATGACAGAGTGGTTCCTCAAACATCTGGTGAGTCTGATTGCCCTTCATATTTAAAAGAGAGGCACCAAAATGTTCAATGAAAGTTCCATGTGTATGGGTTTATGGACTGGTGACTTTTCCTAGGATGGTCAAGCAGGACATGGTTGTTCAATTAAGAACGCATAAATCCCAATATCATAAAATCTCTTCTGGATCAATCAGTTGCTGCCCTCTCCAGCTCCATGGGCAGCCATATCCTGCTCTCCTCATCCCTTCCCCACCTGAGCAGAGACTATTCTCCAGCCATACCAGCACTCCCCACTGGCTCTCAGAAGACAACAGTCATAGGAGTTGATGTCGAAGTGTTTGTTTGGAATGCCTTTTCACATTCCCCTTTTCCATCTTTGCACTCATTCCCCACTCCCCATTCCAGGACAGCGTTAGCGTTTCCCTGCCATCTGCCCTAACAGTTCCCAGAGGCTCACAGTGGGAAACCATTGCTCCAATATCATGATTCCTTGTTTGTCTCCTCCACTAGCCTCAGTGTATATCAAGGACAGGCACCCTCTTATTCTGTTACCTGATTCTGGTCCAGTCAGTTTCTTTAGCAAGAGTGATACCTTGGCATCTTGGGATAACATAAAGAAAATGGAGACAATTCTCAGAAATCAAGGGAGTTTTGTGGACCTGTTACCATCACAGGCATCTAAGCTGAATTCAAAGGGCTATATTTGACTAAGACTTATAAAAGCCTTCACTTTCAAAAGGCTACAAAACCTTCCAACACTTTCCTAATGTCCTCTTAGGATGGCGAGCAGATATACATCACTATTTATCTACCACACCTCACAGCCATAGTGGACATATTATCTGGAGAAACAGAATAAGGTCCACCATGAGCACTTTTGACCTCTCTCAGAAGGTTCTATCTGTAGAGGTATCACTCAATTGTGAACATGAAGTCCCAGATAGAGTTGCGTTCTCCTAGAGTCTTTACACCTGGACTTCTTGCAGATCCATTATCAGCAGATCAGGAAAATGTCAACATCATATGAGTTTACATTAACCAGGGTGGAGGCAGCAATTGCATTTCATCTCCAGTATGATCTGATGAATAGAGGCTGCCTGAAGTGCTTGTTAAGGATTCTGAGGTCTTAACCAGGTTTGGTATGAAAGAGTCTTGTGATCAATTAGTGATGTCTGCCACGGGCAGTTAGGTACCAGTCCAGAACCAGGGGAAAGATGAAAGCAAAATGTTCTGAGACAGTGTTTCCCAAAGTTGGCTGATGAGAAGAATTACCTGGAGGTGCTTGTTAAAAATAGATTCCAGACTCTTCCCCAGGAGGTTGGGATTCAAGTGGTCTAGAGTGAGGACTGGGTATCTGTACTTACTAAACACTCATGGGGCTAATACCATCAGTCTAGTCTGGAGACACTGTTCTAAGGGAGGGTGGTTTCTGGGAATTCCTGCTTAACAGAGGAGGAAATGCAGGATGATAGAGTAACAGACCCCAGTCCTAGAGGGAGCCCAAGCAGACAAGACTACAAACCCTTACATTTAGATGAGGGATCTGCATGAATCTTCAAATCCCAGCCAAAATCCCTTAACTTATGTGGTGTTGAACCCCACAAACTAGCAGAATGCCTGTCTTGCACTTCAATAAATTGTATCTTATCAGTGGGAGATCATTTCCTGAAAGCAGTCCTCTACTTCAGGAAAAAAAGAAAAAGGAAGAACTCCTATAACAGGTGTAGATGTTGTAGGCCTATAGCTCCTTTCCAATATTCCAATGCCAGCAGAGCATGTTCATGCTGAAGTGAGGAGAGGTTAGGTCTTGGCTGCACCAGTGAAGAATCTGTACATATACAACCAACAGCTAACACTTACTGAGCACTTATTATGCACCACAAGCTATTTTAAGCCTTTTATGTATTAACTTATGTTATCCTCTCTAGACACAATGAGAAGATAATCTTATTTTATAACAATGAAACTGAGGCACAGAAATTGTTATTTGTCCCAGATCACTAATAAAATGCCCATATTAGTTATCTTTTGCTGCATAACAAATTACCAGTAGTAGCCCCTTATTTGCAGTTTCATCTTCTGTGGCTTCAGGTACTCAAGGTCAACTGTGGTCCAAAAATACTAAATGGAAAGTTCCAGAAATAAACAATTCATAAGTTGTAAGTTACCTGTCATTCTGAGTAGTGTAATGAAATCTGTCACTATTCTGTCTGTCCTGCCTAGTATGTGAATCATCTGTTTGTCCAGTGTAAATAAGATATTTAGACAGAGAGAGAGAGAGAAGGAGGGAGAGAGAGAGCCCACATTCACAAAATTTTTTTGCAGTATAATTGTTCTGTTTTATTATTAGCAACTTTTATTTTCTTACTGTGCTTAATTTATATATTACATTTTATCATAGGCATCATATACAGGAAAAAACTTAGTATATATAGGGTTTGGTGCCATTCATGGTTTCAGGCAACCACTGATGGTCTTAGTATGTATCCTCTGTGGATAAGGGGAGACTACTGCAATCCCAAATCTAGCAGCTTAAGACAACAAAATTATTTCACAGTTTCTGTGGGTCAGAAATCTAGGTGTTTCTTTGCTGGGTCCTTTTCTCAGGGTTCCTCAGAAGTTTCCACTCACATTGTCCACTGGGGATGCCAGCCATCTCAAGGCTCAACTAGAGGAGGATCTGTTCCCAAGCCACTCGTGTGGCTGTTGGCAGGATTCAGGTCCTTGGGCTTGTTGAACTGAGGGTATATGAGCCTTACCATAGCACAAGCTCAAAACATGGCACTTGGCTTCTATCATGGCCAGCAAGAGAAAAAGCAGGAGAGAGTGGACAAGACGCCTGCTAGAATCTTTCTGTAATCCAGTCTTGGAAATGGCGTCTCATCATGGTTGCCATAGTCTCCTTAGAAGAGAATCTAGGCTCTAAGTCCAGTCATTGCCCAAGAGAAGGAGATTACACAAAGGAGTAAATATGCCAGCTGGCTGGAATCACTGGCAGTCATTTTAGAAGCTGCCTACCACCATGGCAATGATCTAGGCAATGAAGTTCCAGGGCTGCCTGCTTAACTCCAAGCTGTTTCACAAGATGCCGAAGAATGGTAAACACAGAACTCAGGAAAAGCATTATTCCCTTTGATGCAAGGAAGGAGACAGGATAAGGAGGAACATGTAGGTGGACATAGCAATACTGATGATATTCTAGTTTTTAGGTAGGTATTTATGCTATATGGCTCACCCATAGATAACATGTATTAAAAATATTATGTGACAAATTATTCAGATCAATTCAGTTCGGTTACTCAGTTGTGTCTGACTCTTTGTGACCCCATGGACTGCAGCATGCCAGGCTTCCCTGTCCATCACCAATTCCCAGAGCTTGCTCAAACTCATGCCCATCGAGTCGGTGATGCCATCCAACCACCTCATCCTCTGTCGTCCCCTTCTCCTCCTGCCTTCAATCCTTCCCAGCATCAGGGTCTTTTCTAATAAATCA
Organism: Cervus canadensis; assembly: GCF_019320065.1. Taxonomy (NCBI): domain Eukaryota; kingdom Metazoa; phylum Chordata; class Mammalia; order Artiodactyla; family Cervidae; genus Cervus; species Cervus canadensis. The sequence goes on from NC_057387.1 coordinate 105,664,217, forward strand.
ACCCTTCGTGTCAGGTGGCCAAAGTATTGGAGATTCAGCTTCAGTTCCTTCCAATCAACATTCAGGACTGATTTCCTTTAGGATGGACTGGTTTGATCTTCTTGCTGTCCAAGTGACTCTCAAGAGTCTTCTTCAACACCACAGTTCAAAAGCATCAATTCTTCAGCACTCAGCTTTCTTTATGGTCCAAATCTCACATCCATACATGACTAATGGAAAAACCATAGTTTTGACTAGAGGGACCTTTGTCAGCAAAGTAATGTCTCTGCTTTTTTAATATGCTGTCTAGGTTGGTCATAGCTTTTCTCACAAGGAGCAAGCGTCTTTTAATTTCATGGCTGCACTCACCATCTGCAGTGATTTTGGAGCCCAGAAAAATAAAGTCTGTCACTGTTTCCATTGTTTCCCCATCTATTTGCCATGAAGTGATGGGACCAGATGCCATGATCTTAGTTTTCTGAATGTTGAGTTTTAAGCCAGCTTTTTCACTCCTCTTTCACTTTCAACAAGCGACCCTTTAGTTCCTCTCCACTTTCTGCCTTAAGGGTGGTGTCATCCACCTATCTGAAGTTATTGATATTTCTCCCAGCAATCTTGATTCCAGCTTGTGCTTCATCCAGTCTGGCATTTCTCATGATGTACTCTGCATATAAGTTAAATAAGCAGGGTGACAATATACAGCCTTGATATACTCCTTTTCCAATTTTGGACCAGTGTGTTGTTCCATGTCTGGTTCTAACTGTTGTTTCTTGACCTGCAAACAGATTTCTCAGGAGGCAGGTAAGGTGGTCTGGTATTCCCATCTCATTAAGAATTTCCCACAATTTGTTGTGATCCACACAGGTAAAGGCTTTAGTATAGCTGATAAAACAGAAGCAGATGTTTTTCTGGAATTCTCGTCCTCTTTCTATGAGCCAATGGATGTTGGCAATTTGATCTCTGGTTCAAATTATTATTATTATTTTATACTTTATTTACTTGTTTTCTTGTGGAAAGGGATAAGAACAAGAACTTAATCTCAAGAATCAAGCATTTGTGTATACTTGAATTGGTAACATACGATGTGGATATCCAGTTTCCCAGCTCTTTGTTGAGTGTTCTTTCTCTATTGAATTGTCTTGTAAGTCTTGTTAAAAATCAACTGATTATAAATGTAAAAGTTTATTTCTAGATTCTCAATTTAATTCTATTGATCTGTCCTTATACTAGTACAACAGTGTCTTGATTGCAGTTCAATTTTGCAGCAAGTTTTGAAGTTGGGGAGCATGAGTTTTCCAACTTTTCTTTTTCTTTTTTTGCAAGATTCTTTTGGCATTCTGGGTCCCTTTAATGTCCATATGAATTTGAAGGTCAGCATTTCTATTTCTTCAAAAAAAGGAAGTTATGATTTTGATAGGGGTTGCATTAAAGCTTTAGATTAATTTTGTGGGTATTGCTATCTTAATACTAATCCTTCTGATCCATGAACATGGAATGCCTTCACATTCATTTAGATCTTTAATTTCTTTCAACCATGTTTTATAGTTTTAGGTGTACAAGTCTTGTACCTTTTTCCCTAAATATTTTTTCATGTTATTATAGTATGAAATAGCAGTGCTATTGTAAATGGAATTGATTTGTTAAATGCTTCATAGTGTTTATTGCCAATGTATATAAATAAAGCATCCTTATAAATTAATCATCTGTGTTGCAATTTGGCTGAGCTTAATTATTATTTTCGTGGTATTTTTAGTGGGTTGTTGGGACTTTCTATGTATAAAACCATGGCACTCAAAAAAGAGATATTTTAACTTCTTCCTTTCCAATATGGATGCCTTTATTTCTTTTCTTGTCTAACAACACTGGCTGAAATCTTAGGAACTCCCTTCTCCCCCATGCAAAACTGAATAGAAGTGGCAAGAGTAGACATCCTGATATTAGGAGAAAAGCACTCAGACTTTTAGTATTAAGTATGATGCTGCGGATTCTGTTAGATCCTTTCAGCAATTTGAAAAATTTTTCTTCTATTTAGAGTGTCTTGAGTTTTTTTTATCTTATTATGAAAAGGTATTCGGTTCAGTTCAGTTGCTCAGTCATGTCTGACTCTTTGTGACCCCATGGACTGCAGCACACCAGGCTCCCCTGTCCATCACCAACTCCCAAAGCGTACTCAAACTCATGTCCATCAAGTCAGTGATGCCATCTAACCACCTTATCCTCTGTCATCCCCTTCTCTTCCTGCTTTCAATCCTTCCCAGCATCAGGGTCTTTTCAAATGAGTCAGTTCTTTGCATCAGGTGGCCTAAGTATTGGAGCTTCAGCTTTAGCATCAGTCCTTCCAATGATCATTCAGGACTGATTTTCCTCAGGATGGACTGGTTGGATCTCCTTGCTGTACAAAGGACTCTCAACAGTCTTCTCCAACACCACAGTTCAAAGGCATCAAGTTTTCGGTGCTCAGCTTTCTTTAGAGTCCAACTCTCACATTCTTACTTGACTACTGGATAAATGACAGCTTTGACTAGATGGACCTTTGTTGGCAAAGTAATGTCTCTGCTTTTTAATATGCTGTCTAGGTTGGTCATAACTTTTCTTCCAAGAAGTAAGCGTCTTTTAATTTCATGGCTGCAGTCACCACCTGCAGTGATTTTGTTGCCCAGAAAATTAAAGTCTGTCACTGTTTCCATTGTTTCCCCATCTATTCACCATGAAGTGATGGGACCAGATGCCATGTTCTTAGTTTTCTGAATGCTGAGTTTTAAGCCAGCTTTTTCACTCTCCTCTTTCACTTTCATCAAGAGGCTCTTTAGTTCTTCACTTACTGCCATAACGGTGGTGTCATCTGCATATCTGTGGTTATTGATATTTCTCCCGGCAATCTTGATTCCAGCTTATGCTTCATCCAACCCAGCATTCCTCATGATGTACTCTGCATGTAAGTTAGATAAGCAGGGTGACAATATACAGCCTTGATGTACTCATTTCCCTATTTGGAACCAGTCTGTTGTTCCATGTCCAGTTCTAACTGTTGCTTCTTGACCTGCAGACAGATTTCTCAGGAGGCAACTCAGGCAGTCTGGTATTCCCATATCTTTAAGAATTTTCCACAATTTGTTGTGATCCACACAGTCAAAGGCTTTGGCATAGTCAATAAAGCAGAAGAAGATGTTTTTCTGGAACTCTCTTGCTTTTTCAGGAGAAAAAGCAGATGTTGGCAATTTGATCTCTGGCTCCTCTGCCTTTTCTAAATCCAGCTTGAACATCTGGAAGTTCTTGGTTCACATACTGTTGAAGCCTGGCTTGGAGAATTTTGAGCATTACTTTGCTAGCGGTTATATAAGTGCAATTATGAGGTTGTTTCAATACCTTATTGAAAAGGTATTGGATTCTGTCAAATGATTTTTCTGCATCTTTTGAAATGATCTTTTTTGTCATTTATTTTGTTAATGTGGTACATTATTCAAATCATTATGAATTGCCTTTCAGATATTAAACCAATTTGTTTTCCTGGGATAAATTTAATTTGTTTATTGCATATAATACCTTTCACATGTTGTTGTAATCAGTTTACTAGTATTTTGTTACCTATTTGTACAAATATATTGTTTAAGTTATATTGGTATATAGTTTTCTAGTGGTGTTTTTGTTTTGTTTTGGTATTAGAGTAGTAATGACCACATAGAAGGAATTGAAAAGTGTTCTTCTATTTTTTGGAATTTTTATGAAGGATTGGTATTGATTCTTTGAGTTTTGGTAGAATTTACTGGTGGATTATTTGGGCCTGGGCTTTTGCTTGTGTGGAGTTTTAAAATTACTTATGCAATTTCTTTACTTGTTGCAAGTATATTCAGACTTTTTATATTTTCTTGGGTCAGTTTTGGTAATTTGTGTTTTTCTAAGAAGTTCCTATTTCATCTATTTTATCTGATATGTTAGTACACAGTTATTCATAGTATTCCTTTATAATTCTTTCTACTTCTGTAAAGTCAGTAGTGATATTCTCATTTTGGTATTAAGTATCCTCTCCTTTTTTCTTGGTTACTCTAGCTAAAGGTTTGCCAATTTTGTTAGTCTTTTTAGAGAACCAAATTTTGGTTTTTATTTTCTATACTGTTTTTCTATTCTTTATTTCACTTTTTTTCTGCTCTAATCTTTATTATTTCTTTCCTTCTGCTTTTAGAAAGGGATTTAGCTTACTCTTATTTTCCTAGTTGAAAGACTAGGTTATTGATTTGCATTCTTTCTTAATTTTTTTAAAAATAGGTGTTTACAGCTGTAAATTTCCCCCAGAGCACTATTTTCATACATTCCATAAGTTTTGATATATTGTGTATTTGTTTTCATTCATCTCAAAATATTTTCTAAATTTCCTTATAATTCCTTCTTTGCCCCATTGGTTAAATAGTAGTATTTTGTTTAAGCTCCACATATTTGGAAAATTCCCATGTTTCCTTCTGATATTGATTATTTAGACTTGTTTTGTGCATAGAATAAGGCCTATCCTAGAGAATGTTCCATGTGTATGTAAATAGAATGTGTATTCTGCCGCCATTAGGTCAAGTGGTTTATAGATGTCTTTTAGTCCTAGTTGGTTTACAGCATTGTCCAAGTCTTCTATTTTCTTCTTCTATTTTTGTGACCTGTCCTCTCTGAAGAATCAACCAGAATAGAATTTCTGCAACCTGGGGCTTGGGAGAGGGATAAGAAAAACCGGTAGCCTGCCCCTGTGAAGATGAAACAGAAGTTCCAGTGGCAGCTGGAAGGAGAGAGAACCTTCTTCTTGGCCACAGTGACTTGGGGCAGCGCTTCTGTGACATGCGGCTGGGGGTAGGGAGCAATGGGTGAGGTGTGTCTCAAATGCCAGAGGCTCTCACTGTTCCTACTGAGGTGCAGTAGATTATCTGGAATGAATGTTTCTCCCATTGCTGTACACCCTGAGGACAATTTCTAGAGACTTTAAATACTTTTTTATGAATATTTTTCACCAGTTAAATAGTTATTTTGCTGGACAGAGAGTCTGCCAATCTCCTTCTTCAGATTTCAGGAAATCTTGCCCCTCCGTGTAAAATTTTAAAATAATAAATAGGACCAGGCATAGCTTGCTTGGCTTGAAACCCCACCCAGCGGTTCTCGACTATTGAGGTTGCCATGACCAGAAAAGAGGAAAAACAAGACACAGTCCTTGGCAGCACCAAATTATAAAGAAATAGAAGTTGGCTGCTGAGTGGCCACATATTTGCCTTTCACTTCTCTGAGAAATCAATCTCATTACTCAGCAACTCAAAATTATGGCAGCAATAAAAGTGCAATTGCATTTGTGCAAAGGCCTAACCTAGCCCAGTGCTTTGGATTGCTTTATAAGCTTAGTGGGCAAATGCCAAGGCAGGAGGTTGATTAGCAAGAGGCCATTGATTTTAAAAAAATCGAATTATGTAGTTAAAAGGGAAAGTGGAAGTTGGTAGAAATGAAGAAGTGACATTTCCAAACTGACTGCCTCTAGTCGGAAGAAGACCTAGTTAATGGTGGGCTGATAAAGACCAAGGAAGTCTCAGTTCCAGAGGCCCGTCATGTTCATTGGGCAAGGGGATTCACTTGATGGGGGTATGATCAGAAGCTCAAGGGTGTCACACCAGCCAGGCAAGGGTGTGCCAGATAGAGGAGTCTCAGCAGGTGTTTTGCTTTAGGAAGATCTGGTTGCAAGACACTGCATGCACCTCCATTCCTTGTAGCCTTGGGAAAATGGATGCTGAGGCATAGGACAGATCCCCAGTGTCCATAGGGCACAAGATCAGAATGGAGCCAAACACCAAGACTGACAAGATGAATCTTGAACAGCAGGCTATGGGCTACTTAAATTCTCCCAAGTACCAGATGACTGGGTTCTGAGCCTGGGGTGCAGCTAAATCTGTGGTAGAAGCTGATTGGCTATAGCTGCCTATTGGCTATAGGCATTTGAGACTCTCGAAGATAGAGAATTACGTAGGAGAATATAGCTCTCCTTTCTCGGCAATTCAGGTAACAATAATAATCCTAGAAATAATATTAGCAGTGACAGCAGCAGCACCTCATATCTCTTATAATGTGCCAGGCTCTCCTTCTAAGCATCAATTTAATCTTTAGGAAAACCTCATGAAGCAAGTAATATTATTACCCCCATTTTAGAGATGAGAAATCTAGGGTCATAGAACATTTAAGTAATTGGGACTGCATTACACTCTTAGCACATATTGGAGTCAGGATTCAAACCCAAGCATCTGCTCTGTGGTCCATGTCTTCCTATTGCATCTATCACATCACATGATCTCAAACCTTTTTCAGTTCAGTCGCTCAGTTGTGTCTGACTTTTTGTGACCCTATAGACTGCAGCATGCCAGGTTTCCCTGCCCGTCACCAACTCATCAACTTAACCTTTTTACTCATCCCTAAATGGAAAGAACAATAGACACCTCATCAGAATGTAAGGATGATTAAATACCTGTGGGAGTACATGTAAACCAGAAATTATTGTCCCTATGTTCATTATTTGTGATTGCTACAATTCCCAGGCTGCCTTCAAATACAACCCTTCTGACTGCTTTTTTTAATAATTGAAAATGAGCTGGAGGGAGAAGGCTTTATCTCTGTAGCCACATTTTATTGCTTAAGCTTTATAGGGCACACAAGTATTCATTGCATTGTTCTTTATACCTTTCGCCTACCTTAAATATAGGCTAAAAAATAAAATGAGTGTGTGTCTGGTGGGCTGAGAGGGTGGATATCAGAATAAGTAACTCTAGAGTGGTCTTAAGATGAACTTCATTGACTTGGACAATATGGCTTTTAGACCATCGCAGCTTTCTAGACAGGACTTCCCTGGTGGCCCAGCAGTAAAGAATCCTCCTGAAATGCAGGAGATGCGGGTTTGATCCCTGCATCGGGAAGATCCCCTGGAGGAGGGCATGGCAACCCACTCCAGTATTCTTGCCTGGAAAATCCCATGGATGGAGGAGCCTGGGGGGCTACACTCTACAGGGTCGCACGGAGTTGGACATGACTAAAGTGACTTAGCAGGCACAGCTTTCTGGACACTGTCTGGACACATATGAAATGAGAGCAAATGTTCCAGGAAGGGAAATTTCTATATTGGAAAAAGGGAAGCCAGAAGGAAAGGGTAGAAATGTAGGAAGAAAATTAACCAGAGTACCCTGTGTTAGAAAAAATAAGAAAGGAGGCTTGGGGAAGCAGCTTGGAACTAACGTGGTCAATGACAATAAAGAGGCTGAGAAGGGTGATGAAACTCTGTGCTGATCTTCCAAGGGGCAGCTTCAGAACTTGTTCATAATTAATGTGCTGCCTCATTCCACAAAAGATCTGAGACACTTATCTTCAACATACATATTCAACTGTTTTTTAGTGAAGGATGGACACCAAGAAAATTTGGGGCCAAGCATAAAGTCTGAGCAAACTCCAGGAGATAGTGAAGGACAGAGAAGCCTGGCATGCTGCAGTCCACGGGGTCGAAAAGAGTCAGACACAACCTAGCGAATGAACAACAACAAAACATGACAGCCGCAAAGTTTGACTTAGTGTCGTATTGTGATTTATAATAAGAAATATATATTTGGTCTTTGTCCCATTTCCGGCACAGAGTTCCTAAAACCTTTGGAATTTCCTAAGTGCTGAGAGAGACAAAAGTGCTCTTTTGTTATGTTAATGAGTGAGTTGGACTGCATCTAAGGATAGGATTCATTGGTTGATTAGAGGATCAACAAGGTGATTAGAAGGTTGGAAGTTTTAGACCCACCCACCTGACCTCTGGAAGGGGAGAGGGGCTGGAGGTGGAATCAATCGTCAATGACCAATGATTTAATCAATTATGCCTCTGTAATGAAGTCTCTGTAAAAACGCAAAGGGCAGGTTTGGAGAGCTTCCAGGTTGGTGAATTGTGTTGATGCTCCGAGAGTGGTGTGCTCAGAGAGGGCATGGAAACTTTGTGCCCCTTCCCATGTACTTTGCCCTGTGGATCTCTTCCATCTGGCTGTTCCTCAGTAGCAGCCTTTTATAATAAATCAGTAACCTAGTAAGTAAAATGCTTCTCTGAGTTATGTGAGCCTCTCTAGCAAATTGATTGAACCCAGCGAGGGGGGTCGGCCTTCCCAGGTGGCGCTGGTGGTAAGAACCTGCCTGCCAATACAGGAGATGCAAGAGACTCGGGTTCAATGCCTGGGTTGGGAAGATCCCTTGGAAGAGGGCATGGCAAACTCACTCCAGTATTTTTGCCCTGAGAATCCCACGGACAGAAGAACCTGGCAGGCTACAGTCATAGGGTCATAAAGAGTTGGACATGACTGAAGGAACTTACCTTGCATGCAACGAGGGGGTCGTTGAAACCTCCAACCTATAACTCATCAGTTGGAAGCAGACGCAACAACCTGGACTTGTGATTGGCATCAGGGTTGGGGGCAGTTTTGTAGGACTGAGCCCTTAACCTGAGGAATCTGCTGCTACTACTTGATAGATAGTGTCAAAACTCTGGAATTGCAGGACAGACCGCTGGTATTCCAGAATGGCGTGGTTGTGTGGGGAAAACCCACACCCTGGAATTGGGAGCAGGACCATACTTAGCTTCCCAGGAGTCTGGGCAAAAAGTCAAATATCAAAGTTACAAAGCTCAGATATCAGAAAGAAGCCACAGTCCAATTCCTTAGGAGAAGAATGTTCCCCCCCACCTCCCCCCCGCCCTGTCCCGCTCTGCTAGCTTTGATATCTTGATATACTTGGAAGTAGAAAAGGGCTACTTTCAACTGGCTTTAAAGATGGGACAAACATTTCACAGTTAATATTTGTAACAGAGCTTTGTTACACTGCTCCTTAAAAAGTGAAAGCAAAAATCATTAAAAACAAGTTTATTTTATTGTACACTTAACAAAATTGGATTTGCACATGCAACTATCAGTCTGTTCGATGAATGAATAGTAAAGCAAGGACTGACTTTTTTGGTGGAATTTTCCCAACAAAAGTATATAGTAGAATGGAATAACATTCTCAAATTCATGTTTGACTTTTGCAGCATGATCATAAAAGTGTTATTTTTGTGCAAAAACTCTTTGAGGACTTTATCAATTCTAGAGAGCCTCTCTTATTCCTTTGATATTCAAACCGATCTTTTCAAAGTCTTCATGGTGTCATGGTCCTGGCTGTTTTCCTCTCTTCAGCTGTTAACTGCTCTAACGCTCCCCAATACGCATTCCTCAAATCCTTTGCACATGAAGCCAGCAGTTCCTCAACCTCACTCTCATAGACTTTATGAAATCCTGCCTCCTTTCTCTGTAATATTTGCAATTATACTTTGCAATCACTTTCCATTGTATTCCTAGGGTATTGATCCTCTGTCAACCAGGGAAAGGTTGAACAACAAAGATGTTGATAGAAGAGGAAGGGATGGACCCTTGGGTGAATGTGGGATGAATATTAAAGAGAGAGGACTAATATTATAAGGGAAGATTTTTGCTTCTCTAGGTAAACTCATAACTGTAGGAGTTCCAATAATGAATACTTAAATGAAGGAAAATCCTGTTTTAAACTCTTAAAGTGTTTCTCACATGCCCCTTACAAAGAGTATTGCAAAGTTAATGAAGCAGTAAGCAATATGCTTAATGGCAGGTGTGCTGCAAAATTGGTGGCACATTCTACATGGTTGTTTCTTATAACCCCTTCTGATAAAATTTGGGAAAGAACATCCAAACCCAGCTCAGTGGAGGTAATTCTGTGAGTGTGAGGGGCTGACTTGATCTGACCCAACATGCGCTTTGCCTACCTTCATTATCTGTTGCTGTGTATCAAGTGACCCCAAATTTATCAGTTTGAAAACAACAAACATTTATTATCTCATGGTTTCTGTGGGTCGGAAATCTAGGAGCAGCTTAGCTGTGGGTCAGCCAGGGTTGCAGTCATCTGAAGATTGCCTGAGTCGGGGGGAGTATGTCTATTTCTGCGCTCACTCATGTATATGTTGGCAGGAAGCTTCAGTTCCTTGTTAGTGAGTGGATCTTACTGCAAGATTTCTTATGACATGGCTTCCTCCAGAGCGAGAGATACAAGAGAACAAGAGAGAGAAAATGATCAAGACAGAAGCCACTGTGTCTTTATAACCTGATCTTGAAAGTAATGTGCCATCATTTCTGCAGTATTCTATCAAACACCCTGGTACAATGTGGGAGGTGACTGTGCAAGGGTGTGAACACCAGGATGTGGTGGTAATTGGGGGAAATCTGGGCAACAGGTTACAATGCGGTACCTTGGCTGATTGATTTTGAGGGAAAAGCAGCTTTAACATAACAGAGGACTGAGAAGGGACAAGAAGTTGAGAAGAGGGGAAAGGAGGGAACAGATAGAAATAACTTATGGAGTCAGGGGTATGAATGCTGTGGCATGGCTGCCCAGTACAGTTACACTGGTTGTGCACTGCACAATTTTAGGAGGTTCTATTGACATAGATCATCCAGAACCCTGAATGGAGGTGAGCACAGCCTCTTTCCTGCAGAAGTTTGACATGGAAAGGGCTTCATTGTGTGATGTCTTCATCAGGCAGAAATGACCCAAATGTGTCTGGAAGCTAGGTTCATGGAAATGCATTCTGTGTGTCCCGTTCATGGGCCATAGCCTCGTCATGGCGAAGGGGCTTGCACAACTCAATGAAGCTATGAAGTGACAGTCCCATCACTTCATGGCAAATAAAAGGGGGAAAAGTGGAAGCAGTGACAGGTTTTATTTTCTTGGGCTCTCAAATCACTGTGGACAGTGACTGCAGCCATGAAGTGAAAAGATGCTTACTCCTTGGAAGTAAAACTATGGCAAATCTAGACAGCATGTTAAAAAGCAGAGACATCACTTTGCCAACAAAAGTCTGTATAGTCAAAAATATGGTTTTTCCAGTAGTCGTGTACAGATGTGAGAGTTGGACCCTAAAGAAGGCTGAGTGCCAAAGAATGGATGCTTTCGAATTGTGGTGCTGGAGAAGACTCTTGAGAGTCACTTGGACTGCAAGGAGATCAAACCAGTCAATCCTAAAGGGGATCAACCCTGAATATTCATCGGAAGGACTGATGCTGAAGCTTCAACACTGTGGCCATGTGATGTGAAGAGCTGACTCGTTGGAAAAGACCCTGATGCTGGGAAAGACTGAAGACAAAGGAGAAGGGGTAGCAGAAGATGAGATGGCTAGATAGCATCACTGACTCAATGGACACGAATCTGAGCAAGCTCCAAGAGATAGTAAAGGACAAGGAAGCCTGGTGTGCTGCAGTTTCATGGGGTTGCAAAGAGTTGGAAATGACTTGGTGACTGAACAACAAAAACAAATTCTTTGTGTAGATCAGGTGGGAGGTGACTGCTCAATGGAGGGTAGTGGATGTCTAACAGGCATCTGTGAGCTCTTGGCTCTGGAATGACATTCCCTTCTGCTGAAGGAACCAGCGGAGGTGGGTATTATGTGGGTGTCACAGGAGATCCTGGCTCCGTTTAAGGGTGGCAGCATGACTTGCTAAGCAGAACAGCAGTGAGGCAGAACTGCTTTTTTTTTTTTCTTCTTTTTAGTGTCTGCAATTCCATTTACACCTCTGTCAAAAACAAGGGTTGACAGGGACACGATGGCTTTGGAATAAGCCCCAGAGCTTCATAGAAAGGAAGTCAGCAAATATCAAGTTCTATTTCTGGCATCATCAATGACTTTCTGTGTTGCTCTGTGTTATGGGCTGAATTGTGTTCCCTTTCTTGAAATCCATATGTTGAAGTCCCAGCTTCCCAGGACCTGAGAACGTGATTACATTTGGAGATAGTCTTTAAAGGGGTGAATAAGTTAAAATGATGTCATTAGGGTGGGCCCCAAAACATATGACTGGTGTCCTTATAAGAAGAGGAGACAAAGACACAGATGTGTACAGAAGCAAGACCATATGAAGGCCCAGGGAGAAGACAGTCATATATAAGCTCATGAGAGAACCTCAGAAGGAACTAACTCTGTGGGCACCATGATCTTGAACTTGCAGCCTCCAGACCTGTGAGGAAATAAATGAATGCTGTTGAAGCCACCCTATCTGTGACACTTTTTTATGGCAACCACAGGAGACTCTGGACAAGTCTTTCTTCTCTTTGTGTCCTGTTCTCTTGATGCTTAAATTGATAACTCCTTTTCACTGGTGCTTGCACATAATACATATTGCACAGATGAATGCTGCTGACCACATGGGGCTTTTGTGCAGATTAATAAAAACTACCTCTTCTTGCAGCCCTCCATGGGGGTGCTTGGCTTGGTGAGGGGAATGTGGGTGAGATTTCAGTGCTCTGTCAACCCTAGGCTGGGTGTGCTTGCACTGGGTACAATCTGCATCTGCACACGGCGAGCCTGCCCATGCAAGAAGCTCTGGGTCCTCAGGATGCAGGGAAGGATGGAGGCTCCGGCTGCAGAAGCCAAGCGTACAGCTCTTCTCAAGGGGAAAGGTTGAGATGACATCGCTTTCTCATCACTGCCTTTTTTTTACAGTAAACTCAGGGGAAAACTTCTGCAAATGATGCATTAAACTTTTAAATTTACAAGATACTTTGCAAGTCTACTGTACCTTAATAACATCACCCACCAAAAGGTTGGAAAGAGCTCCTTTAAAACATTTTTATGAATTCATGGCTCTGTACTCACTGTCTCATGCTCATTCTCAACCACAGAAACTTACAAACCCAGGGATTTACATATTCATATATAGAGAAATGCCACTTAGCTCTCTATATAAATACATTTTTTATATCACTTTGAGGAAATTTGTAGGCCTGGCTACCTTGTCACAGTTTATTGAATATTTGGTTAGATGAAACTGGCTCTTCCTTGACAAATTTTCTCGTTCTGAGCCAAAACCTCGGGAGAGGTCATAATTCTCTTCCCCTTTACATGGTTCTCTCAAGGAAGCTCAGGCGAGCTGGAGGGGTTGAGGAAATGGAGATGAGCGGACTGAATTGGGCCGAGCATGGCCACTGGGGTCTGGCGCGCGGTGCGAAGACGCACGTAAAACATCTGCAGTGCTGGTCCTGGGGCTGTCTTTAGAAGCAGGAGGCCACACTGTGTGTGCTGGGGAAGCAACAACCCTGGGAGCAGCCTTCCATCAGTGATGAATGTGGATTCCTCTGTAAAAATCCCCCAGTTACTTTGCTGGGGGTGTCAGGATAAATCCGAGGCTTGTGTTTTACAGCATTCCCTGGAGTTTCCTCATGGGATTAAGCTGCGGTCCCCCACTGCGGGAGCTGGCTTATTAATGCAGACATTTTGGCTGCCTTCCTCTCTCTGGATCAGTTCCCATTTCCATAAAGGATTCTTGGTGCCCCCGGATAAGTTATTAGCACTTGAATCCTGTCTCAGGGTCTGCTTCTAGGGGAGCCTAAACCATATCCCCCTCCATATTATAAAAGACTCTGCTTCAGACTTTGGGTAGAGCCAGCCAATTGCTCAAATAACTTGACCAGAGGGGTTCCTGCTACTAGTCGCTGCCATAGCTACATGTAAGTTTCACCTCCTGAAACACATCCAGTATGTTTTGCAACAATCCTGTGGAGGAGATATTTTTATTCCACATACAAATTCTTGAGGTAGGAAGAGCAGTCGAGTCCAGGAAGTGGAGGGATGGAAAGGGAATTGGAAGCTATTGCATGCCTATTACATTCTAGATTCTTTAAATACTTTTTAAAAATCTTTAATTTCATGTGAACAGAAAAGTTGCAAAGATAAAACATTCTCTTAAATTTCCTACCTCATTTTCTTCTTGCAAAGCCATGATATAGATTGATACAGAAGTATCAATGTGCATATATTCATGGGTTGGTGCATGTACATATATTTCCTAGCTCTGATAAGAGGGCCTATAAACAATGACACTTCAGTGACAGTAAGCACAGGTAATGCTCAAATCTTGATCTCTAGACACCTCTCTCCATTAAAAGGAACTAGGGGTCCTAGAAGAAGTGGTTGATTCCAGGAGTGAGGAATGGAAAATACAAGATGAACTTAGAACATTTGGAGGCTTGTTGAAAGAAGACAGGAGCCAACTTGATGAAGTTCCCAGTGGCTAAAGCTGGAACAATTCGAGCAGTGAAAAATAATGCTGGTATTTTAATTGAAAAAAAAAAAAAAAACAACAACCATATAACTGGATGCAATTATTTACAGTTTATAAGTTCTAGAGGTACTGCAAAAGTGGAGATTCAAATTCAGGTTCATATAACACCAAAACTTTTTTCTTCACACCTTCCCCATTGTAGCAAGGCAAATAGAATTTCTCATTGCACTCACTCACCTCTGCTTTGAGTTGAACAACAGTAACTTTCACCCAAATGAGAGTACATTCTACTTTCTTTCTCCACCTTCCCACCTTTTCATCAAAACTTGAAGTCCTACACACCTCAAGCCAACTTTCTCACTGAGTCAGTTTTGCTTTTTCTATTAGCTTAAATCAGAGGTCACCTGGCATAAGCATTACAACAACCTCCCTTTTCAAAAGTCCACTGACGCTTCAGGTGCTTTAGATCAACTCTTGCATTCCAGTCCACAACTCAGATAAGGTCTCAGGTCCTTCCTGGGGAATTCTGGGGCATGGGAGGGAGTTAAAATAAGAACAAGAGAGGGCAAAGGGGTGGGCACTTGACATTCCATTCTTAATTACCCCTCTGTGCTTTGATGCCTTCCTTGATAGCATGGGTTCCAGATTCGTCATTTGTTCACATTTCCTGGGGGGCAGAGGAGAGAGTCGAGCACTCCACACTGCTATAAAAATAATGAAGGTGATAAATGGCCTGTAACAGCAAGGAAGGGAAGAAACGGCATTTCTTTGCCTCTTTGCCTTGGCTGTAGATAAATTACATCTGTCGTGGTTAGGGCTGTGGAGCCTTAACTGTGATGTAGCTGGGGTGGCTATCTGCCAGACCCTCCCTCCCCCTATAGCAAGGAAACTGACCCAGCTGGCTAAATTTAAAAGGAAAAAAGGAAGTAGGGGGACCAGTGTGCCTATCAGTTAAAAGCTCTGACTCTCCAGGCTCTCAGGACCTTCACCTCCACGCGAGAGCAGCTTCATTCTTGAGAGCAGGACCCACCTGGGTGCTCACAGAGCATCTGTCCATCATCGCGCTCACGGCTGACTGTTTAGATGGGTTGAATGCAGATGGGTCCAGAGGCAGAGGCATGGATGAAATGACCTCTGACAGGCTCCTTACTTCCTTTAATTTATGGCTGCACTAGGTCTTCATGGTTGCTCACGGGCTCTTCGTTGCTGCTCACAGGCTGTCTCTAGTTGCGGGCAGTGAGAATGCTCTCCAGTTTCAGAGCGCATGCTTCTCGTTGCATTGGCTCCTGTTGTTGCAGAGCACAGGCTCTAGAGCCAGTGGGCTCAGTAGCTGCGGCACATGGGTTTAGTTGCCCTGCATGTGGGATCTTCTTGGACCAGGGATCGAACTCATGTCCCCTGAATAACCACTGAACCACCAGGGAAGTTCCTCAAGTTTTTTTTTTTTTTTTTTTAAAACAACTTTATTGAAGTATAACTGACATACAAAAAAACTGCATATATTTAATGTAACATGACTTGATAAATTTGGACATATGCCTATGATACCAAAATCACAATAACCACACCCATTACCTCCAAAAGCTTCCTTGTGCCCCTTTGCTTTTTTTGTGATAAGAACAGTTAACATGAGATCTATCCTTTTTACTTTTTAAGTGTACGATACCATATTGTTAGCTACGGGTCTACATTCTACAGCAGACCTCTACAACTTCTTCATCTTGTATAACTGAAACACTCTACTCTACGAGCAACTTCCCATTTTTCCCTCCCCTGCTCCCAACTCTGGCAACCACCAATCTATTTTCTGCTTCTGTAAGTTTGGCTACTTTAAGTTGCCCATACATGTGAAACTGGCTTATGATATTTCCTTTCTGTGATTGATTTATTCCACTTAGCATAATGTCTGCAAGGTCCATTTATATTATCACAAGTGGTACCATTTCCCTTTTTCAAGGTTAAATAATATTTCACTGGATGTATCTTTTCTTTAGCTCTTTGTCTGGTGATGGACATTCGGGTTGTTTCCACACCTTGGCTACTGTGTAGAAAGCTACATTGAACACAAGAATGCAAAGAAATCATTCAAACGAACTACAGGTACATGAAAAGGTGCTGAACATCAGTAATCATCAGAGAAATGTAACTGAAAACCACAGTGAGATATCACTCACACTTGTTAGGATCGCTATTATTTAAAAAATCAAAATATAACCAGTGTTGGCAAGGCTGTGGAGAAATTGGAACACTTGTGCACTGTTGGTGGGCATGCAAAATGGTACACAGCTATGAAAAGAGTATGGAGGTTTCTTCCAACTAAAAATAGAACTACCCCATGATCCAGCAATCTCAGTTCTTAGTACACATCCAAAAGCACTGCAGTCAGAATCTTGAAGAGATGATGGTTTTTGATTTCTGGCTCCAAATCAGTCTGTGATAAAGCTCTGCTGTGTCAGAACTGCACAGGCAGTGGTCATGGCAGCAGCTTCTGCTGGTCACGATTTTAGTTAGGTCAAAATCTGGGAGTCACTGTAGCCTCCTCCCTCTTTACTATTCCCGATGTCCAACTGGATCCCTATCTGGATGCTTCTCTCTCTTTAACAACTCCTCCCAGGGCTCCTGCCTTAGGGAAGCCACCTCCTCCCTGCCCTAATCTAAGGCAAGGGCTTTCTGGCGGTCCCTGTGTCTTTATTTTCAGCCTTCTCAATGCATCCTCTAGACTATGGCAACCGTGTGCACACATCTAGGTACAAATATCCTCCAATTAGAACCTTTCCATAGCCGCCAGCATCATGAAGATAAAACCCACATTCTGCCACACAGCATTCACAGTCTTGCATGATCTGGCCCCTACTTATCTCTCCGGCCTGGTCTCTCCCTGGTTGCTTTGCAACCAGGAAACCCCCAACCCTCCTTTGAGTAACTGGGCTGAGCGCCTGTGGC
Organism: Cervus canadensis; assembly: GCF_019320065.1. Classification (NCBI taxonomy): domain Eukaryota; kingdom Metazoa; phylum Chordata; class Mammalia; order Artiodactyla; family Cervidae; genus Cervus; species Cervus canadensis. The sequence continues at coordinate 105,681,217 of NC_057387.1, forward strand.
AGTAATCGGAAGTTTGTGAGTTGCACCTGGACTGGGAGGACAAAGGGAGGAAGGGGCCAGTTATGGCCTGAAGGTAGGCTGCCGGTTTTTGTAAATAAAATTTTATTAGGATACAGCCACACCCCTTCATTTGCATATTGTCTCTGGCAGCCCTTGTTCTACAATGGCAGAACTTGTGAGCCATTGTGAGAGACCTCATGGCTTGCAAACCCTAAAATATTGCTAGTACCATCTGGCTCTTTAAGAAAAGGCTGGCAGACCCCCATCAGAGAAGCCCATGCAGCTATGAAGTAGCAGAGCTGGCTGGAAGACGAAAACCTTTCAGGAGCCAAAGCTTGTGCTTGGACATTTCCAAGGCATGTCCCCTGCAACCAAGTGCTGGGATAGATAACACACGCAGGTAACATGCGCTGGGAGGCTGCGGTAAAGGCCCAGGAGGAGTGCTGTCAGCAGCATTGCACCTCCATCATTTCCCACTTCTGTTTTCTCCTCCCCGCTGGGTGTCTGGTCTTAGCTGAGGATGTGGTCTATAGAGCTTGTGGCTTTAGCATCAGAATTTCCATCCCCTTCTCAAGTTCCTTCTGCAAGAACCAGTCTGCAGCCTTTTGCCTGGTGCCAGCTCGCTCCCTCTAGGCAGGTGCCAAGAATGAGAGTTCACATTTCCTCCAGCCGGCTTCCTGGTTTCCTCTCCCAGGGGCCCATCACTCCAGACTGGTCTCAGTACCACAGATGGAGTTGGTTATAAAAGTGCATCACTAAATGGAATTGGGGAAAAATAAAATCCCCATCATGGGGAAGAGCTGTGTGTGTGTGTGTGTGTGTGTGTGTGTGTGTAAGGGGTGCTGGAGGATGGGACTGAGAAGGGGGCTTTTCAGAGAGAGAGGACAAAGGCCCCAGGGAGGGAGGGTTTCATGGGGCTGTCAGCAGCAAGAAGGGTGATTTAAAATCAATTTCCTGGCCAAGAAGAATCACTCTTGCCAGGGTTGAAATATAATGTGAAACAGGAAAGAAAGGCAAGCTCGGGCCCTGCCATGATGTGCCTCAGGCCCTCCTGCTTATGAAGCAAATAAATAACCTTATCCACAGGCCGCCAGGCCAGCTCCATTATCAGAGCTGGGACAGATGCTAGGCATGACCAGCTCTCGTTGCCAGGCTGGGACATCAGACTCAAGAGGGACAAGTGGCCCCCGAGGGCTGCCCTGGCTCTGTATGTGATTGACTTTAGCTTCAAGCATCTTGGGTACCAGACTCATTGTAAACCTGCCCTTTGGTCTCTAGTCATGAGATGAGAATTCTTTTGGTAGAAAATGACAGAAACCCAATTTGATTTAGTCTAGAATCCAACGGGCTCTATTGACTCCAGTTATCACATGTCAGGCCAAGCAAACGGGCAGAGTTGGGTGTCAGGCACTCACACGCTCCAGGACAAGACTTCTGTTTCTCTCGTTGCCACCTGAGTTCTCCCACATGGGCTTTCTCCACCAGGGACCACCACAGGGACCGTTGGTCACTCTTGGATTCACAAACCCAGGTTTCAACACTGGGAGAAAAAGCCTCTGTTCCCTTGGTTCTAACTTGAGAAACCTCAGTGAAGGGTTCTGATTGGCTGAGCAGAGACTCTGGGCTCAAAAAGAGGGTACGTGTTTCCCAGAAGAAAGAAGAGTCTGAACACACAAACTGTGATGTGTGCCAAAGTGGCTGAGCTCTTGCCTTAGTCCCTGGCTTCCTCTGCTCCCAGCAACCATGTGCTGCCCTTGGAGTTTGGAGGTGTTGTCTATATCCCTTGCCTCTGTGTCTCTACGCCTCATTTTTCTCCTCTGCACCTTGCAGTCCCACTCTGGTCCTTCCACATCATGGAAAATCTCCCTTGAAGGTTATGATGAGATAATCATCAGCCAAAGTCCACGATCTCATCCCATTCTCTTGACTTCCCTGCAGGATCTCTGTGGTTATTTACCACCTGCAGCTTTAGGACGTTTTCCTGTCTTGTATCTGAGAAAGTGTGCTCTCCACCCACCTTCTGACAGCTCCCTTTCAGTTCTTTCTCCAGCCCTGCTTCATAAGCCAATCCCATAACGAGGGGTTTTCTCTGAGGACTGCCTTTTTATTTTTTTCATCTCATCAGTCTCCTTTGATAATTTCAATTAGTCTCAGAGGAACATTAAAACAAGCCTAGTGAATAGAGAAAGGGAGGTGATATTCCTGTAGACCCCTAGAGGAGGGCATGGCAACCCACTCCAGCGTTCTTGCCCGGAGAATCTTGGGTGGAGGAGCCTGGTGGGCTACAGTCCACAGGGTCACAGAGTCGGACACGGCTGAGCAACTGAGCATGCATGCACGGAAATATTTAACCTGCTCAGAAGAAACACATTACGACTCAAGAGAGCTCTTCAAGAGAGCTGTCCATTTCATTGTTGGATAGGAGAGTGAGCCCAGAAAGGATAGGCTGACAAATTTCATCTCTGAGCACCCAGGGTAGCCCAGGTTTTAGCACTGGGCTTAGGACTTTCCTGGTGGCTCAGACGGTAAAGCGCCTGCCTACAATGCGGGAGATCTGGGCTCAATCCCTGGGTTGGGAAGATCTCCCGGAGAAGGAAATGGCAACCCACTCCAGTATTCTTGCCTGGGAAATCCCATGGACCGAGGAACCTGGTAGGCTGCAGTCCACAGGATCGCAAAGAGTCAGACATGACTGAGCGACTTCACGTTCTTTCTTTCTTAGGACCTTAAGTGGATGAGTGGGAGGTTCTGTGTGAGGGGGATCTCCCCATCCTGCAGGCATGAGAGAGGAGACTGGGCAGCCGTGAATCGGGACACACTGGTGGGGTGTTAGGCTGGGGTGGGGGAGTTTGACTCTCTGATACTTAGAAGTCCTTCCAGTTTCTAAATCACTGTGGCTCTTGGGCTCAGAAATGAGATTTTGAAAGAGGCTTGGGTCCTCTCATGCCAAAGAGTAAAGTCACTGAGTCATTCTTCCTCCTCTAGGTCACCTGGGTTCATTCTATGGCCCTGGAGAAGTGCAAGTGCTTAATCCCTTCCTCCAGCAAACCTCAGGGGGCCTTCCTTCTCTGTTTATTCCAGTGTCTGAGTAGTACTTCTTCAGGACCTGCTATAGGGCAGGCAGTGTCCTAGGTGTACAGACAGGTGGATATACTTCTGTGACTACTACTTGCAACAAAAGTATTAGTGGCTCAGTCATGTCTGATTCTTAGCGACCCCACGGACTGTAGCCCACCAGGCTCCTCTATCTGTAGAATTCTCCCGGCAAGAATACTGGAGTGGATAGCCATTCCCTTCTCCAGGGGATCTTCCCAACCCAGGTCTCCCACATTGCAGGTAGATTCTTTATAGTCTGAGTCATTTGGGATGTCCAACATCACTTAATAGTGCCTATGACATGCCAAGAACATCAAGTCTAAACATATCGAACAAGGTCTCTGTCCTTGTGGAGCTTAAACTCTAGCAAAGGAGACAGGCAGCAGCGGCCAGTCAAGATATTGTTATGAGGATATAGGCTATGATGAGAATAATATTGGGTAATGGGAGGAGCTGGATTGGGGGTTAGGGGATACAGAGGGTGAGTCATTAGGAATTGCCTCCAGGGAAGTCACCCCCTGCCTGGAGATGGTCTCTGCCTCTTCAGCCCCGACTCCCAGCCTGACAGCTGCTCTTCTCACCCGCTGGAAGAACTCATCCTGCTTTAGGAAGGGACCAGACTCCCCATGGAGGACAATAAATAGGAAATTAGTTGAAAACGTCTGTACACACAGAAAATGCACAAGGACATAATATCCAGAGAGCAAGATGGTTTTTATTTGACATTTTTTTTTTTTTTTTTGGTACCAGAAGGAGGTTTACTTAGGTCTGTGTATATTGGTTGGGGGAGGGGGCTGAGGAAACCACTGCAAGCTCATCCTAGTTCTTCCCAATTTGTTACCCTGCCCACTCACCTGCTGAGGGTCTCTTCTGAGCTCAGAGGGACTCTTTCTGGAGGAGAATCAAGCACAGTGCAATGGGTGCAGAGGGCATGTGGGAGATGGCACCCAGAGAATTACTAGCATCATCTTTCCACATTTAAAATTCAAGTTTATGGGCTTTGTCTCTTTAGCCCGCGGTTTTCTTGTTGTGGAGCTTACATTTTTATTGGCGGGAATAAAAGTCAGTGGCAGCTGATGTGGCCCTCTGGAGTTGGAGGCAATAACCATTGTGGGCAAGGCAGCCTGGAAAATAATCATGATAATAAACAGCAAAAGGGGAGACAGCTCTTTGAAGGTGGTTGATGAATGACTATAGACTCAGTAACACCTCTCCACCCTCCTCACCACCATCACCAACACCCAGCTTCCTGCAACCCTGCAAGAATCTCAATAAAAAATGCAGCACGTGGAGAGATGGGCACAAAGGAAGGAAGCTGAGGACGTTTGTCCCAGGGGTCCCGCAACTGGAAGGTTAAAGGCTGCTGGGATGAGCAGCCATCCCTGGAACAGGGAGGCAAGGGAGATGAGGTTTTCTGAGCCATCTGAAGCATAGTTGGGTGAGTGGTTTACGTGAGATAGCACATCTAAAGCATCTAATATGGAGCCTGGAACATACAGACTGTTAATAAATAATAGTTCCACATCCACCCATCCCAAGGTTGAAGATGAAACCAGTGATGCTTTTTCAAGAGAGGAAGGAGAAATCCAAGGAGAAGCCCTTGGGTTAGATCTGGTCACTTGAATGTGCCAATTGAAAAGAATTTGAAAGTGCCACCAGAGGCTAAGTGGGTCCCCCCTTTCAAACACCTTCTCCTCCAATAGATTTTGGGCTTTTGTTGTCAATTTCCCTTTTGTTCACCTTGCTATATTCTTTTTCCTGTGTTCTGCATCCTCTGCTCTGCTATATGTGGGGTCTTATTCACTATGATATGACCAGACATGCCATTTCTTTCTTTCAAGGTGAGAGGACCTAAATGTTCTTTTAAGGCTGGTGCCATGTTCCAGATACTGTGTAAGCTGTATTATATCATTATTTTTTTCTAATCCTTACAACCACCCTGGGAAGCAGGCATTGAGGTTTTCATCTTACAGAGGAGAGAACTTGAGTTCTGGAAGGTTGAGTGATTTTGTTGTGAGTCAGCGAGCAAGGGGTCTGGAATCCAGGCTGGTCAGACCCCAGAGCCCATGCTCTTTTTGTGATATTAGGTTGCCTCCAAAGTGGGTAGAGAGACCTGAGCTCAAATGGGCGTTCAATTAATAGGTGAGCTAGCTTACCTGTCCGAATAAGATTCTGGGCACCCTTCCCACCAAGCGCCCAGACTCTGGGAGCCCATTGTTGGGAATACTCTGTAGATAGCATTTGGTGGACTCTGCCCATCTGCCTCCTATGTTGAATCTGCTTGAATGTTTGCAAATATGGGGAACCCACTCCTCCCAGCGGGCAGCATGCTGTAGCGTGATGCTTCTCAAAGTATGGAATGTGCAATTTTGTATGGCAGCCTCAGCATCACCTAGGGATCTGTCAGACATGCAAATTCTCAGGCATCACCTCAGAATCAGAGACTTTGGGGGTGGGCCCAACAACCATGCCTTCTGAGGGATTCTGATGATACTCAAGTTCGAAGCCCACTAGCTTAGTGGACTTGAGATCAGGGAGATCTGGGCTACCACCCTGGTGACTTTGGGCAAGGTAGCTGGAAGGACTTTGTCTTAATTGCTCACATTTCCTGATGATTAGACTGAATAATGCCCCCTTCATCATCAAAGATGTCCAGTTGCCAATCCGCAAAATCTGTGAACATGCTACCTTATTACAGCAAAAGGGATTTGGTAGATGTGAATAATTTAAGGATCTTGAGTGGGGAGATTATTTGGGTGGGCACAATTTACTCATGAAAATCTTTATAAGAAGCAGGCAGGAGCATCCGAGAGAGAAAAGGTTATGTAACAACAGAAATAGAAATTGGAATGATGAAGCATGAGGCAAGAAACACAAGCAGCTTCTAGAAACCGGTGAGGAAGGCGTGGATTCTTCCCTGGAGCCTCCAGGGTGAAGAAGTACAGGCAACACCTTAATCTTAGCCTTGTAAGACTCATTTCATACTTCAGACCTCCGGAACATTGCAAGAGAATAAATTTCTGTTGTTTTAAACCACTAAGTGTGAACATTTGTTACAGAAGCGATGGGAAACTAAATTCAGCACTTGCTAGATGCCAGGCTCTGTTCAAAGTGCCTTACCTGTAGAAGGTTATCCATTATTTCTTATCGCTTATTTAATCCTTATAACAACCCTATTCTGAGCGTACTGTTATTAAGTCCTTTTTACAAACAAGAACACAGAGGCACAGAGAGGTTAAGTCACTTGCCCAAGATCATACAGCGAGCAAGTGGCAGAGCCTCGATTTGCTGTCCTGCTCTAAGCTTTATCTCACATGGTTGGACTCAGTCTTTATCCTAGGAGGATTGCCTTTGCACATTTCACCTCTCTGCCCTTCCGTATTCTCAGCAAAGCTTCGATGCTTCCTTGTTCCGATTTTATTCTATCAGCAAAGCTCTGCCTGTTGCTGGGCCAAATGGCCCAAGCCAAAGCCTTGCACTTTCTGCGCTCCATTCTAATCATCTCCTTTCTGACCTGGAGGAAACTTAGCCCTGGGGCCTTTCCCAGAGGTGGAGGCTCAGGCCCCAGTGGTCCCGGCTGAGTCCTTCCTGCCTGTAGTAGATGGAACTCCACTCTGCCTGGATGCTGGGCCTCCTAGCAGGCAAAGCACAGAGGATAGCCTCAGGGGGGCTCCTGAAGCTATACCTAACCAGAATGCCCTTCCTGGCCAGGTGCCAGGGCTCTCTCTGAGGTTCCCATCCATCCCACAGCGAGAACTACCCTCTGGCTCTTGCTGCAATGTATACACATGTGTGGGTTGCATTTCATTCATGCCAGAATCTGACACATGGGCAGAATTTTTGTAGCTAGCATATGGCTGGGAACCCTCAGATAACATGCTCAGTGGGGACCCATTTTGAACCAAGATTTCGATTGAAAACATAAGTCAGCAAAGAACTAAGGACTGGGATAGGCACAGAAGAGCCCTCAGTCTCCAGATGTAGAATTTCCAGTGCATGTGTGTTTAAGTGTGTGCAATGCATACTTGACGGTATGTGTTGGAATATGTCTGTGTGACCACAGGTGCATTGTATGACTATTTGTGTATTGTGAGGTGGGTGAACTCTGAGGCTTATTGTGAACCTCTGAGTAGGCAAATGGCTTTGGAGGGTGAGTGTGTGCATGGGTGTGTTTGAGTGTGTGATGAGGATGCTTTCATGAGTGCAGGTGAGTGTATATCATGCGTGACTAGTGGGGTAGAGTAAAAATACATGCTTCTGGGAGTGGGAGCACATGTATGTGCAGTGAAAGGCTTTATGGGACCGTGTGTGCCCAGGTGTGAGCTTATGTGTGTGTGCAATGGTGGGAGTGAGCAGGGGAGTGTTTTGCCTCCTGGTTAAACAGACTTAAGGTTGTCTCTCCAGCTCCTGTTTGCAGAGCCTGGTGTTTTACGACCAAGCCTCCCGGGCACAATTTCAATGATGCCCAAACAACAAGGCCTTTCAGCAAAAGATCCTGACAGATGGGCCACCAGTTTCTTAAATCCAAGCCCCACGGTTTTGCGACTGAATTCCAGCCCTTAACTTGACCAGAGTGCTCTCAGAAACCCTCCCCCAGGGCTCTCATCCTGGGACGCCGCTGTGCACAGCGCATCTAGGAAGGATGCCCACCTCACATCTCAGCTGGTGCTCTCAGCAAACAAGGTAGCATGGTCCATGTAGATTCCTTCTGAATCTGGTCACCAGAGGCTGAGCCTGGGGTCCTGTCCCTCCATCACCACTCTCTTGCTCTGCAACTTTTTGCAATGTACTAGAGCATTTTAGTATGTTGCAAACAGGCTGGACACAGCAAACAGACCAAGTGTTTTCCAAACAGGGGCATTTTCTCCATTCTATAGATCTGATAGAGCATCAGAGATCAAATCTCAGGAGACTTTGAGAAATCCCAGATGGAAAGTCTGGAGAGGAGGAAAATGATGAAATGAGATGCATGGTATGTGCCCACAGGAGCAGCTGGGCAGCAATTGTTCCTCAAGCTGTAGTTGTAGCTTATAAAGTGCTTTTACACACACCATCAAATTTTAGTCTCACAATCCTTGGAAGCAGCATTGTTCACTTTTTTTCTTTTTTTGAATTATATTTTGGCTGTGTTGCATGGCATGTGGGATCTTAGTTCCCTGACCAGGGATCAAATCCGTGCCCTCTGCATTGGGAGTGCAGAGTCTTAACTGGACCAGCAGGAAAGTCTCTATTCACATTTTATGGGTGACAAATCTGAGACTCAGAGAGGTTAAGTGACTTGTTCAAGGCCACACAGCTTTGGACTACTGGAGCAGGATGTCAATTTGTAGGAATAAGACTCTAATTTGCACTAGGCAGGTGAAGTTGGAGGAAGGTCTCAGCCTTAGGTAATCTGTAAAAGGTTATTAGTAACTTGCACCGCAGTGTTCTTCCTCCACAGACATATCTACAGTCAAGTCTTGGTCTTTCTTTCTATCAAATGTTTTCCTTGGTAATCTCTCCTTAGCCGTGGTGCTTTTGACTCCAACTGAGGGCAAACAAAGCAAGACAAAAACTCAAGTCAGGAGTTATTGATGGAATGGCTGCTGTGGGCCTGCTCTGTGCCAGGTATTGCGGCATGATATAAAAGAAACAAAAATGTAGTCTTTGTTTATGATCTGCTGCAGGAGGCAAGTCTCAAACACCTGTCACTTTCTTGCTGGGTGACAGTGGGTAAGTCATTTGTTCATTTACTCACTCTCTGACAGGACCATCTGTTACTTTGGCTCTCCAGCGGCTACCTTTCCTTCATGTCTACACCCCAGATTTCCTTGAAAACTCAGCCGTCCCTCTCCATATGGCACTCTCTGTGGTGCTTTATCCCTCGACACTCTAGATAGAGGGTTTGACTCACACCTGGCTAATTGTACTGTGTTTACTGGCCACAGGGACTGGCCCGGGGATGGTCATGTGACCCATGCAGAGCCAATGAGATGTAAGGAGGCAAGGATGGCCCTCTCAGAAGCAGGTACTGGATTTATGACTGATGAACCATGAGGGAGTGGGACTCTGGGGCTGAATGAGCAGTTTGCCTCCAGATGGATCCTGAGAAAAGAGCCAATGCATGGGGAAGACCAGAGTCAGGCTGGAGACAGAGCTCAAGTTCTGGCATCGTGGAGCCTCTGAAACCAGCTATGTTGAACCTGAGCTGGCATGTTCATTAGAATGCAGACTAAGCTGCTATAATAAAGAGGCTGACATATGCAATGGTGTCAACAAAATACATTCTCTTCTCAGGTCCTGACTGAGAGATAAGAGATCCAGGGATGACAGGATGGCTCTGCCATCCTCAATTCCTGGTTTCTCTCCCTAGGTCCAAGGCAGCTGCTCCAGTATTTGTCTTCTTCCTGGTTGGAAAGGGGAAAGGAGCAGGGGAACATTTAAAAATGTTTCAGTTCAGTTCAGTCGCTCAGTTGTATCCAATTCTTTGTGACCCCATGGACTGCAGCATGCCAGGCTCCCCTGTCCTTCACTATCTCCTGAGTTTGCTCAAACTTATGTCCATTGAGTCAGTGATGCCATCCAATCATCTCATCCTCTATTATCCCCTTCTCATCCTGTCTTCAATTTACACCCAATACAATTGACCTGTTTTAAATGTACAAATCTAAGACGACAGATGTACACTGTCATGTAGCCACCATTACAATCAAGATATAGAACATTTCCATTCTTTACAGTCAATCCCATTCCCCAACCCCAGTCCTGAGTGGGACAACAACCTATTCTCTGTCCCATGGATGGAGGAGCCTGGCAGGCTATAGTCCATGGGGTTGCAAAAAAGTCTGACATGACTTAGTGACTAAACAGAAACATTCTCTGTAATTTTGTATTTTCCAGAATTTCATATAAATGGAATCACCTGATATGTATTCTTTTTGTTTGGCTTCTTTGATTTAGCATAATGCTTTTGAGACTCAGCCGTATGATTACATGTATCATTCATTGTTTGTCTCTTTTTATTGCTGAGCAATAGTCCATTGTAAACATCTACTGTAAGTTATTTTTCCTTTTTACCAGTTGATTATCATCTGGGCTATTTCCAGTTTCTGTCTGTTATTAACAAAGCTGCTGTGAACATTTGAGTGGAAGTCTGTGGTCCATAGTTTGAATATTCATTGTTAATTTGAGAAGAATGTGTATGTAGCTATTTGAGTATTCTATAAACATCAATTAAGCAAAATTGTTGATGGTGAGGTTAAAATCTTTATGCTTTTCTGTGGTCTTATTCTTTCAATGACTCAGCTTGGTGTGCTGAAATCTCTGACTATAAGTATGGATTTGTTTTTTCCTCCTTTCAGTTTTATCTGTTTGCATCATGTGTTTTGAAGCACCACAAATTGGTGCATGAACATTCAATATTATTATATTGTATTAATGAATTGGTCCCTTTATTACTATAAATTGTCACATTTTGTCCCTGGAATATTCATTGCTCTGAATTATTTTTATGTTTATTAATATAGCCACCCAAGCTTTCTACTGATTAGTTTTCAAGTCTAATTTTTTCCATCTTTAATTTCCAACCTACCTTTGTCTTTATAATTAAAGTGAGTTTGTCTTAGGTAGCATATTATTGGGTCTTACTTTTCTACTTAGGCTGACGATCTCTGCTTAGGCCATTTAAATTTAATATAATTGTCAATATAGTTGGATTTAAACCTGCCATTTTGCTATTTGTTTTCTATATATCTCATCTATTTTTTTAATTTCCATTATTCTTTTCCTGCTTTCTTTTAGATATAATATTTTATAATTCTAATTTTGACTTATTAATATATGTCTATGTTTTATTTTGTTTTACTGATTGCTTCAAGAGTGTACATATTTACCTATCACAAGCAAAGAACTAAAGAGCCTCTTGATGAAAGCGAAAGAGGAGAGAGTGAAAAAGCTTGCTTAAAGCTCAACATTCAGAAAACTAAGATCATGGTCTCTGGTCCCATCACTTCATGGCAAATAGATGGGGAAACAGTGGAAACAGTGTCAGACTTTATCTTCTGGGGTTTCAAAATCACTGCAGATGGTGACTGCAGCCATGAAATTAAAAGACACTTGCTCCTTGGAAGAAAAGTTATGACCAATCTAGACAGCATATGAAAAAGCAGAGACATTACTTTGCCAACAAAGGTCTGTCTAGTGAAAGCTATGGTTTTTCCAGTAGTCGTGTATGGATGTGAGAGTTGGACTATAAAGAAAACTTAGCACTGAAGAATTGATGCTTTTGAACTGTGGTGTTGGAGAAGACTCTTGAGAGTCCAAGGGACTCAAGGAGATCCAACCAGCCCTTCCTAAAGGAAATCAGTGCTGAATATTCATTGGAAGGACTGATGCTGAAACTGAAACTCCAATACTTTGGCCACCTGATGTGAAGAGCTGACTCATTTGAAAAGACCCTGATGCTGGGAAAGATGGAAGGCAGAAGGAGATGGGGACAACAGAGGATTAGATGGTTGAATGGCATCACCGACTCAATGGACATGAGTTTGAGTAAACTCTGGGAGTTGGTGAAGGACAGGGAGGCCTGGTGTGCTGCAGAGGTCGCAAAGAGTCGGACACAACTGAATGACTGAACTGAACTGATCACAAGCTAATTTAAGATATTATGTCACTTAAGATATATGATATAAGAACTCTTGGCTTTTGTGCCACAGTTGTTATATATTCTATGTGTGCTATGAACCAGAAATTCATTTTTATTTTTTGCTTTAAACAGTCAGTTATCTTTTAAAGTGACTAAAAAGTAAAAATAATAAGTATTAAATAATAAAATAAGTATTTTATATTTAGCTGTATATTTTCCATTTCTGGGCTCTCCATTCCTTTGTGTAGATCCAGATTTACTTCTGTTACTTTCCTTCTGTCTGAAGCACTTTTTTTAGTATTTCTTGTAGTGCTCATATGTTGGTGAATTTTTATGCTGTGTTTGCCTGAAAAGGCTTCCCTGGTGGCTCAACAATAAAGAATCTGCCTGCAATGCAGGAGATGCAGGTTCAATCCATGGGTCAGGAAGATCCCCTGGAGAAGGAAACAGCAACCTACTCCAGTATTGCTTGAGAAATCTCATGGACAGAGGAGACTGGTGGGCTATAGTCTATGGGGTCACAAAAGAGTTGGGTGTGACTTAGTGACTAAACAATAACAACATGCCTGAAAAATATTAGTTTTACCTTCACTTTTGGAAGCTGTTTTCACTGGGTACAGTGACATATTGATTCAGTATGTTAAAGATGTTCCACTGTCTTGTAGCTTGTGTCTTTCTGTTGAGAAGTCGGTTGTTATTCTTATCTTTGGTCCTATACACATAGTATCTTTTTTCCTCTTGTAGCTGAATATAAGATTTTCTCTTTCTCACTGTTTGTAAGTAATTTGATTATTATGTATTTTGGTACTATTTTATTCATAATTCTTGGTGTTCACCAATCTTCTTTATCTATAGAATTTTTTTTATCAAATTGAAAAAAGAAAAGGCTATTATTTCCTTATGTATTTTCTGTCCCTCCTCATTTTTTTTTTTTTTTTAATGAGTCTAGAATGTTAGGCTGTTTGCTGTTGTCTCAGGCTACTCACCTAAGGGTTTTTTTAGTCTTTTTTTTTTTCTTTCTTTGCTTCTTTTGAGATAGTTTTTTACTGGTATCTTCAAGTTCACTGATTTTTTTTTTTTGCAGTTTAATTTGCTTTTAATCCTATTTATTTTATTTTTTAATTTCAAATACTAAGTTTTTCATCTGTGGAAGTTCTGTCTGAATCTCTTTTATATCTTCTGCTTCTCCTTTTTTTTTCCATTTATTTTTATTAGTTGGAGGCCAACCATTTCACAACATTGCAGTGGGTTTTGTCATACATTGACATGAATCAGCCATGGAGTTAACATGTATTCCCCATCCCGATCCCCCCTCCCACCTCCCTCTCCACCCAATTCCTCTGGGTTTTCCCAGTGCACCAGGCTGCTTCTCCTTTTGTGTGCATTTTCCCTTTACATCTCTGAGCATGTGCTATTATAACTTCTATAATTTATATTAATTGTTATGGGTTATACTTATTTGTTACATGCCTGGTAATTCTTGATTGGATTCTGGATGTTGGCTATACTACTCTTGAGTGCTAGATTTTGCTATTTTCCTTTAAAAGCTTTTAGAATTTTTCTAATGCAAATTTAAGTTATTGAGGACCTGTTTGATTTTTTTGAGGTCTGCCTTTAAGCTTTATTGTTGAAAGCCCAGAATAGCTTTCCTCTAGGACTAATTCAACCTCACAGTGAAGACCTGAAACTTCTGAGGATTCTACCCATGGTTTTTCCTCTCTGGCTTTTGGAAATGTAAACTATTCCCAAGCCTGTGTGTGTTCTGACCATTTGTTGGCCTGTTGATTACTAGTGGTTCTTTTCCTGGTCTTGATCAGTCCATAGATTTCCAGATTAGTGTTCAGACCCAAACTGAAAAGGACCCTTTTACCAATCTCTGGAGCTCTGAGTGCAACTTACTTCTTTTTGGTTGTTGTTGTTTAATCTCTAAGTTGCACCCTGCTCTTTTGTGACCCCATGGACTGTAGCCTGCCAAGCTCCTCTGTCCTTGGGGTTTCTCAGGCAAGAATACTGGAATGGGCTGTCATTCCTTCTTCAGGGAGTCTTCCTGACCCAGAGATAGAACCTGCATCTCCTGCATTGAAGCCAGATTCTTTACTGTTGAGCCACCAGGGAAACCCAACTTCCTTTCTGGTCCTCTGCCTTAAAAGTTTTGGCTGATTCAGCTTTCCCAATCTCTGTTCCATCTTCTCAGCTCAGCAGGACCACTGGGCTCATTCTGATTCCTCCTCCCTGTGTTATATCCTAGCAAATGCTTCCAGGCAGTAAGTAAATGCCACCATTATGCTAACCTTGCTTATCTCCCTTCTCTCAGAGATCACAGTCCTGTGGTGTCTGTTGTCAAATGTCTTATAAAAATTGTCTTATGTATTTTGTCTGTTTTTCTAGTTGTTTATGGTGAGAGGCAATGTTTATACGAAAGAAGCATACATACTCCAGGGAAAAAACCTTCACGGGCAGAACTCAGAAGGTACCCATCTCACTTCTGTTAACATTTGATTGTCAGAGCTTAGTCACACAATAACATCTAATTAGAAAGAGAGTTGAGCATGTGTCCAGCTAAAATTACTTACGATGGAGGAAGGGGGAACTGTATGTTGTTATTATTCTTGGTCTTTTTCAGTTATGTGCATTACTTTGAGTTTTCATCCCTTGTAATTTAGATTCCTGGCTGATAGATTTAGCGAATAGACAAAGGGAAACATATATTCAAAAATAAAAAAGAGTTGTTTTGTTTTACCTGACCTCTTTGAAACTTAGATTTCTTGTCCATAAAAATGAGCTATGTTATTGTTCATCTCTCCATTCTTTATTCTTAGGTTTAATAATTCCATAAGAGAGGCAATCCTTTGTAAGCTAATACTACACAGCCATAAATTATTTTAATCAAAAATTTTAAACAAAAGTTTAGTTTGTTTTTTACCTATTATATAGTTTTAAAACATCTGGTTCTTGTTCCTCTAGTTTATCTCAATTATAATAAATATTTATTTGCACAATTGTTTGTTTCCATGTTGTATTCCCCATGAGAATGAAAGAAGTGCTGGATGCTCTGAATTGCTATTTTTCTTGCTCACAGCCATATCCCCAGCCCATTGCACATTGATTGGTATTTATTAGCTCCTAAAGAGTATTTACACATGGACATCACCAGATGGTCAACACCGAAACCAGATTATATATTCTTTGCAGCCAAAGATGGAGAAGCTCTATACAGTCAGGAAAAACAAGATCGGGAGCTGACTGTGGCTCAGATCATGAACTCCTTATTGCCAAATTCAGACTTAAACTGAAGAAAGTAGGGGAAACCACTAGATCATTCAGGTATGACCTACATCAAATCCCTTATGACTATACAGTGGAAGTGAGAAATAGATTTAAGGGACTAGATCTGATAGACAGAGAGCCTGATGAACTATGGACAGAGGTTCGTGACATTGTCCAGGAGACAGGGATCAAGACCATTCCCATGGAAAAGAAACGCAAAAAGGCAAAATGGTTGTCTGAGAAGGCCTTGCAAATAGCTGTGAAATGAAGAGAAGTGAAAAGCAAAGGAGAAAAGGAAAGATATTCCCATTTGAATGCAGAGTTCCAAAGAATAGCCAGGAGAGATAAGAAAGCCTTCCTCAGCAATCAATGCAAAGAAATAGAGGAAAACAACAGACTGGGAAAGACAGAGATCTCTTCAAGAAAATTAGAGATACCAAGGGAACATTTCATGCAAAGATGGGTTCGATAAAGGACAGAAATGGTATGGACCTAACAGAAGCAGAAGATATTAAGAAGAGGTGGCAAGAATACACAGAAGGACTGTACAAAAAAGATCTTCATGACCCAGATAATCACAATGGTGTGATCACTCACCTAGAGCCAGACATCCTGGAATGTGAAGTCAAGTGGGCCTTAGAAAGCATCACTATGAACAAAGCTAGTGGGTGTGATGGAATTCCAGTTGAGCTATTTCAAATCCTGAAAGATGATACTGTGAAAGTGCTGCACTCAATATGCCACCAAATTTGGAAAACTCAGCAGTGGTCACAGGACTGGAAAAGGTCAGTTTTCATTCCAATCCCTAAAAAAGACAATTCCAAAGAATGCTCAAACTACCGCACAATTGCACTCATCCACACGCTAGTAAGGTAATGCTCAAAATTCTCCAAACCAGGCTTCAGCAATATGTGAACCGAGGACTTCCAGATGTTCAAGCTGGTTTTAGAAAAGGCAGAGTAACCAAAGATCAAATTGCCAATATCCGCTGGATCATCGAAAAAGCAAGAGAGTTCCAGAAAAATATCTATTTCTGCTTTATTGACTATTCGAAAGCCTTCGACTATGTGGATCACAATAGACTGAAAAATTCTGAGGGAGATGGGAATACCAGACCACCTGACCTGCCTCTTGAGAAACCTGTATGCAGGTCAGGAAGCAACAGTTAGAACTGGACATGGAACAACAGACTGGTTCCAGATAGGAAAAGGAGTATGTCAAGGCTGCATATCATCACCCTGCTTATTTAACTTATATGCAGAGTACATCATCAGAAACGCTGGGCTGGAAGAAGCACAAGCTGGAATCCAGATTGCCGGGAGAAATATCAATAACCTCAGATATGCAGATAACACCACCCTTATGGCAGAAAGTGAAGAGGAGCTAAAAGCCTCTTGATGAAAGTGAAAGAGGAGACTGAAAAAGTTGGCTTAAAGCTTAACATTCAGAAAACTAAGATCATGGCATCCGGTCCCGTCACCTCATGGGAAATAGATGGGGAGACAGTGTAAACAGTGTCAGACTTTATTTTTTTGGGCTCCAAAATCACTGCAGATGGTGACTGCAGCCATGAAATTAAAAGACGCTTACTCCTTGGAAGGAAAGTTATGACCAACCTAGATAGCATATTAAAAAGCAGAGACATTACTTTGCCAACAAAGGTCTGTCTGGCCAAGGCTATGGTTTTTCCAGTGGTCATGTACGGATGTAAGAGTTGGACTGTGGAGAAAGCTGAGTGCCGAAGAATTGATGCTTTTGAACTGTGGTGTTGGAGAAGACTCTTGAGAGTCCCTTGGACTGCAAGGAGATCCAACCAGTCCATCCTAAAGGAGGTCAGTCCTGGGTGTTCACTGGAAGGACTGATGCTGAAGCTGAAACTCCAATAGTTTGGCCACCTCATGCGAAGAGTTGACTCATTGGAAAAGACCCTGATGCTGGGAGGCATTGGGGGCAGGAGGAGAAGGGGATGACAGAGGATGAGGTGGCTGGATGGCATCACTGACTCAATGGACATGAGTGTGAGCAAACTCCGGGAGTTTGTGATGGACAGGGAGGCCTGGCGTGGTGTGATTCATGGGGTCGCAAAGAGTTGGACATGACTGAGTGACTGAACTGAACTGAACTGAAGGAGTATTTACGTGAAGGAGTGACAACTATATAAGATGGCAAATCATTGTTTCACCTATAAAGGAGAACTCAAGGCTTTTCTATAGTTCCTGCACCTCAACCAAAGAAAAGCCAGGACATTTAGTGGAATAGGGTGCTTGGGAACCTATAGGAGGGGGACACATGGGTAGCTGTTCATAAGAGTAGA